>NW_027437200.1:1145000-1550000 GCF_033239565.1 Halichoeres trimaculatus
TTTTCCTCGCTCCATGTTTTGACGGTGTTTTATTATCACCATGTTTATGTTCATCACATAAATTGGGGCCAAGAAGAGGAATCTGAGATGTTACCTTATCCTCCTCGCTCCACTGATCACACTTTCAGCAAGGACGACAAATGAATAAAAGACTGTGATGTGAAAGTGGAAAAGCTTCAGATTTCAGACACATGATTACAGGAGATTACTCTTTCTGTATTCTTAAAGGAAGAAATGTTAGAAGGAGAAACGACAGCTCTGCTCCTTATTAAGGATTAAAAATCAGTTCACGTTAAAGCCTACGTACCTGTGTCCTTTTTCAGAGGCTTCATCCCTTGAACCAGTGGTCTCACATTAAGTTTAAACAAGATGGCAGACACAGTTCTACAGTACAGCTTCATTTGCGCTTTTGTCCAAAGTGTTGCACAACACAAGCAAGAATTTAGATAGAAGGAAAAACCTAGTTAGTGCAACAAAAGTGCTGCAAGTTATTTGACTGCAGGTGCTGCCATTAAGTGCAGGATTTTTTTTATAATTATTTTTTTTATTATTGTAGAATAATCTAGCCAACTAAACACAATTATTGCTGAAACAATACACTTCAACCTTTAACAACATTGAGTAATAAGTGCTGAAAATTGACTAAGAGCCGGGTCTGAGACCTTCTGACTCATCCTACCCCTGAGGACAAAGAGGAGAAGGCTCAGATTAAGGGCCTCAGTGTTCCCTGAACAGATGAGTTTTCAGACATCTCTTAAAGTAGAAAGGGACTCCGTGGATCATATTGAGTTAGGTAAATTATCACACAATTTGGGAACAACAGAGGAGAAGAGTCTGGCTAGAGATTCAGAGTCGCGCTGGGCTGGGAGCACCAGACCTCTTTCACAAGCAGAGCGTAGAGGGCGAGGAGGAGTGTAGACCTGGATGAGGGACCCCAGGTAGGCAGGAGCTGTTTTTGTCAATGTTTTGTAAGCCAGAAGAAGAGCTTTGAATTTGATTGGAGCTGCTGCTGGAAGCCAGTGAATAGAGGTAAACAGCAGGGTGACGTGTGCTGTTTTGGCTGGTTAAAGACTAGTCATGCTGCTGCATTCTGGGTAATCTGCAGAGGTTTAAATGTACACGCAGGGAGGCCTGCTAGGAGGGAATTGCAGCAGTCGATGAGTGAAATCACAAGGGCCTGTACCAGAGGCTGTGTGGCCTGTTGTGTCAGGTAAGGTTTGATCCTCCTGATGTTATGGATGGCACATCAATGAGACCGAGCAATCAAGCCCACATTAACCTTAAAGATCAGCTGGTCATCAATCAGGACACCCAGGTTTCTGGCAGAGTTTGTGGCACAAGTTGATTGGAATCAAGCTGGACATTGGTCTGTGGTTGAACCAAAGGACAAGCAGGAGGGACAATGAGCTCAGTTTTGGACAGATTTAGCTGAAGGTGGCGTTCCTTCATCCATGTGGAGACATCAGCCAGACATGACAGTTATGTCTTCAGGTGGAAAAAACAGGAAGAGCTGAGTGTTGTCAGCATAACAGTGGTAGGAGAAGCCATGAGAGAAGATCAAATCAAAAAGCAGAATTTATAATTCATCGTACAAGGCAAAAACATTATATGAGCAGTCGCCTCCTCGCATTTAAGCTAAGGACTAATGATCATTTCGAAAATATTAGATAATCAAGACAAAAGAGGGTGACCTCACATCTTACCCTAAGAAGATTCATAATATTTTTACAGATTTTTATTAAGAGTTGTACAAATCAGAACTTACTCATGAAAAGAAAAAAAGCATGCAAAAAAGATGCTTGAAATGCTTAATTTACCGAAACTGCCTCCTGAGGCTAAGAGTATTTTAGAGGCCCCGTGTACTTTAGAGGAATTAGAAAAAGAAATAAAATAATTGAATAAAGGCAGATCTCCAGGTTTGGATGGAATACCTCCAGAATTTTACGTTGAATTTTGGCCTCAATTTGGCCCGTTGCTGCTAGATATGTTTAACTTTTCAATCTGGAAAGGCTCTTTTTCCCTTGGTCTAAATACTGCTCCTATTTCTCTCTATTTAAAGAAGGATAAATCTCCCATCGATCGCTCTTCTTATAGGCCTTTGAGTCTTCTTAATTCTGAAATCAAACTTTTTGCAAAGGTCCTGGCAACCCGTTTAATGAATTATTTACCTCTTTTGATTCATCACGATCAAACTGGCTTTATCAAATCTCAATTATCATCTGATTATGTTCGTCGCCTTCTTCATGTCATGATTATGCATCAAGATCAAATGATGATGCTGCCATTCTCTCGCTTGATGCCGAGAAGGCGTTTGATCGATTGGAGTGGAAATATCTCTGGGCTGCGCTCCAACATTTGGGTTTTAGTGAAGGCTTCATTTTTATGGCAAAACTGTTGTATAGCAATCCATCAGCAGTGGTGCTAACTGGCAGCACCTGTTCATCTAGGTTTCCTGTTTCTAGATCTTCTCGCCAGGGCTGTCCTCTGTCTCCTCTTTTGTTTGTCTTATCCTTAGAGCCTATTGCTCAGGCAATTCCACAGTCAGAAGTTCAGCCACTGACAATATGCTTCACAAAGCATCACATCTTTCTGTATGCAGATGTTATAGTGTTTTTGTTTTGTTTTGTTTTTTTGAAAAACCCGTCTAGATCAAGATTTACTTAATATCTTAATGAATTTTGGCAGATTATCAGGCTACAAAATTAGTTGGGAAAAATCATCTTTATTGCCTCTTGGGGAACCAAATAGGCAGCTGTCAACTCGTAACATCCCCATTGTCAATAACTTTAAATATTTAGGGGTTCACATTTTCCTGTCACTACATACTACAACTGTAAATTGTTATAATAAGGCACTAAATGAAATTGAGGAAGACTTATTGAGATGGGGCCAACTCCCTACCTCCTTTCAGTCCAGGCTTTCTGTGGTGAAGATGAACTTATTGCCACGCATACATTTTATTAGCTCAATGATTCCTCCTGCACCCCCAAGTGGCTTTTGGAAGAAGCTACACTTAATCATAATTTCATACCTTTGGAATAGGAAAAAACCCAGGATCAAAGTTTCCACTTTGCAAAGACATAAATCAGCAGGAGGCGTTAATCTGCCCAGTTTTGAATGGTATTCATGGTGCTTCACTCTACATCCACTCACAGTCTGGACCAACTTGGAATCTAGGGTATCATGGCGTCCAATCAAAGAACAATTAATAAATCCTCATAATTTGAATAATCTGATTCTTTCTGATATCCCACAGAAAACAGTAAGAAATACATTTTGGACCAATTATCTCACATACCATGACTGCTCAGCTGACAGGTAGGCAGCCTATGTCTCAAAAACGTGTGTTTTAGTGCAGCATCTGTTTAGTTTTTATTTTTGAGTTCAGTTTCCCTGTAGAGTTGTCTCAATCAGAAGAAGAATTAAAGCTTCCATGAGCCTTTTTTTCTTCTGGTTGGGAAAAAGACAGAAATTTACACAAATGCCTCAAAAAATAAAAATATAATAAATTAAATAACAAAGGCTAAAAACAGCTTTACTTTTACTTCCATGTTGTAAGTTTAAAAAAGACACCTTTTTGTGTTTTAACCAGGAAGGGGGGTAGGTGATAGATTGGATGACTGACAGCACATTGAAGTAAAAGCCCTGAAAATTATCCACTGTCATTAGACTGAAAGGCTTAGATATGATGTACACATTTACAGGAGACTGTCAGAGCTACAGGAGGTATCACTTTGTCCACAGGGGGCGCCAGGTTACACAGCAGACAGGACGTAGGAGGAGCTTTAATGTGTATTTTTAAACACTGAAGCTGCAGACGTCTGAATCTGTGTGTTTACCAGAGAAACCAACACACTCCTCAGCTCTGTCACTGTGTGTGTCATCATCCAGTGCCCTCAATGAGTGTTTGACCTCTGAGAAGTTATGCAAGCCACCTCCCACACACACACACACACACACACACACACACACACACACACACACACACACACACACACACACACACACACACACACACAGAAATAAACAGGCGTGTGATTCACTCCACATGCATCACAAACGTGCTGCTCATGCTGCAAACAAATGAAATCAAAATGCATGCGTGTGTGTGAGTGTGAGAATGTGTGTGTGTGTGAGTGTGTGAGTGTTTGTGTGTTTGGCTGCAGGTCTTGAAACCTGTTAAGAAGAAGTGCTGCAGGCGCAGAGAGGCACAGACTCTTTGTAGTGAACAGCTGGAAACAAAGTAGAGGAAAAGCTTCGGTTTTATTTCCCTTTCTCTTTTATATCTTCTCTGAAAGGAAAACAAACCTATTAGAAAAGATCTTATCATCCTTCACTATGTGAGCTTTTAGTAATTCAAGTGTCTAATGCAGTTTTTGGACACAAACATGAGGAGTTTTCCTCCAGGTTTTGAGGTTCTTCCAATGTTTCCAGCAGCCATATGTTGAAAAATCTTCATGTCCCCTGTGTGTCTTCCTCGCCGCAGGCTGGGACAGCACCAGCCTATCATTTAAGCCTGCTAAGCAGCCAGCTACCAATTAAGCTAATTAATTTACCCCGCTTTAAGCAAAGGTTAACCCATTAATTTGATTAGTCTCTCAGCATACAGGCTCCCTGCTGGGTCGTTAGGATGCTGCTGCTGAGCCGGAGCGTCCCCGGCGACACACTGGCCCACTGCTGGGAGATAGGGCACAGATCCTGTCACCCACAACCCAAACTTGCTCAGCCCCCGTGGAGCAACAAGCCACAGCCATGACTCAAAATCAGCCGTATGGGTTAGCACGCTGTCACTGGCTGTGACCTTTGACCTCTGTGGAGGGGGTAAGATGTCAGCCTGGAGGATCAACAGAGCTTTTCCAAAATTAAGCTCTGCTTCAGTTTCCTGCTGGAGCTTGATGAAGTTAAACTGTTTTTTTTTTTTTTTTGTCTTTGAGAGTTGAGTCTGTTGTATATTGTGAAACTAGACCAAAGGTTCCCAAGATGCTCCCACTGATACCATCGTCATCCTGTTTCAAGGGTTGCCAACTATGCCATGTTCACAAGTAACCGGGTAGTTTCAAAAATGAGTATTGCCCCTCCCTGTTCGTTTTTCAAAATACTTTCGTCCACATGCTGTGAGTAAATCCACCGGTGAGAGTTGCTTGAAGCATGCCAAGCCCATAATGGGCAGCTGTGACGTTTGAGAACCAAAAACTCTTTTTACCGGCATCCACACAAAACCACAAACCGGAGATTTCCAAAGTTTTCAGTTTCGCCTGAGTCTTCAGAAAAGGTATTTTTTAGTGACATAAAACTGCGGTTTTGTGTTTTCCCAAATACCTGGCTACGTGTGAACATGACCTCTGTGTCTGTTCAGACCCCTGCAGTGACTGGCAACTAGCGACAAATGTATGTCTTCTGGAGTTTGGAGATTGACGTGAAAGCATGTATCAATCTCCAGCTCCAGCTGCTTCTCAACCAACCGCAGTTGCTGCCATGGGCCCCTCCCCCATACAAAACACTCACAGATGGACATGTCCTCCTCGCTCGCAGCTGCAGCCAGAGTAGGCAACTGTATGCATATGAGGAGGCTTAGGGCTAGCATGGCTTGGTAACCATGGTACATCAGCCAGTGGGACAAGCATGGTCCCGGGGAGGCTTCAGGTCAGGCTTCAGGTCAGGCTTACCTTAGTTGTGTCTCAGAGAAGGTCTGACCGGCTTCTGGAAGACGCCTTGTAAACTGCAGGTGTCACATTAAATTAATCTAGAACTGCAATGACTGTCGTTCCCTTTCATAAACATGCAGACCTTTTGTCAACTTATCTGACACCTCATGCTTAAAACCCAAAAAGTCAGAAGGATCGTGAGGCCACGCCTTTATGGTCCGTATTCATAACGAAAACCAAGATCAAGTGAGCTTTTGCCCTTTAGCTCCACGGGAGGTTTCCGCCCTCCCTGAGCTCACCTTGGGACACCTGCGTTATCCTTAGACAGGTGTACCGCCCAGTGGCGTGGCGTGGAGATTTTTTTTGAGGAAGCCAAGTGAGACAAAGCCTGTTATCTGTATTTTTTTTTTAGGGAGTGGGGTACATAAAAGGCTTTGTTGCAGTTTGTATCGCTATTTCATGTAACGGACCTGTTAGAGTGCCCAGAGAGCGCTCGTTTTACTTACTTCAAACACCGACACACGCCCTTTAGCACTCCCACCCTCACTCATTCATTCACACACGTACATTGTCCTCTTGACTTAGCTTAAACATCGTATTAATTCATTCAACCGCCCACTTAGACGCACAACCGGCCGCTTCATGCACACTGCTAATGTGCTAACCTCCCTGATTTCATTCAGTGGCTCGAGGATGACGATACTGTGATTTGATTGGTTTGAGGCCAAAGACGGGGTGGCTTCCCTTGGCACAGTCTTGGTCAATCACAGATGAGCAGTGTCATGACCACGGCCTCATCTGATTGGTCAATCATTCTTGTTCTTTTTCACCAAGGGATGCCAACTCTGCTTGGCTTCCTTGCGGACAGCAACGTGCAATATCGTATTTTCACCACGCATTCGCCACAAAACATTTACGAGGGCGCTGTTTTACACATTGTAAAATGCTCAATAACTAGAGGAGAGAAATAAGGAGGAGATGGCGGTGACAAAACACAGAAGAAGTATCGAAACTGTTAAAAAGGAATATTTTCATTAAATCACAGCTACAGTCTAAAAAAAGAGAGGAAGCATGGCTTCCCTTGGCCTCCGGGAGAAAACGCCACTGGTACCGCCCCAGCTAAATTGGATCGGAATAACCATGAATCAAGACATGTCAGATCCTCCACTGTTTACACCTGATGCAGGAAAGTATGTTGGTGAGTGGTTAGAGCACATGGCTTGCAGTATAGTGTGTTTTACGTTTGGCGTGGGTTTGGTCCCACCAGTGGTAACTATTTGAAAACATCTCATTTTCTTTCTTCTGTCACCCTCTAAGTACAGTCAACATGTAGCAGAATAAAGGCACAAATTGATTTATAGAAAAATAGAAGGTGTCACAATTTTCCATATAAATACCTTCCTTTTACATGTGGGCCATTCTGATCATGATGATAATCTAAAGGTGATGCCAATCATGAGATAATTACATTATTTATGTACAAGCCAATTTGTGTCTTCTCCCTTATTTAAATGTAGGCCACTGTATCACTATCATCCCTTATAAAAAATGACATCTGCTCTATACATGTTATTTCTACTGTTTTATTCAGTGTTTGATGAATCATCACCACGTTAAGTATCCTAATTTTTTCTGAGTTTGTCTACATTCAAAATAGTGAATACCACAATCACATTACACAAAAACTACAAAATAAACTATGCTGTTTCGTCCACACACACACACACACAGACACACACACACACACACACACACACACACACACACACACACACACACACACATATATATATATATATATATATATATATATATATATATATATATATATATATATATATATATATATATATATATATATATATATATATTTATATATATCAAGGGGGGGGATCCAGCTGGGGCCTTGTTGCTGTGACGCTGTGGCGCTGGCCGTTGCACCACCGTGCAGCCTATGTATATCTAGATAGATAGATAGATAGATAGATAGATAGATAGATAGATAGATAGATAGATAGATAGATAGATAGATAGATAGATAGATAGATGGATAGATAGATAGATAGATAGATAGATAGATAGATAGATAGATAGATAGATAGATAGATAGATAGAGAGAGAGAGAGAGAGAGACAGAGAGACAGAGAGACAGAGACAGAGAGAGAGAAAAAGTGAGAGAGAGAGGAACAGAACAGATCAGTCTCTCCTGTACTGAGCCCCAGACATGACATGCTAAAAGAAAAAAATAATAACTTGATCCTACGAAATACTACTTTGTTTCCATGAAGCACATATAGAATGTGCGCATGAAATACTAATTTGTACCCTCACAATTTTTAATTAGTTCCCACAGAGTAAGTATAACACCTTGAGTGTGTCTTCCCTAATGTCTCTAGTTGTTGAGCAGCTTAAAGTTACAAGATGGACAGGGATAGCGTAATTGAATTTTATTTTAGGCTGGGAATGAGCTATAAAGACATTCTGAAGAGCCAGGCATTGCAAGGAACCATTGTCACGGAGAGGCATTTAAACAGAATATTGAGAGTCAAGTCGCTTTACCGGCCGAGGTTCGACTAAGAGGCTGGGATGGATTTTATTGTTGACCAACTTAAAGGCCCTGGAAAGGAGCACAGTTACAAATGGATTTATACAAAGTGTAAACATAAAATAAAAATAAACATAATGAACATAACATAATGACAGGATAAGATCAGTTTTAGAAGCACCTGTTAGCAAGCTTCATACTTACATATTGTCACTTCAATGTCTTTAAAGTGTAAGTAACTTGTAGATAACTCACCAATTTTGAAACGCCTTGAAAACTTGTAAAGGCTAACATTCTTGTTCCTACAAACACTGAAATAATATAAAACTTGCTTAGTGAATTGGTTGTGGTATTTGAAGCAGAGCTGTAGTTCTGCCCAGTTAGCATGGTATTCTTGAACCAGCAGCGTCTCTGGCTTTATTAATTGCCACTGTGTTACCCTTTTATGTGATTTCCCCCTTGTAGTCCTCATACAACTCCATGAGGAGTTTTTGCTGCGCTGAGGAAAACGCTTTTGCTCTTGGTTTTGACATGAATTGTCATGTCGACAATTGACACGTCAGGTTTTTTATCCAGCAGAATCAGTTCTAACTCCTGAAAGGCGTCTTTGAGAGAATTCAAAGCTTCTTTTAAGTGACAGAGAACTTGAGTTGAAGCAGAGCAGTAGATAACAGTATCATCTGCATATCGATAAATATTTAAAAACATACATGAAGTAAATGAAGTGTGAAGGGAATATTTTGACGTATAAAGTTGACACAAATAGTAAAAAACAATGGTAAAAAGCAAGAGCCCTGGGGCACACCGTTTTATGCCTTCAGCCTGTGCATACTGTGAAATGTTCAATAGATCTTTTATGTTTCATAATGACATGGTCTGCAGTGTCCGAAAGTTTTGTCTATGAGATGTGCTATTGTCCAAGGACTCAATAAAAACCCTGACTCTCTTAAAGCTAGCAGCTAACAACAGCAAGCAAAGAGTCCTCCTGAAATATAAGGCTCCTTATCTGATGGCTAAACATATTTACACAGCGTGACTCATGTTTTACATCCTCTATGGATGCTACATATTATGACTTCTTTGTAGCACTCAGTCTATCACATCAATCTCCATACCCAGCTATAATCAACGCTGTTTGTCTTTTGTTGAATCCTTTTTATTATCTTGTCAGCTTTTTAATCCACAAAGCAGCGGGAGATCCTAACAAAGCAACCTCAGACGCAGCGAGGCTTTATTCTGAACATTCATCGTGCTCATCCTCCGCACATAAACATTCACAGCCCCGCTGTCAACTGCTGTATGTAACTCATTATCCAAACCCAGCTTTAATCTCTGAGTAAAGAAAGTTTACACATGTAATTATCTACACCATACAATCAGGGTGTGACTCTTAAAGCAGGTGAAGGCTTTAATCAAACTGAAGCATCCTCTGGGGGGCTGATGTGGTGCATGTAAAGCGTGCAGTGCTGAGTGCTTTGATGATCTTTAATTCATTCACTCAGGTTGACGTCTAAGCCTGATGACATTCAGTCAGTCAGTCAAAGCAGCAGAGCAGACCGGAAGCATTTACAGCTTTCAAAGAAAACAGCGCATAAACAACTGGAGCCAAATCTTTGAAGGGGATAACTCCGTGTTACGTGCGCCGGCACACAGCGATGCAGATGGTGTAGCTCAGATGTGTTTGAAGTTTCCGGACTGTTGCAGGTTTCCTCATCAAAGTCACTCTTTCCTGTCCGTCACCTGGGGAGGTTAAGGAGAAGGGTGCAGTATGCTGAAAGGCTGGTGCATTATCTTTGGTGCAACTAATCCCAGTCTAAGTGATATGGTTTTCAAATAAGAGTGTTACCTAGCAAAAAGTGACATGAAAGCAAGTGTTAAGGTTTCTATTTTTGTAAAGGTTGTCCTGTTGATGTCTCATGGCCAACATATATCTTTTTTTTTTTTTTTTTTTTTTAAATAATTTTACCAAGCTTCAGATCACTTCCTGCTGGAGACAGCTGCAAGTGTAATAACCCCCATCTATAAGATCTACACTGTGACAAATCAACTAGAAGCAAGAGTTTGTGTTATAGTTTAGTAAACAAAACAACAAAAAGTCACATTCACATTCAAGCCACATTCACCTGGCATGTCCAGAAACATCTTATTTCAAGACATTGAAAAAGAAACCACCCATTAACATTTTTCATACACCATAAGGAGGTTATTTTTTTCCCTTAACATTTCAGCATCTTTATTAGCCAACAAAAGCAATCAAGGCCCTAAATGACAAAATATTAAAGCCTATATTAGCCACCAGAGGGAAGGTGAGCACAAGTAGCCTCTTGTTTCACTTCTTTGTTTCATCAGCAGCGCTCGCTCTTCACTGCATCTCTTTGTAACCCAGTCATTGCTGCATTCTTTTCTCCTCACAGCAGCTTTGAGATGAAAATACAGCTCAAAGAAGTCTTTACCCATAAAAATAACTTTTTTACAAGCAAAAAGGTGCTTATTTTGCTTTTTGATATTTTAAAATAAGACATTTTTTCTGGATTTGTTTAATTAATGTTGCCTGTATTGATTTCCTGATGCGTAAAAAAGGAAGCCAAGTGTTTTATTCGTCTTGGGACCTGAAAAAAAAAGTTTTCAATTTTATTTCTAAAAATGTGATTTTGATCATAAAGTTATATACATGTCCACTCCAGTGGACTCCATGCCCCTGAGCATTCCCCATCAAACAGTATTAACTTGGGTTACAATTACCTAAACTATGTTCAGCAGTCACCATAGAAGAAATGCTGACTCATGCTAACCTCCATCCTTATGGATTCAAGGAGAACAAAGGTGTTCAGGAATGTTGCCCTTGGTGGCTGTGTCCAAAATCACTCCCTATTCCCTATTTAGAGCACTATATAGTCCACTCAATGTATGCCATAATGCATTTTGAAAAGTAGTGTATTAGCAATTCTCACTATGTGAGTAATATCTACCATCATGCATTGCGGTTCAAACAGAAGAAATGGCTGATAACATGATAAATGATTACTGATAACATAAAACAACATTAAAAAGTGTCAGAGAATGGCACTTATCTCTTTGTTTTACTTTCAGATGAACGTGTCACAACTTCGAGCAGAGAAACAAACAACACAGACTTTAGCTGCTGAACCCTTTATTGCGGGTGATGCATTTACTGGACCTTGTACTTCTCAAACACAGCATAAGTTGCTGCGTAAATATATGGTCTATTTATTAAAAAATTACGTGTAATAAATGTTTCTATTATATTTAGCTGTTGCGGAAAATAAGCTAAGGATAATATTAGCTATCCATGAAACAAATACAGTTTTACAGTGTTTGAGAAAAACTATCTGTAAATCTATTTACAGTATTTATATTAACGGTAAATCCCCAGCCGTCTGTGAGCGACATGACAGGAATAACGTCACTGTCAGCAGCTGGTGAGTGAGTCAGTAGTGTCTGAAATGTTGTTTTGATTTAGCTCATGTAGAGAACTATTTAGTTCACTACACCTAATTCACTATACAGCGAGTAGTGAATAGGGAATGAGTGAGTGATTTCAGAAACAACCAATGTCTCAGTAGATACAGGCAAGAGTTTGGGAATGATTTTGAATGATGTAATGTGATGCCATCACATGCTGTGTCAGCATCGTTGCAGGTGTTGATGCAGATTTTGTTAATAGGCCAGGTTTCTGGGGCCATGTTTCCACCATCAGTGCAGTTTGCTAACGGTTGGATCAGTGAAGCCTGATTTTGTTTGCATGTCCACAGCCAACCATGCCCTTCGTGGTATGTGGTGTGTAAGCTGGATGCTGGTAGTCTTGTCAGCTAGGTAGGAGCAGGACGTCATAGCAGCGAAATAAATCCAACGAAGAAGAAAAACACCACGCTGTTAAATGACGCAGTTTTCCAAACAAACAGAAAGTTCGCCTTAGGAAGTCCACTGGAGATTTCAACATGTCAGTGTTATGTGTTGTTCTTTATTATCTCTGTCACACAGGAAGTGATGTTTCTTTCCACCAATCAACAGACAGCAGTGTTTCTAGCTCCACCTTCTGGGGTCTGATCAGTATGTCTGGCACCTCAACAGAAGGGGACCAAAAAGTGGTATGGTATGGGTTGGTAATTTGGAGACCTGTCTCAGTTTTAGCCACTGCCATAAAATGCGTGCTGTACCAAGACGGACTAAACTGAACCACTTGGTGGAAACGGGGCTTTTGTCACCCTGTGAACAGTCACTTAAGCAGGAGTGGTGCGTTCTTTCTAACATCACTCTAATTTCTTCCTTTTGTTTCTCCAGACTACGCCTGGCCCCTGCCCAGCGCTCTGTGTCCCATCTGGATCTACCTGGATGTGTTGTTCTCCACTGCCTCCATCATGCACCTGTGCGCTATCTCCCTGGACCGATACGTCGCCATCCGCAACCCAATCGAGCACAGCCGCTTTAACTCCAGAACCAAAGCCATGATGAAGATCGCCGCCGTCTGGACCATATCCATCGGTCAGATATTTGACTTTTAATAGAATAGAATAGAATAGAATAGAATAGAATAGAATAGAATAGAATAGAATAGAATAGAAAATACTTTATTTATCCCTGAGGGGAAATTCAGGAAAAGTCACAGCAGCAATCTAGAAGACAAAAATAAGAAAGTGTATAGAAAGTGAAAAAAGGTCCATAAGAAAATAGATGTTGACAGTTTGTCCATCATTGTCCAGTCAGCCAGTCTCCACCTCCACAGGATCCAGGACTGAGCTTCTTCAGCAGTCTGTTCAGTCTCTGTCTCCTGGATCCTGTCTGCTCACAGCAGGTGAAGCTCTTCCAATGTGGTGTTGGTGTCTGGTGTTAGCTCCGTTCGCCATGTCTGTGAATAGCATGATGCTACTCTGCCTCCTGGTATTCCCTCTGTTGCTGGATTAGCATGGCTATCTTGTCCATCTTATTGGAGATAGATCTTTCCCAATAACGATGGATGGAAGGACAGGTCCATGTTGTCACTTCCTAATTTTCACCTGAGAACCAGCACGTCATCCTCACCTCCTTCTCCTCACCTTGTAGGGAAACATCAGGCCGTGCACCAGTTAGCATTGATATGCTACCGGCTGCTAATAGCTGATTTCACATGTAAACAATGCAGCCATGGTTACATGCAGGATCTCCAGACAAACACAGGAGCAAAAATAGTAAAAATATCACAGAAGACAAAACCAGTTTGGTGTCCATGACCAACAATAACCCATACAAAGTAATGATCCACTCTAAATACAAAGATGATGAAAAGAGATGAAAAAGTACAAGAAACAGACAAAGAAGAGAGAGCTGCTGCAACAGGAAGCCAAAAAAGGTTGGCACCTAGCAACACAAAGTTTCATTTTAAGCTTTGTCGGGATATTTCCTTGTCACTAGACCAGAAAAAATCCCATAATGCTGCCTCAGGTTTTGGTTATACTGGTGGAAGGAAAAAGGCTGTAATTTGGGGAAAACGTTTTTTCATTCAGGGTCAAAATGAGACATGATGCAGATTTAAAGGGTCATTTCGCCAACATTAAGAGCCTTTCCTCTGAGTAACATCTGAGCGACTCATCTGACTCCACAAACTCTCCGTCCCTGCTTCTGTCACTCAGACCTCTGGCTTCTCCTGGTGTTGTTTCACCTCTTTAAAGACTCAGGAGGGCCTCTGTATTCTTATAAAGCACACATCAGCACACTCACACACACACACACACACACACACACACACACACACACACACACACACACACACACACACACACACACACACACACACACACACACACACACAGATTGCCTTAGTGCATCATTAGCCCAACATCCTCTGACCTTACAGGAAATGTAATGCTTTGCTAACTCATTACGTTAGCTCATAATGTCCCTGAGGAAACAGTAGATTGTTCCAGAGTGTAATGTCCCAGTCCAAATGTTCCTCCAACAAAATTGAGCTTCCTTTATTGAGGATTTCATTTTAATCTCACTTACGACTGAGAGCAGAAATTAACCTTCATTATTTCCCATTTTCACTGATGTACTCACACCTCCCGTCGTGACCCGCGCTGCTTTTAAAGGGTGAACTTAGCGAGCTGGAGCGCAGCTCTCTGTCAGCCTCCTCTGGCTGTCTCTGACAGAGGAAACAGCAAATGGATGTGATTATTTATTCTCTCTGTGTTACACGTGTCACAATTACTCTTTCTGTGTTGAAGCAAATCATCCCACACCGCTGATTCTTTTCACCCAGGGGACATCTGTGAAGTAAACCTTTGTGAAACCACCTTGAAGCCGGGATGTGGGACTTGTGAAAGGCCAAAGACAAAAATTTTGTCTTAAAAACAAACTAATCCAACACCTACCTGTTTGTAGCCACAAGGCAGATGTCAGACAAGGAAACAGTCCTGAATCTACCTATGAGACAGGCAGAGAAGAAGAGAGGGATAGTTGATTTTACAGTAGAAGAGGTAGACAGCGGTTATTGTTAAAAATGAAGAGGGAGATGAAGAAGAAGAAGAAAGTATTTTTTTTGTTTGTTTGCCACAAAAGAATTGGTATTGAGAGTATTTTATGATTGAGCATCAAGCTGCAGCTCCTCACGGGAGCTTTAAAAACTTTATTCATCCTTGTTTCTTTGGAACCTTAGATTAAAAATCTAGAACCAATGTTTTCAATGAGAAGTGCAATTTTTTTTTTTTAAATCACAAGAATACAATAACAGCTATAACTTCTGAGCAAGAAGCTCGAGAGAAATTAACTGTACAGTCCATATGAATTACCTCAGTTCAGTTGCAAGATGCACAGGCTGAAATGCTGCTCTCAAAGGATCCAGCGGAGGAGCTTCTCTTCGCTTATCAATAAATAAATCTATAACATGAAGGAAATCTTAGAAATGTCCCTTACCTGATCACAATTTGTTTTAAAAAGAGCTTTGAACCAGTGTTTTGATTTAAGGTACCTAACTTGAAAAATGTGTGATTCAAAAAAAAAATAAAATAAAATAAAACTTTCCTCCAAAACAACAACACAAAAAAACTTTAAGGAATATTTAATTTTAAACTGTGCCTGACCTGAAAATTTAGAAAACAGACCCAAACTTAAAAAAAGATGTCAGTAGCCCCTTACCTGAACAGTCAATTTACTTTCCCCAACCTGAATAATTGTCAATAGTCCTTAATCTGAGAAGTCTGCATACAGTCCCTGGTCTAATAATAACAAGTACCGTCTTTAATTCAAATCATTTGTTGTCCGTCTCTTACCTTAAAGAGGACATATCATGGTGATGCCTGATTTAATACTTACATATAATATAATAAATTTGAAAACAAGATGTTTCACCCCCTGAATTTTCAAAAAATGAGATATTGTTTTTTTCTGATATCCTAGAACGAGATTTGATGCCTCTGAAAATAGGTCATTGCCAGTTGGCCGCGAGATTTCAAACGTTGTGATGACACGAGGATCCTTTCTTTTTATTGGAGTAATCTGATAAAGCAGCTCCTCCTCTGTGATGTCAGTTAGTCACACAACCACCACCGAGGGATACACCCACCAAGAGTATAAATACAGCTCCCTACTAGCTCTGGCAGGGACTCTGCTCTGCTGAGCAGCTCAGCTTTACATGGTGAATTAGCAGTTAAAACACTGTAGTTTTAGCAGACGTAATACTTGTGAGACTGTGATATTTGCATGCTTGTTCTGACATGCACTGTGAACCTGGACCACAATAATGCTGCGGTAATAACATAGTGAGGAACTGACGGTAGAGGCGATCTTTAGACTACACTTTCAGCATGATGGATAAAACAGACAGAGAAAAGTGAAGGAGCAGGATGGAGCCCTGTTATAGAAATAGTTTATTGGTGAAGTCTGCCTATATTTCCACGTATAAACTATACATGTTACAGTACCGGTTTGACTCACCACACTGAAGCGTCCTGAGATGATCTGTGTCCAGGTGGATTTTCTTCCTCCTGAGCTGCAGAACTGTCCGGGTCTGACTCGGGGTCCAATACAAAAGGATGTATCCTACACTCTGCCATTTTATTAGTGCTATCAATGCCTTATGGTGAAGTTTTGGCAAACAGCAAACTTGATCCGTCTTACCCATTCAATGTGGCGATTTTGTAAATACTGCCATGCTGCAAAAACCGCCCCCTGGCTCTACCCCCTCCGCCCCTCTGATAGAACTGACCAATCAGAGCACAAAGGGCTGTGACATTGCGAGGTTACTGGAGGTCATTCTGGAAATGGAGCGTTTCAACAAGATCTTCAGAATGGTCTAAACTGAGGATATTGAGAACACTATTGTGGGGCAATGAAGGAACTGAATGACTTGTACTGAGGGCAGAAATGCTTTACAGGCATCCTAGTCTGGCATAGTGAAAAGGAGAAACAAGCATGATATGTCCTCTTTAAAAATGTGTCCTGACATGTTAGCTGAATGGTCTGTGTGTAGCCTGTTAGCTGGAGTATTCATCAATAACCTGCTGCTTGTCAGCCCCATATGGGCCTCACTAACAGTGTTGTCCCTCCTTAAGATCTAAGAGGACTGGAGCAGGGAAGCATTCTTGTCTCATGAACGCAGAAACATGAAGAGTGAGAACACGCTTTACCATCCTCAGGCTGATGTTGTTTTGCTGTGAAGGATTACTCCCTGCAAGCAGCTTGTGCAGATTGAGACTGGAGATAGATTTCCTCTTCACATCCGTTTGAAAAATAAGAAATCCACCCGTTTGTCTGTTGACATTTCCTCGACCCCTCTAAAGGTTTTGCCCCCCTGCTGCTGTGATTGAGGTCTGACAGGGCTTACAGCGATCAATGCTGAGGGATTAGCAACGAAACATCCAACAGAAGATCCCCGCAGCCAATCTCAGCGGTGACTCAGAGGTTATTCCTCCCTGACATGGAGGTCTGGAGAAACAGCAGCATGTACAGGAGGAACACTTCAAACCCTCTGATCTTATTTCTATGAGCTGGGGAGAATCAGAACGGTATCTAATCACCAAATGTTTTCCAAAAGAACAAATACATGTGTTTTTACTGGATTAGGCTGTAAAATAAGAACAATAGTAAATATGATGGGGCTCATTCAAGGCTGGTTTTGCAGATCTCCCTCTGCTCCTAATGTAATCTTTCTCCAGCAGCCCGGCCCTCCAGCGGTGATCTGCCACAGGGCCAGTCTGTTTGCATAACACATTATTTCTCCATTGTGGGCTCTGTGGATTTACAAAGTGGGAGAGCAGCTTTGGCTCCAGCAGATAAATATTTCACACTGAGGGAATGCAATCTGCAGCGTTTTCTCTTCAAATGACACAGTGGGAAATATAATCCCTGTTTGGCCGACAAAAGTTAGATTGTCATGAAACAGCCCAGGAGCTCCTTTGGAACATTAGATTAGAAATCCAGAACCCACGTTTTCAATGAAAAGTGCATTTTTTACAAAATCATAAAAATAATAACAACAGAAGAAGAAGCACAGGGGGAAGTCTCACCATATGGAGAAAAATAACTGTGCAGTCCATATGAATTGCCCCAAACCATCTGCTGAGCAGCCCGAGCCTCCAGCTCCAAGTCCTAAGTCTACCGGAGAGACAGAGTCCAAGGCCCGTCTCGGGGTCTTTGTCACTCTCCTGACGCTGGGAGTGTTGAGCAAGTGTTGTTCTCCTCAGAACCGCAGCGAGAGGGAGTGGATGATACAGTTAAAGAGGCTGGTTAAACAGACCATGGAGGGACTCTCTGTCACTGACTGCTCCAAACAGGGCTTAAAGAGCATGAAGAAGACCAGCCGTGCTCTGCTCAGGAACCTCAGGGTGAAGTTTGGCAAGATGTTCTGGCTGAAATGCGTACTGCTCTCTGCGGATCCAGTTATGGAAGCAGTCTGCGCTTGCTCCCTGGAGGTTTTCATCAAGAAGCTGTCTGCTGGGCCTGCAGAGGAAGAGAGCGTGACCCCCCTGGTTGGTGGATCAATCTGTGAAGGTGTTGGCTGTACTCAACCATTTTTTTTATTGCTCTGCTCTTTTAATGCAGCATTCTGCAGCCACTCTGAGTTTTGTTTCTGGAGTGTGTCACTCCAAATATGAAGGATAAAAATCTTTGATTTTTTTCTCTAATAGCTGTGAATCCTCTCCAGAACAGAGTTACCATTTTAATCTGAACTAAAGAAAAAACATTAACAATGTAACCCTGGTCTCTTACCTGAGGAGTTTGTTAAATCCTTTTGTTTTAATCTGAAAAGAAATATTAGATCCTAACGTGGAAAATTGTTGACAGTCCCTAATCTGAAAAGAAATCTCCAACCTGAAGTTTCGTACAATAAATAAGTTAATATTTAATAAATATCCCTTACCTGATAAAAAACAAAAGTCCTCAACTTTCTCTTTTTTAAAAGGTCCCTTACTGGATGAAAAAATGGTGTTAAAAAAATAGATAGATAGATAAATAAATATGTAAAATGTTAACATAAACTAGCATGTATATAAGATAATTTTGAGGGAAAAAGTCTCTCAACTGAAACTGATATGTAAAAACTACAACCAAAATTACATAAAAAAGAAAGTCCTTAACCTGAACTCAGAGGGAAAAAAAACAAACAAATGACAACTAAAAACAAAACAAAACAATGAAACGAACAAACATAAAAGTCCCTTACCCACAAAATTAAAAAGTCTAAAATGTCCCTTATCTGATTATTCATTGTTACTTTTGGTCCCTTAAAAAGGTGAAAGGCACATATAAAATGTGTTGTAATTCCTTCACCATTCACCTGATGTGGCTGTAAATGCCCTCAAGCTAAAGCTCAAAGTCTGCACCTAACCGTGTTTCCTTTTTTTTTTTTTTTTTTTTCATTTTAATTCCATTGTGGTGTTGTACAGAGCTGAAATGCTTATTGTGTCAATATCCAAATATTGATGGACGTGACTGTACAACGACCTGTTTAAGGCTTTCCTTTCACCAGACAACATTGGACAACAATGGAAAAATTCAGCTTAAATAAATCAATGAATAAAAGCCTTCCAAGTCATTCTTTCATTACTTTGATCTCAATGGAGAAAACCTGAAAGTGGCCTATTGTATTCTCCTCTAATGGAGGAAATAGAGCTCCGACCTGTAGGTTGTCTTTGTAGTAGAGAGAACATGAAAAGTGCACTAAAGTGTTCAAAAGTGAAATCTCCTTTTGGGTGGTTTTGCTTCTGGTGGTAAGGTCTGCAATGCACCTAGTGGAGAAAACATAGTTTTCCTGTTATACGCTCTTCCAGTGGAGAAAAGGTGTGTGTACATGGTTGTTTTCCTCACAAACGCAACAAAACAGCGTGTCCTCTAGGGTTCAGCTTTGTGGAGAAAAGTTAAACAGACCTTTTTCTCCATTAGGGGGTCCTTCCAGTAGTCCCCTCTGGTGGAGAAAAACTATCGTTTAACAGGAAGCATCAGAACTTTGCTGATGCCTACTGTCAAGAACAAATATTGCAAAACTCTGGACACTCAAATGAATTCTCTGTGAGGCCTTTTTGTTCCTCCTCTTCACTTTTCAAGCCAGTTTGAATATACAATGACTCATAATGATATATGTGGTTTCCAGTATGCATCACTCTTCCACATGACAGTCTGCATGGGGCTGTTCTCTCAGGGTTCAGTTAGCAAGAGTACCAATGGTTTGTTTCACGTTGAGATAATATTACACTGTCCTCATCCTAATTTTTTCCCGTGGAACACCTGAAAGTGGCCTATGGCATACTCTTCTAAAGGAGAAAGCAAAGTCCATTGGCTGTCCTTTGAGTAGAGAAAACATGATAGGTGCATTTGAACTGTTCCAAAGTGAATAAAAACATGTTGAAGTTCCATTAGAGTGGTTTTGCTTCAGGTGGTAAAGTGCTGTTTTTGTTGCACCAAGTGGAGAAAACATATTTTCCTCTGATACACCCTTTTAATGTAGAAAATATGAAAGTGCCTAAATGTTGGCCTATATGTTTTTTTAATTTATTTATTTTTTATGGACCCTTTAGGGTGTCCATCCAGTCAAGATAACTCCTAAAAAATGATCTACAAGTGGATCAAAGTTGATTCATTCTTGGGAACCTCTCTAGTGGAGGTAGGATTAGAAGTTTGAGGACAGATATTTCAAATCCGTAAGTGTCCTCTTTACTTTTTAGACAGTTTGAATGAGTAATGTCGTCTAAGTTATTTTCACATCTCGAACTTATTCAGACATCAGCAGAGGGAAATATGTACCATTAATGCAACAAATTCACCCCACCAGGCAGGGTGAGTGTAGTCGATTGAAATGATTGCATTAAAGGAGCTGCAACTGCTCCAAATAGCATTTTGATATTGGCCCAATCGCCAGCTGTGCAGGGGAAAATGATGTACCTTTCACCCAAATGAATTATGCCGGCCCACACTGAGGGCAGGAGGGGACCGAGATGTCCTGACTCGTCTGTGAAGCACTTTGCCAGGAGCTGAGAGCCGTCTGGGGAAAAAAACATGCTGGAGTTGTTTTTGTCCTTCATGTCTGATGGTCTGAAACAAGTTCAGGTCAGGGATCAGTCCGAACTGAAAAGCTTTTTGAAATCAGAAGCAGCACATTAGTCTGTGTTATTATCATAGGTCAGAAAACCAGCCCAGCCTCTAAAGGCTCACTCTCACCTCGGTCTTTTGTCAGTCAGTGTCCTCCAGCAGCTCCAAAGCTGCTATTATTGCTCTGCGAGCAGCCATTACGCACGGCTGAGATCTAGTTGCATATTGATTCATAACAGGTTCGATTTCAACCTTGTCCCTGTTATACTCCTGAAGCTCGATGATAAAAAGTGACCAAGTTTACCTTTTAGTCTCAAAGAGAAGAGTCACATGCAATAAGACGTGGGCCAGGATCACTATGTAGAAACAATTTAGCACTTTCAGCATTGTTTTGAGATTATATCAGTGCATTAGCTGCTTGTGTTTGGTTTGGTTTAAGACAGCTGCATGAACAGGCTTCTTTAAGGGCGGGGCCAAAAGAAGAAAAGGACATACAGCACATTCTTACCACCAGAAAAACCATTTATTATGTTTGAGCCAGTCCAGGAGGCAATTTGCTGTGTTTTTCCAGCCAGAGGGGCTCTTCAGCAAGTGTTTTGGCCCACAAGGGGGGGCTAAGGCTCATGTTAGGCTCGTGTTATAGCTCCCAATGGGTCCGTTTAGCCACATTTTGGCCCCCAAGCATGTGCTTCAGCTAAGGTTTGTTTTGGCTACGAGGGAGCACTTCAACACAATTTGGCCCCCAAGGTGGCACTTTAGCTCACACACATTTGTGCTCCCAAGGGGCACTTAGGGACATGTTTAGTTTGGCTTTCCAAGGGGGCCCTCTAGCAATCATTTGGCTTCCAAGAGGACACTTTGAGGAATGTTTTGGCCCCACTGAGGCACTTTGAGGCATGTTTTGGCCCAAAGGAGGAACTTAAACTCATTCATTTTGGCTCCCAAGGGGGCACTAAAGCTTGTGTTTTTGCCCCAAACGGACAACTTAGCATGCATTTTTGTAGAGAAGCGGGCACTGAAACACAAATGTTTTGGCTCCCAAGTGGACATCTTAACATGTGCATGGACACTTCAAGAAGTTTCTGGATCCACGCAGGCACTTTAGCCCATGTTCATTTTGGCTCCCAAGGGGCACTTAAGCACATGTTTTGGTCTTCGAGAGAGCACTTTGGGGCCTGTTTTTCAATAAAAAAGTCTCAAGGATGAGGGGGCAGCCACCCTTCTTCCCCCTCCTTGTGCACACCACTGGTTTCAGGTGATACAACCATGGAATCAACAGAAAGAGGGGGTTTCTCATCTGTCCTTCACTGTATTGATTTCAGGGTTCACAGGTTGGTTCACTCTGAGTCATTTTTCAACCATTAGGGATTGGAGAATCATCTTTCAGCAGAGGAAAAGCAAGTTCAGAATGGTTTTCAATGATTTAGGCATCTAAGCATGACATACCTGTGCCATACCAGGAAAAAGATATCTATCATGATAAGCATGTTAGAAGTAAACTGTTGTATTATAACAAACCAACGATAATCCAGCACTTCAATATTTGGTATCACTTTTTCACTGTTTTTACTATCTTGTGAAGACTTTCAATATAGGAATTTTCAGATTTGTTGAAAATATATTTATACAGATTTTCAACCAGCTATAGATCTGGTAAATTAATGTTTTTCTGCTATGGAAGTATAGATTATAAATCTACTGTGTGTCCACAGTAACTGCTTTCAGGCCTCATGTGGCTCTCCAGGTTTATCAGGCTGCAGGAAAAATGCTCACCATAAGTTATCCACATCACCAATGAGCAAACAGGATGCAGCCGAGACATTTGTCCCAGGACTGAACATGGGAAGACCCTCTACAAAAATAAACTATTAACATGGGACCTAATGGGGATGAGATGGTTTTTGGGGCCAGCCTCAAGTGGACGTTTGTGGAACTGCAGTTTTGAAGGTGGAAGATACTACGCCATGGCTTCACTTAATACTATTTTTGAGTTTAGGTGTCCTGTTGATTAAGGTAATAAAACGCTTTAATATGTAACTAATGAGTTCAGGTACTGTACATTGAGGGCCGTCATCCTTTAAAGGATATCCTGAGTGTAATCTTGTCTCTGAAAACTCCATCACCCACAGCAACAGAAAGTGAAAGTTGACACTAAAAGTGTTTGATTCCACTCTGTCTCATTTTTGTCTCAAGGTGTGTCCATGCCCATCCCAGTGATCGGCCTACACAACGAGGACAAGGTCTTTGTCAACGGCAGCTGCGTTCTCAACGAGGAGCGCTTCATGCTGATTGGCTCCTTCGTGGCCTTCTTCATCCCACTGGTCATAATGGTGGTGACGTACTGCCTCACTATCCAGGTACTCGTGTCCCAACTCCTTCAGTCCTCCCTGAAACTTCTGTCTCCCACTCACGCACTCTTCCTCTTTCTGCCCTCAGGTGCTTCAGAGGCAGGCTACTGTCTTCCTGTGTGAGGCCAAAGCCTCCTCCCAGCAGCCTTTGCACACACCAGCATTGTCCAATACTTTGCAGCCTCCAACCAGCACCTTCAGCATTCCTCAGATCAATACACTGGCTCCCTCAGACTCTGACGGTAAGAGCTAATAAAGCTGCAGGAACCCAAACTCATCCATACCAATACTTTTATAGCTCAGATAAACCCTGAGCAATATCCATGTGTTTGTTTTACAGACACATCGACTGAGGAAATGGTTATTGGTGTTGGTTTTTATAACCTGTCTGAAGTGCCTTATGTTGGTGTTTCATTTGGATTTTTTTTCTGGAGGTTTAATCTTTCCACGCACATTTAAAATCCCCAAATTAAACCACAAACAGCTCGATAGTTTCCTGTTTTCCCCATGGTTGAGACGACACAGTGGTGTTAAAAATGGCGGATGTGTCCTTTAAAGCCAGCAGGTAAAGTTGATGTACAGTCGAAAGTAAACCTGATAAATCTGTGTTTCCTTCCCCCGGCAGAGTTAAAACAGCCTCCTCCTCCGAGCAGAAGAAACACCCTGAGCTGTCTGAAAGCAGCCGAGCCCAGCATGCTGCTCAGCGTCTCCACACCAGACAGCCTGAGCATCATCCCCAGCTCAGAGGTGGCATCCCAGCTCAGCTCGCCAGCCGCGGGGACATCACGGAGCGACGCCTCGGGCTGCAGCGGGCGGCGGGGAATGATGCAGGCCATAAAGAACGAGAGACGAGCCTCCAAGGTGAGAATAAAGAGCGGGGCTGAGTGCCTGTCAGCTGATGGAAGGTGTCTCCAAGACATGTGGCGTGATGAGATGACTGGGATGGGTCTTCAAATAACATTTATTATCACTGTGGGTCCACTGCACTGCATACTAATGCTGAGAAAGAATCACAAATCCCTGTTTTCAAAAAGTTAACCATACCACGTGTTTTAAGCATCGATACTACAAGGCATTGTTTCTTTCAAATCATAGACACTTGGAGTCCGGCAGCTTTCACAACTGCTTGTATTTGATACGACTAATAATCAGCGTCCCAAACACCTGAGCTGTAGAGCGCACGCAGCCCAGAGTCACAGAGCTGTGTGGTGTTGACACAGTTCAAATAAGTGACAAGTAGTTTTAACATTAAAGATAGAAACTTACAGGCACAAGCTCAATGAGTATGGTATTTCTGGCTTTGTTTATAGTTTTGCAGATATTCAGTTGTTCATACTGTTCAATGTGGCTCCTGCTCTGAACAAAGAGTTTCACACACCTCCCTTAAAGAACTTTCCATATCAGGCTCAGCCACTCAAAGATTTGTAGCATAGCAGGAATCCGAGAGGGCACAGTGGGTATCCAGCTTTGGTATTCACGTTTATGAGGAGTGAAGCTCTCTTATATCCATATCAAAGATTTAAATCCCAGCAGAAGAGCTCCACTTGAAAGGGTATTAAAAAACGTCAATCTGTGTGATCTCATCTGTCTCTTCCCTCCCTCCTCCCTCAGGTCCTGGGGATTGTCTTCTTCCTCTTCCTCATCATGTGGTGTCCCTTCTTCATCACCAATGTCACCTTCGTGCTGTGTCGCGGCTCCTGCAACGAGTCACTGCTCAACGACCTCCTCAACGTCTTCGTGTGGGTGGGTTACATCTCCTCAGGGGTGAACCCGCTGGTCTACACGCTTTTTAACAAGACCTATAGAAGAGCCTTCTCCAGCTACATCAGGTGTCAGTACAAAGCGGGCGCAAACGCCGCAGGACAGGGCTGCAAAACCCTCTTAGTCCCCCCACCGTGCCAGTCGCAAAGTGTGACCCCCCTCCTCATGGGGAGTCATGGGAAAGCCGGCATGGACCGCAACAGTAACTGTCGCAACGGAGGCCGGGGGGACAATGGGAGGCTGACAGTGGACCCGGACGACACGACAGATGATGGGACGCAAATCGGGATAGTGACGCAGAGCCTCTCGGAGTGCCACAACATCGGCATGCTTTCTGAAACGGAGCCAGAAACGGAGGTGGAGCAAGAGCTATCACTCATCAGCTACAGCCCCGCCTCCAAAGAACACACAAGCAGCGTGTGACTGTATGCGTGCTTCATTCCAGTCTTCTTTTCAAACCTGCAGACGCTGCTCCAAGTGGCGCACCGGACAGTGATGCAGCGCTCCTATTGGCTGGGTTGCTGGACGAGTCTCAGGTGGCGGGCTTTGTCCCCTCACTGATGAGAGGCCCACACTGGAGATGGAAGATCCCCTCAGAGCTCACATAAGAACGGAGAGACTCAGGGTCAGGTTGTTGGTGTTCACACTGAAAACGGAGAACGAAGAGCTGCACAGACCCAAAGTGTGAGCTCCCTCACAGGGACGGAGGACAGCCCTCAGAGGGGTCCTCAAGGTGCAGGTCAGGGGATCCAACGGGGTCAAACTACGACTTCACGCCCCCCACTCTGAGTCACAATGCAGTCCAAACTCTCTGCGCCAAGCAAACCAAACCAAATCTATTTTTGTGCCGGTCAGCTCGACATTTGCAGTCTTATTAACTCTCTGAATGAACGTTTCCAGCATGTATTCTCAAACTATCAAACCCACACGGAGAGGAACACTCTCTGAAGACTGCAGCCACACGTCTGTCTGCACAGGTCCAAGCTGAAGGAATGTACCGCCACTTGGTCTCTGGTGGACTCACAGTGCCACCTGGTGGTGGCGTGACACACAGAGAGGTTGCACACCTTGAATAGAACAAAGAGTTAAAGAGCTAAAAAACAAAACATGGCGCAGGCCTTCTGGTCCAGTACAGCTGTCAGGCTTCTGGGAGGAGTCCACAATCTGAAGGTTCTTCCTGAAGGGGGCAGTAACGCTCCAGTTAAAGATAGAATAATGTGAGGGTACAGATAAGTTCCTAAGATGTCATTCACAAAGGGACAGAAGCTAGATTAGGTGAGTTTAGCTTTAGACTTTTAGCATCATCTCTTTGGGTTTTACAGTCGCTCAGCTCCATGAGGTGAACATCCAGGATGATCTCACAGCTTTTAAAGTCATTTCCCCAAAGACATTCATTTAACACATTTAGAAACCTCACCATGATTCATGTGTCCAGTTCCTGCAGTGAAACCACTTCAGTCTTAAAATCTGACGTTTCTAATTTTTTAAAGATTGAAAAGATGTCTTTCTGTAAAGGGAAACAAACAGATCTTAAACCTCAGCTTCAGCTCAGATATCTGTTTTTAAAAACAATTTAAAATGTCTCTTCATGATTTCCTCATCGGTCCAGATTTACTCTTCTGAAATAAAAACATTTGGTGACATAAAAGCTGTCCTGCCTCCTCCACATGGAGAAGATTCATTACAAGCCACAGATTTGAATGTTTCTGGTAAAAACAGGTGTTACAGTTTGGATTAAAGGGAGAAATGTGAAAAAAAGCATGTAAGTAAACTGGGATGTCAAGTTCGAAAATTAAGGCACAAATTTTATTCTTTCATCAGGAGTTATTCCTTAATTTTTCACTAATTCAGCTCCATGAAAGAAATCTAAATGAACCTTAAACCGTAACCTTAAAGAGGGGGTGTTAAGCTGTCCTGTATTTCAAATGTTACATTTCCTGAATGTTTAAACCATCTGTTCTGACAAAAGCAGGAGATCTTAGTTAGTTTTTAACAAGACTTGCTGAAATAATGATGTCATCACAGATCTTCTGACTGGTTTATGATATGTTGGAGAAGTGGGCCTCAAACACCAGAGTCCAGCTCAGAGCTTCACCCCCTCACAGGCCTCCTAAGAGCTGGCCAATCAGAGGAAAGGATTGTGGAGCAGGGAGCCTTGAAAAAATAGCAGCTAAATCAAAGCATTTCAGAGGGTTTTGCTACTGACCTGAATTAGCATTGTTAATGGGTTTTAAACAATCAGGATTAAGTGTTTGACTCATAAAAATCAGCTCTTTAAACCAGTCCATCCAGCTCTCACTGGTTCCAGTAAGAGTGGATTTCATCCTCAGAAGAGAACAAAGGAGCCAAATGAAGACCTCAGCCTGAGTGCCCCCCCCGATGTCGGCCCACTCATTACCAACCTCTCACGTCTCAGCCTGCTTAACACACACCTCATATCATCAGATCACGTGTGCATAAATCTGAGCTGTTTGAGATTCAGAGCAGCAGAGTCTGAATTCTCCGTCATTAAGTTTTCAGAGGATCAGTGTCTAGATCAGTTCCCTCCAAAAAGTCCAGAGCCCATATTCACAAAGCTTCTCAGAGTCCTCTCAGAGGGTTCCTAACTTAACCTAAAAACTCCCCGCAAGGAGTCTGAGCTTAAGAGTGATTCAGGAAGCTTGTGAGAGCAACTCTGAGCAAGGAGGAGACAGAAAGTTTGATCTTAGTGAAGAGATGTGGTTGACTCCGTTGCTAGGTATGACGCAGTCTCCTGACAGCCGTGATTGGTTGGTACAAAAAGGGAAAAGATGAGGGGGAACAATGCTCCGTGCTCCTAATAATGAATGGACAGTTAAACCGTTTGTTTACATAACTCAGACTGTGGTAAGAAATAAAAAGAGAAGTAGACAGAGGAGCTTGCTGTTGGCTCAGCTCATGGAGGAGAATGAAGGAGTGTTCAGAGGGAATCTCGGTCCCGGGATTACGGCACAAGGGAAGAGGCAGACTTGGGAGCTCATCACCCAACAAATCAGTGCATTGCTCCCTCTCCTTAAGCGCACATTCCACGTGTTTTAGACGTGCTGGTACGTGCTGCAATCCCAAGCGGAGCGGAGATTACAGCACGGAGTGAAGTTGTTCTTTAACAGTTTTGTGAGCTACACCTCAGGGTATGACATTGTTTTTTTTATATTGATAACTGTATGAATGTTATAGTTTTTCATCTACTCTTTAACCGGACTGTTTAGGGGGTGGATCAGCAGATAAACAGCTGTCTCAGGTGGCAGAAACTGTGTTTAGTGTGTTGGAAAAGTCCGACATCAGTATCAGCGTCCACTCTTGGGCTTCTTAAAAGTCCTACTCCCTCCCTCTTCCTTAGGAGCTCTATTAAGGCTTAAGACGCTTTGTGAATAACTTTTATCTTACCGAGGGAAAATTCTAATAAAAATCTTAGAATCCGAGGAGTTCTGAGATTTTTCTAAGAATGACGTCACTAAGAGCTACTTTTAGACTGAGGATGCTTTGAGAATAGGGGCCCTGGAGCTGAGGTGGTGGTTTAGCTGTGAGTCCTATGAAAGTTTTAGTACCTTCTGTAAACCTATGCAACGAGTGGACCACTCTCCTATGAAAGCTCTGCTAAGGGTTGTAAAGTTGTCTAAAAACTGACATTGAACTTCTCAGTAAGAGTGTCTGCTGTCAGACTGCTTTTGTTTGGTTCAGCTAGATGACTGTGGATTTCATCATTCCCGTGATACAGACAGATAATCAATGGACACAGAGATAGACCCCTTAATTTGTGAAGGCAGGTCACCAGTCCTCCCCACCCTGTCACTTTGATTTCTTCGCCCTCCCTCCCCTCATGTTGCATTGATGTGTGATGGGCTGTCTGATTCCACCAGCCCGGGTTTCAGTCAGCTGAAATATCTCAGGTGTGCTGCCTGAGGAGTCAGTGAATGGATAGATTCTTTAAAGGAACAGGTCCTGGTGGCCAGTTTGAGGATAAGTCATTCCAAGTTTCCAGCCATGTTACCAGCGCGACAGCCTGGAGGGCAGAAAGCCTCAAACAGCATCCTATCACATCAGTGATAATTAAAGAAGAATCTCTCCCTTTAAAATGGCCACCTGGAAAGAATTGTATTAAAGCAGGTACAGCTAGCTGTTGATCCAGCATTACAAGTTGACAAGTGAAAGCTGATAAATTCTTCAACAAGGGGAGGGTGATCAAACCCCAGAACCAAAAATAACATCTTCTCCTTGACCAGCACAGGCTAGATATAAAGAGAAGTATTCACTAAATATATTTTCATTCATCGAGAAACAGTCAAGCTCAACAGAAAGAGATTAACAGCGAAACTGTTTCAGCCTGTTTCAGTGAATGTGAGACTCGGCAGAACAAGGCTACCAGTAAAACAGAGACTCGGCAGAAAACAATTAACAGAGAAACTGAGACTCTGTGGAAAAACAGGATATCAGTGCAATTCAGACTCACCAGACATTGGTGTTCAGTCAAATTGGGACTTAACAGAAGAAAGTTTGGCAGCAAAAGGGACCCAACAGAAAAGGTAAACTAAGTAACTAACTAAGAATATACTTCAAAAATTTTACTGTGAAACTCCCCCCCCCCCCCCCCCCCCCCCCCCCCCAAAAAAATAAATAAATAAATAAATAAATAAATAAATAAATAAATAAATAAATAAATAAAAAGAAAGAAAGAAAGAAAGAAAGAAAGAAAGAAAGAAAGAAAGAAAGAAAGAAAGAAAGAAAGAAAGAAAGAAAAATTGTCAAACTCAGTAAAAATATATTTTCAGTGAATATGAGACTTATTAGAACAAGGACAACAATGAAACTGAGACTCGGTAAGAAAAAAAGAATAAGAGTAAAACTAGATGCACAGTGCAACTCAGATTCTGCAGAAAAAAAAAGATTTACAATGAAACTGAGATTCAGTAAAAAGAATAAGAGTTAAACTAGATTCACCTTGAAACTCAGACTGCAGAAAAAAGTTTTACAGTGAAACTGAGACTCAGTAGAGGCAGGGCTGCAGTAATATTTGAGACTCAACAGAAAAAAAGAAGAACTAGAAAAAGAAGAAGAAGAAGAAGAAGAAAGAGAATTTAGACCTAAAATCTTCAGGAGGAAATTTTTTTGACAGGTGTTTTTACTTTTCATCAGAGATATCATGAAAACAGATTCATACCTGGATTAAAAATTTGACTGAGTGTAGGACTAATAAGAGATCTGTTTGTTTCCCTTCCAATCAAGCGTCAAAACATCTCCATCTCCCAGAGCTCAGTATTTAATGTAAGTAATAATCCCTTCAGATTAACACACCCAGAATCACCAGCACCTGAATGTACAACACTTTTTTACCCATAGCCTCCCATTTAAGCTCAAAGAGCAAATGTCAAAGCTTGCAGCGGACCAGTCAAATCCAGAGCCAGAGGTCTGCAGCCGCTTCTGCATCCAATTAGGGTGAAAAGAGCCGCAGGAGTGGCTTCATTCTGATTCTATGCTCCTCTGTATAATTTATCCACCATTTGTATGCTACAGACTTACACTGTGGTCCTTTGCACCACTTCCCTCTCCACAGAGGTCTATATGAGCTAAAACGTTGGCAAGCCGGCTCCTCGGTTTGGCTTACAAATATCATGCATGTTTGAAGTGATGTTCAAAAGGTCCTCTCTGCCTCACTTTTTGTTCTCTTTGAAAAGGTAGAAATAAGAGGAAAGGAACAAACAAACAAAGAGCAATCAGCAGAAGGCGTATTCACACAGCGTGCAGTCCTGCAGGCGCTTCACTCTGGAAAAAAAAGCAGAAAGAAGAAAAACAGAGGAGAGGGGAGGACTCTCTGAACATATTCAAATGTTTGATCCGTCCACGTGTGGGCGAGCAAAGAGCTACAGCCAGGCCAGCCAACTCAGTATGTCGCAATGTAATACCTATGTGTTCCCCGTGTATCTGTGTGTACCAGACCTGGCTCAAATTGCCACCTGAGATTGATTCGGTGACTTTCTCAGCTTTTATCGATTGTGTCTGGCACGATGGATTGAATCAGGTCGTCCCTGCAGATGCCAATCCTGGCTGGCTCGGGGTCCAGACAGATGAGAGCAATCACTCACAGAAAGTGACTGGAAGGGTTTCAGCTAATGATTTGATCCAGGTCTGGGGTGTGTAGAAATAGTTTGAGTGGTTTAATGACAGAGTTTATCTGGATAGATCTGAAGACGGGAGCTTTGGGCTGTTTCTCCTCAGGAAGTGCTTCACTTCATCTGATGGTTATAAAAGGAAGTTGTAAGCTCCAAACCATCAAAGCTCATGGCCCAGAGGACATGTTGAGTTCCTGCCAGATGATTTGGGTAAAGGTCAATCAAATACTATTTTTTTCTTATGAAAGAGTGGTAAAATTATAACTCAAATTTTGCAGTAATTGGGTCATTTTGTGACATTCAAGGCAATTGTCATGAACATATGAAAGCCCATTTCCTCCAGTTAAAAAGTGAAAACAAAAAAAGGACTTGGAGTTGCAATTTTTTTTTTAATTTGGAACTCTTTTGAGTCTTACAATGGGTAAAAATGCCTAAATAATGACATTAAAAAGAGATCTTAATTATCAGGTAAATAGTCAAATTCATGACAGAAAAAAAATCCACTTTTTATTTCAAGTTTTTTTTTTTTATTTAATGAAAATGAAATTTCATCTCATAATGATGACTTTTGTGCCAAGTAATTTCCACTCTTAATCATGATTATGACATTAATTGTCATGATTTGGCTTTTTATCTCATATTTTTGCCTTTTTTTCTCACAGTTTCAACATTTTATCCCATAATTTCAACTTTTTCTCATGTTTTTGGCTTTCTTACTCCTAATTTTAACTTTTTATTTCTGAATTTTGAAACTCAATCTCATAATTATGAATCTTGGTTTTATTACTTTTCTTTTTCATAACTTTCATGACTTTTTTCATTATTTTGACTTTTTCTCTCATTAATGACACTTTTTATCTCATAATTTGGATTTTTTGTAAGAATGGAATTTTTATTTTTGATTATGATGTTTTTATCTTGTAATTTCAACTCTTAATCATAACTGTAACATTTAATCCCATGGTTTGACTTTTTATTGCATTATTTGTCTTTTAATCTGAATTTTCAACATTAATCTCACAATTTTGACTTTTGAGAGATAAGATATGATAAAACTTTATTGATCCCAAAATTATTTATATTACAATTATTTTTGATCTCATATTTGAACTTTTTTTTTTTTTTTGCTTATTTTTAACCTTTTATCTCATTAATTCAACTTTTTATCTCATAATATGGAATCTTAATCTCATCATTCTTCACTTTTTAACCTTATAATCAGGACTTTCTTTGTTATTATTTTCCACCATTTTTCACATTATTTTAACTTTTCCATCTTAAAATTGTGACATTTCATCTCATAATTTTTCACTTGTATTTTATAAATTTGACTTTTGATCTCATAACTTCAATTTTTACCCAATGTTTTTTTTTCTTTCTCATGACTTGACTTTTTATCTAATTTGTATCAAGAACAGCAATAGCAACAATACATTCAATCATTCAATAAAGCCAAGTTTTGATTTTGATTTTCTTAATTGTCAGGAGTGTGCATCGGTATGAACATCCCCATCAGAAAGGTAAAACAATTCCGGTGTGGTTTTTATGTTTATTTTCCTGAAACTTTCTAGTAGAGAAAACTGGAATTTGTCTCTTCAATCTGGCTTTTTTAAAGTGATGAGAGGTCTCTCTCCTCCCCCAGTCCTGAACTCTGTCACTAAACGTCTCTGAGGTGAAACAGCCAGAGCTGTAGGTGGGTTCAGGGGTCCGTCTTGAGCCCTCCTCAAATTCTCGTCAGCATTGACACAAACAGGTTGTCTGGTTTGTCTCGCTCTCGTATGATCCTGTGCTAGTAGGTTAGCTTTTATTTTCTGAAAGTGTTGAACCTCCTTCTGTTCTGCAGTGATGTTCGTTTTTGTTTTTATACCATTTAATCGTGGATGTTTGTCTACAACATATCTTTTTGTGTTTATACAATAATTATGCCATCATCCACACAATGCATATTTCTTTTTTCTGTGTGATGCTGCTATTTATTTATTAAAATATTATTCTAATGTGTGGATATTTGTTCTTTTCCCCCTGCATATAAACTACTTCTCTTTTACCTTGCTTAAGTCTCCAGTGGACCAGTCTCCTGTTGGCTCTTTGATTTGACTACATCGAAAAGGTTTGCCGCAGCAGTAGCAGAAAGCCTTCTATCATACTATTCCTTTGCATAAAAAATGAGCTGAAGTAAAATGAAACATCGATTGCATTTAATTTTGATAAGTACTAAACTGCAGAGCAGCAGTGTAACAAGGTAGAGTCCCTGACTGGCTCAGCTTTCCAGCCTGTCAAGACCAAGGCTGCACTCACTGATTTAAGGCTTCATCAACTGACTCACTGCAGAAGTTTTCCAACAAACAACTCAAGTCAATATGCTCAATCTGTGTCTTATCACCAGGGACTGCATTTTGGAGGCATGATGCCTCCAGTTCTGCAGACACATGGTGCTGATGTTAACTTCTGATATGATAATGTAAATGGATGACTAGTAGGGGGCATTCTAAAAACTTTTCAAAGCACAGAACACTCAATATTGAAGTATTCAGAAGCTGTAATGAAACAGAACTCCTGCATCTTGGTGCTGCAAACTATGCCTTACAATTTGAAAGCAGTAGCTTTCAAGGACAGTCACTGGGTGGCAGCACAGCATCACGTTCACCAACAAACTTCCTGACTACATCTTAAGAAGTCTCTCACTGCTCTTCATTTTGACACAAACACACAATTTATATTTTATTGATTGATACTTTGTCTCTACTTTTTGCGTATTAAACTGTCATCTGGAATTGTATTTAAGAGAAGATATAAGAGCTTTACTTCAAAGTAGTAGAGTTAGAGAAGTAGAAGTGATATTTACACTCAGCAGTCTCAATCAGCACCATGGCCAGCGCCCAGAAAGCAGTCATTTAAATCAGCACCGCGGACAGCGACAGTCTCAGAGGAAGAAACACCCTGCATGAGGGGATTCTTCTGAGAAACAAGGAGCAACAGCGCCATCAATTGGGGAAACGGAGATATAGCAGGACTATGACAGTAACATCCGTGCACCTATCAATGGTTTACGTAAAGTTGAAAAGCCAGACGTTCGTGAGGTTTGTGACATAAGCTGTTGCTTCAAACGGTATTTAATTTAAATGTGTTTTTTCTTTTCTGTTTTTTCAAAAATGGAAGAATATAACAAAATATTAAATAAATATACCTTCTACAATCTTGCATCCGTGATTCCATGACATTTTATCCGTTTTTGGAAATAAAGATCTGTGCTTGTTAGAGTCAACTGTATCAAAACATGCATTATTTTTACTATAGTACGTTTTTCTTTTCAGGTTTACATTTCTGGTTTGTATTTTTGATCGAAGATGGTGGTAATTAATGAGCCTTTCCGTCTGAATGTTCAGTAAATGTTCATTCACGTTTCTAGAACATTAGCAAGGCACCCCTACTGTTTGCATGTTAGTCTCGTACCCGCGCAGGCCCAGTTCCTCCACTCGCCCACCCAATGGGAGCCGCTCCATAGAGTGGGTGGTGATCTCGGCCAGTCTCGGAAATCACCGGCAAACTCCGGATACGCATGCGCCGTTCCACTAGTTTGATGCATCTCCGGGGTCCGGTAGAAGTAATAGCGTCAAGCTAGCGGGAAGTAATAGGAGAAACACGGAAACGTTTGACTTACAAATTTAAGTCTCTAAACGGCTGACACGACATTAAACACACTGTAAGTGTTCATGTTCACAAGCTTCACAGTCTAGTTTAGTCTTTAGTCTCAGAGCTTTGCAATGTTAGCGTTAGCAAAGGTGGTCTGGTTACAAACAAACTTGCAGGTAAAGGCTACCTGTCCTTTCTCCACAATTAAGAAAAAATCCCACAAAATTCAAATATTTAGAAAGGGTTACAATCTTATGTGTAGCATTGTCTCAAATTTGAGTTTGTCGTGTAATGAAGTATGATAAAGGAAGACTTATCGTCTGCCGAAAGCCCAAGCAGACACATGCACCTGCAATAATAAAAATAATAATAATAATAATAATAATAATAATAATAATAATAATAATAATAATAATAATCTCGTGTTATTATTATTATTATTATAGATTTAATCTTATTTATCATGAAAAGAGGTGCTAAAAAGTTAGAGCAATGAGAAAAAATGTTTTGCATCTTACAGTGTGTGAAAATGTCATTGTTTTTAGAGCAGTAGTTTGTTCTCTGTTCTTAAAAAAATGTTGAAATCTGTGTGATAACTAGAGATAGCCTATAATCTTGGGCAGCTTTTTAAAAAATATGTATTCTAGTAACTCTTGGTTTTGTTTTGTTTTTTAATTTTACAAAGTCTAACATGTTGGAAATGTGTAAGTCAAAACTATTCTGGGCTACCAGTTCATAGAATATGTGAAATTGAATTTTCTTTCATTTATTTCTTGTGGGGGAAATGTTGCTGTTACAGCAGCAGCAATTAAAAAAGTGCAAAATACATTTGTAGTATGAGAGAGTAAATAAAAATCACTATATCATTTGGAATTTAAAAATTATAACACGTACAATCCCAAACAAATTAAGTAAAGAAAGGTGTTTCAGAGTTGTTATTGAGAGTCTATTATTTGACTTTCAACCTATGAAAGCCAGGAATTGGCTCAACTTCTATTGTAAAGTTAACAACTAACCTGGCAACTGATTGTTTAATTGAAATGGAGCTGAAACACACAGTAAGAATGTCACTTTTTGTTTGCACAATACATTGTGTTTCTTAGCTATCAATTGAAGGTATTTTTGACAGTAGGCCTATCATTCATGACCGTTGAAGTGACAAAAACTGTGAAAGTCAGCTTGTAAAAAAAAAAGGAGAGAAAAAAAGAGGATATATTTAGTTCTTGTGGTTTGAGTAACGTTGTTTCAGACTTTTACTCTGGAGATCAAGTCGGAAGTGCTTCCCTTCTACCACAAGCTTCAGCTTGATGCTCATGAGCTCGACGGATGCTGCCTTGGAAACGACATAAATCCAGTCCACGCAGCTGGGTTGCGAGCAGGGACCCAGATTTCCTCACTTCAAAGGCTTCCTTTCCTCACCGCCTCCTCCTCCTCCAACGCCTCCATCCATTCCTTCACCCCTCCATCCATCCGGGCAGAAAACAGCATCTCGGAGCTGCAGTGATGGACGAGCTGAATTGATATGCAGAGCATGAGAGAAGGAGCGGAGAGAGACATTTAAAACCACGAGAGAAGAAGGAGAGAGCGCCGCAGACAGGTAAATGTGAGCGGACTCTAAATCGGCTTTTGCATGTAACGGTTATGGTGCGGACACATGTCTACCGTGGGTGCCCGTAGAGGGAGGGAGGGCGCGTTTGTTATTGTTGTTGAATGGTATACACACGCAGAAAAATGCCCCCGCACAATGCACCCGGATTGCGCTGCACGTTTAATAATTCCAGCAAATTATCTGCAGAAAGGCGTGTTTCTCTTGCTCGTTTTCCTCCTTCGTCATTTTCTGACGCCCTGCTCAGGTGCTGCTCTGTTCCCCCGTAACAAAATGTCACCACTTGGTCGATGTGTCATAGGATTTGGCTGGATGGCGACGAGAAAGAGAGCAGTGGGGCTTATAATGCAGGAGGTGTGCAGAGGATTAGTCTGTGCCAGAGACCCGCTCTGTCGGTCAGTGTGCTGCTTAAATAGCCTGTTTTTTTTTTTTACATGGGCTTTGGTTTGGAGGCTGGTCTGCATGTGCTGAATTAGCAGCCATAATTAGCTTCTACCTGTGCGTATCATAAATCCTTGTTAGTATTTCATTTTTGCTCAATCAGGGTATAATAGAATTTGTATGTCTGCACAACAGCAACGTGGCTTCAATCCAAATTTAAGATGCTCATTTTCCTTGTTTAAAGGTAAGATCCATGGGCATGGCCTTCAGCATCTGCTTCCTCAGAGAGGAACCCTGTGTTATGGGTGATCATGGATAAGATGATGCTGCTAGAATAATATTCTTGTAGATGTTATTATGTTGAAATAACTGCAACATTACATTTATTTTTGGTCTGTATGTGCAGCCCTGAATGAAAAGTCGCCCAGCTAATGGGGAGATAACTACAAATTCTGGGCACAGATGAAGAAATGCAGTCTTTTGGGTTGCAGAAATTACCTCAAGCATTATAACCTTTTAAATGTTGGCTCATTTTTGCACTTTTTGATTTACCTTTGGCTATCCCTATTGTTAAAGGGATAGTCTGTGTTTTTGTTGAATTAGGCTATCAATGGAAACAGATAGTGGCAGTTTTACCTTATTTAGCCAATTCAAGAAAATCAGACTAAAATATGAAAGATCCTGTCAGGAGCCTGTTTATGGATCCAGCTGAGTTAAGAGATAATAAATAGTAATAATAATGACATGAGGTCTTAAAGAGACTTGCTAAAGTAATTATGTCATCACATAAGGATGTCCTAACTGCTTTATGACCATAGGCTGTATATACAGTGAACAGTCTGGCTCTGCCTTTTATCATGGAAAAAAAACTCAAAAACAGCAACTGTCAATCATCAGGGAGAAACACGACTCAGCCCAATAATATCTCCACATTACCAGATGTGAGAAACATTTCTGCGAGAGGTATTAATTTCTTAAAGCTTGACCACAGCTCATCTGGAATGGCTTGGGAAATTGATTTTTTGACCTATACTGCAGCCAGCCACCAGGGAGAGCAGTTTATGTGGCCACCTCACTTTGAGCAGAGCAAGATGACATCCATTTTTTTATTAACAGTCCATGTGTGTGAGACATAAGAAGAGTGGGCCTCAAACACCAAGGCCTGTCCTCAACTCCTCTCCAATACAGGACTCCAAAGGGCTGGCCAATCAGAGGGAAGGGGGCTTAAGCAGCAGGGTTGAAATGAGGATTCCCTAAAACACCAGTAAGAGAAAATAGGGATTTTTTTCTTTTAACTGTAAATAAATAAAGCTATGATGATGGCACCAGAGGGACATAATTAAGCCTTAAAAAAGTACAATACTTCCTATTCAATGTTTCCAAAAAATGTTCATGGTAAGTTTTCTGAGACCTCCTGCTTTAAACCAAGAAAGTCAGAAGAATGGTGAAGCCCCACCTTCATAGTCTGTGAAAGTCAGATAAGTCTAAAAAAAAATCAACAACCTGTTTTGCAGAATCGTTTTCTTTGACAAGCTTTTAACGCGGCAATAAAAAAAAGCACTTCATCATGGCGTCTATGTGGTTTCATAAGCTTTCAGAGCTTGCCTCCAGTGCACACTTGAGGAACTGCAGTTTTTGCATTGAAGCAATGGCTTCATTTTTTTAACAACTCCTAAATACTGTCAGTATTCTTTCCCTGCAGCAGTATCACCAGTGTCTCTGCTTAGAGTGCGATCCTGACTCCTGATCACTCATTATGTTTTATTCTAAACCTCATTTTGGCAGCTCGTCAGGATGGACTTTGTCATCAAAACCTCCGAGTGAACAGTCTTTTTACTGGAGACTAAATGTGAAGCGTGGCCCTGTGTAAACATCTCACACAGGAGGATGACTTCTTCATTTACTGACTGAAAATAACCCATTACCCATAGAGCCCAACTATGTGAATAAAAACTCAGTCCTTTAGTGTCTAGACTCCAGCTGGAGCGAGCAGTGATTAGATAATATGTTTCCTATGTGTGCGTGTGTGTGTGTGTGTGTGTGTGTGTGTGTGTGTGTGTGTGTGTGTGTGTGTGTGTGTGTGTGTGTGTGTGTGTGTGTGTGTGTGTGTGTGTGTGTGTGTGTGTGTGCAGCCTCCCTTCAGTACAGAGTCATATTCATAAGAGCTGCTCAGACAAGCTTGTGCTGATTCCTTATGTAAGCAAATCATCGAGGAGGAAGAGGGGCAATGAAGGCTAGGTGCTAAAGAAGCATAAACACTCAGACACACACTAACACACACACATGTAGGTAAGTTAACTTCAGGAAGGGAAGCAGAGATGGAGGAGGGTGATGGTTGCGGCTGAGGGGACAACAAAGGCCCTGGAAGCTGCACACTTTCATTTGATACCCATAGGTGTGTTATCAGCCTTGGTTCAGTCAGGATCCTGGTTGGTGTTCTTTTCACACTAAATTAAAGCTGTTAGCAGCATAAAATGTCAGCTGTCAGAAATGATACTACACCGTGGAGTCAACTTCTTCCTACTTCTGACTGTTACAGAGCCACAGGTGTACTGGAACAAAGAGTGACTGTGCTGACTGGAGACTTTCAGAGGAACATGTCAGTGCTTGTTGGCAGAGACTGCAGCTGTGTTTTTAAATGTGTCTTTTTTATCCATCATCAGGTAACCAGGTTTGACTGCCAAGAAATCATTTTACTTGCTGATATTCTAAATCCAGTTTTTACTTTGTGTATTTACTAAAAAGTTGGTTTGGGTGGGTTGGGTTTGGGGCTATGACCTAACATGGACTCACTGTGGAGAGTAAAGTGAATATTAACAGAAACAGATCTTATGTTTATTATCAGACTGTTGACCAGTCTTAGCAGTGATCTTGAAATACAAACCATTATATTCTGATAGATTTGGTGCAGTTCTCTGTCTGGATGAAGTTTTCCATCCTCTTACTGAGTCCTCACTGACCTGTGAGTCGTTAACCACAGGGATGAGACATACTATCGGTACGTTATCGTTATCAGATGATATTGGCTTAAAAATGAAATATCAGATATCGACCAACATGCTGATATTCACATATAAAACGGATAAAATAACGTGCTGCAGAATACTTGATTAAATGCCCGACCTTTGCACGATGAACTGAAGCTGCCGCTAATATGTTTTTTTTTGTTTGTTTGTTTGCACCTCTCTGTTACACAGTGTTTGTAGCTCAAAAAGCTGTGCAGTGTAGAAGAAGCCCACCTATTTATTTCAGTCTTGATGAGGGACCAAAGCTGGGTATAGTTTTTGCTCTTTCTGTGGTTTTGTTTGTACATTGCAGATTAAGTAGTCCCATAACTGACTCCTCCCGGTACGGTACATGTAGCTGACTCATTTAGGCACATTTACCACTGCCCAGAGCAAACCTTTTGGTTCAATTTGGGTTTAACTGCTGAACAGTTCCACGCCCCATATGTTCAGTTTAAACACAGGTTATATTTGCTGACTGTTAATTGTGAAATTGGCCAAATTTGCCCTGGTTGTGTGTTTTTTATGATTGTTTTAGGGAAAGCATCATCCAGGTTTAAAGTAGGATTTATCTCTTTGTATTATTTTGTTTGAAAGTAATTGCTGTAAACAATTATGCAGTTTTAAGAATGAAGTGTTTTCCTTATTTTGCCCAAGAAACGAATAATACAAAAAGAATGTGATAAGAGTACGCACCATGACACTGTATGCTTCTTCCAAAACAGGAGAGAGTAGATTACCTCTGCTATTAGATGTGTGGAAACAGTATTGGTATTCGGCTGGATGAGATGTAAAATATTGGCATATCACCTATCAGCAAAAAAAAAAACAGTATCATGCATCCCTGGTGTACCATCAGTCATATTGATGTTACTTTGCTAAAAAAAAAAAAGTGTTTTCTCGATAGTTAACACTCTCATGTTGCATCACAAACTCCAATACATATGCAGTCCTAACTGTTTACAGTAAATGTAGTCTATTCATCTGTGAAATCTACAACAGAGCGACTGTGTCTGTGTTTGTGACCCAACCTGCTTTTATTTGAACAGGGATGAAAAGGCGCTCACTCTGTCAGGGTTATCCCCTACATTGTAAAAACCTGTCATTCACATGGGTTCAGATATGTAAGCTCTGCTCCAATTAGCATCTTTTGAGTATGAGTAATCTTTTAGAATAGAATAGAATAGAATAGAATAGAATAGAAAAGAACTAGAACCGGAACCAGAACCATAGATTTAACCATAGATATTAGCTGTACACTCAGTAATCAAAAATAATAAGATTTCTCGTCCTCCCTTTCGCTAGGCATATTTTGTCTACAGCAACTAGGTATGGGTACCAAATGCTGTACTTTTATATGTACCAACCAAATTCCATCTATACTGATTTGTCAAACAGTCATGAGCAGGGACATGAGCACAGCACCGCAATTTTATACAGTGGTAAATAAATATAGCCCTGTGATTGGCTGGCCACCAGTCCAGGGTACCCTGCCTCTCGCCCAATGACAGCTGGGATAGGCTCCAGCCACCCACGACCCTGAACAGGATAAGCAGTTCAGAAAACAAATGAAGAAATGAATGGGAAATAAATATGTTAAATAAAGACAAATGAAATTTTGATATTAAACAAATTGACATTTATTACCTCATGAGCACACAAAAGTACTGAAAATTGGTACCATTGATACCAATTGCAAGGTACTGGTACCTTATCGTTTCAAATGTAAAAGGTAGCCACCACTAGTGGAGGCTGTAGCTGGTAAATTGTTTCACTGTAACGCTTTACTCCTGGTGTATAGAGTAAGGTAGACGTTAAAGGGTTTGGTGTTATACCTGTTTAGTTGAAGACAAACTAAAGAGACCTGAGTATCACCTGTCCTCGGTTTGGATCATGTCTGGAGAACAACCCTCCACCCTGAGCATCCTGTGTGTTTCTGTCATTGCTGGAGACTTTAAGAGACTCTACATCCTGAGCTCCATCTCCTGATTAGGATTCCAGAGGTCCATGCTGTGTTCACAGTCATCTGTGTTTCAGCAGAGCTCTGGAGGGGAAGGTGCATCACATATCCAGATGTCCACACATGCCCTACCCCCAGAGGAGCTTGTTCCTTCTCTTTCACCCACATTAAACATTTCCAGGTGAAGGGAAGTGAGCTTTGGTTGTGTAATTCAAACACGTGTTCACGTTGGCTGCATCTTGTCGTGGCTAATGGTTTGAATTAGCTCTGCAGCCTCTTCAGGGCGCACTCAGACTGAGTGATGTGGTCACTTAGAGATCCTCTCCGGGGCTATTCGTGGTATGAATAACCATCCGACACATTGAATGGGATCTGTCATGACTCTCCTTACAATATGATTCAGTGTGCTCCCTTTTAAAGATGGTAGAGTTAGTGAAGCAGCTAAGAATAGAGCTTAGAAATCTTGACCCTTCCCAAGCTGAGATGAATCTGTAGAAAACAGCTGAGCAGAATGTCCAACAACAGGAAAACCTGCATGTACAAGAGTGGATACATGTTTACCATCATTTGGAGCGTAGTTTCTCTTTTTTCTACTCACTTGAAAAAATAAGAGGTTAATTTGTTTTATGCACCCTAAACTCCAACACAGACAGACTTCTCAAGCAGATATCATGGAGCATAATGTGGGTTAACTCTACAAAGCTGTCCTTCATGCTCGCCAGACTCCAGAAAAACAAGTGATGGATGTCGTGTTGGCCAGTGAAGCAGTTTTTCCCTCTCTCTGCTGCTCAGCAGACAGCTTGGATTTCACTCAACTTTCAAATCCTCACTTCCTTTGGAGCAGAGAAGTGTTTGTGCTCTGCAGCAGGGTTTCATTGAAGTGGTGTCTTTCCTTAGTGCTGGGATGGCGTCTTTTGTTTTAGGCCGCTCAGACTGCCGTGTTCTTTGGTAAATCCATCTCTCTGCTCTCACGCCACACGTTTGAGGGAAATCCCAAGTTGTAGCTTGTGTGTGAAGCTGTCACAGTTGATTACATGATGGGGAACATGATGGGCTGCCTCAGGGACAAGACATACACACACCAACACACACACACACACACACATATCTTCCTCTGCTTCCTTTGTAGTCTGTGAAGAGTGGAGTCAAGTACCTACTACAGATTTTCAAAAAACTCCATCTTCTTTCTCTGACTGCGCAATTTAGCTGACAAACTCAAAGCACTACCATTGGTTCGTTTATATTGTTTAACATTACTGGGCATGTTTTGTGCTGAAAGCTATTTCCTTAATCATACTGTAACGCATTACAAAACATTGTATTTTGTTGCATCGTAGCCAACCATACTGTATAATATTCCATCCCATCACTTGCAGTGTTACCAAAGTATTCTAATGTTGTCGTGTATGTGCAGGAAACATGAGTGGAGGGACATCAGTTTTGCTCAGTCCCTTTGGTACATTTTTCAAATCGTTTTGCCATTTTCAAAACAGTAAGTGCATTTCTCAAAACAGTTTGTACAAATAGCTAAAGGCCATGGACTACCAGCTAAATCCAGTCTCTTTCTCAAAATTCTTAGTTCATCTCTCAAAGTAAATCTCTGTGTTAGTGAACATGTCAGTGCCTCAGAATGATGAGTCCTGGTGTCAATGTGTTTGGATAGGACAGTCAAAGTGCTGAGTCATGTTGTCAGCATAACAGTGAACTCTGGAAGGGCGTTCTGATGTAAACTATGCCTAAAGTTTCAATGACAGTTATTGTAAAGTGAAAGTTACATCTTAGTATGTGTTGTTGATTGATCACAAGAGACTGGACAATATTCACATTTTCTCTTTCACTCTTTGTGCTGTAATTTGCTCACTGACCCCTAGGCTTTATCTTGGTCACCAAGCTTTATACCAAAATAGGCAAGGCATGCTTTATGAAGCTTGGAACAGAGCTCCTGTTAGGTGCCAATGTGTATTCACCACAGATGTAGCAGAATACATCAGGGTGATTTTTGCAAGCTCTTCTACAAGAAGCCATGGAACTCACCTCTGTGATAAGAATGAATATGAGTCATTTACTGAAGGTATTTCAAGAAGAAAAACTGGGTAACATCCAAAACAATACACGATTGAGATAAACACCAAAAATACAGTGCTTGTAAGTTGTAGATGTGTGAACAATAAAGCAACCATACACGTAAAGATAAAGAAAAGGTGAAGAACAACAAATGGTCATAGTTTAAAAAGTTGACCTGATAGAGCAAAACTAATGTTATATTTGAATTCTCCACCACAAAATGATCTTAAAACAGCTTTAAAAGCTTAGACAATTTTTAGTTGTTAACCAGTGTTATCAATTAATGAATTACTCGATACTTTGCATTCCTAATTCCATTATATGCTTTATATTGAAGACACAAAATGAGTTTCATAAGTAACATTAGGGCTGCCACAAACGACTGTTTTTGTAGTCGACTAATCTATTGATTATTTTTTTGGTTAGTCGACTAATCATGATTATTTTGTGTTTCAACCAAATTTGGCCTCCAGTTTCTATCAGTGACTGGAGAGTGCACATCTTTAAGATCCAACCTGTGGTATCAGTGTAAAAGAAATAATGAATTTTGGCACTTTAGTTTTAGTATTTTCAGTGAGAACTACTTCCATATAATTTGCTAAGTATTTGTATATCAGGGGGTTTATATAGTTTTCTTACAGTACCTCATATCTGTGACCAACATCTTTTCACTGCATTTACCCAGAGTCAGTCACTCTCTGTAACAGGGAAATTAAGTTTTTGTTTGCAGTGTTGGTTGGCCATACTGCCTATCAGTGACTTTGGGCTTGTTTTCTAACCTTTGTTTTCTGATTGGGGCTTGCTTTGCTCTCTGTATGATCCCACCTGACTCTCTCCCAGCTCCCCATGACAACCCATTTTGTTTCATTTCTCTACATATGGTACTTCCACTTTGCTCATTTGCACTCTGCCCCTCCTCCCCACTGAGTGTTACCGGTGCAGTGTGAGCATGAATGAGCTCCATCCTCACTTGAAAAAAGTTATGGGAGCTTTGACACTAGTTTGTGACTCAACTAAGGTTATAATAGTTTTGGATTTGTCATTATAGTTTAGTTTTAGTTAGTTTTGACATATTATTTTCCATTACAGTTAAGTTTTAATTAGTTTCAGAGCAGGCATTCTAGTTTTTATTTAGTTTTGATTTTTGCAACAAGGCTTAGTTGTAGTTTAGTTTTAGTTTAGTTTTAGGTTTTTCATACCTTATTAACCAGGTGCAGGATTCAAAAAGGTCAGAGTAAATATTTTGTAATACTGTTTATTTTCAAGTACAACATAGTGCTCACTGCTCAGTCAATGCTGATACTGAACTGTTGGCTGCTGCCTTAAACTCATGAAAATAATATAAACTTAGTATAAAAAATATAAGCATAAATTATATAAAATAATGTTAACATAAATTACATAAAAATAATATAAACATAAATTCTAAAAAAAAACAACTATATAATATGAGCTTCAATAAATAAAAACTTGGACTTTGTAACAATCAAACTTTGACAGATGCTCTGATTCATTGCTCCACTACGTTTTGTCACAGCACAGCGCACAGCCAGTCAGTGCAGTAAACAAGCTCAACCCTATACACCACTATGATGGTGCTGTGCGGCACTGACAACTGCTGAAAACTGTCTAAAATTGGTTGGGAAAATGTGTCGGATTAATTTAAATCCTAAAGGCTATTAACATTGTCAAAAACTATAACTAAGGAAATTTTGTCTATCATTTTAATTAGTTTCAGTTAGTTTTGTGAACACAAGATACAGTTTTAGTTTACTTATCGTTTTTGTTTTCTTTTCTAGTTTTTATTAGTTTGAGTTAACTGCAATGTATTTCAAATGTTAGTTTTCGTTTTTAGTTTCATTTGAGTTTACTATTAGAACCTTGGACTCAACTCCTGAAAAACTGTCTGTAACAGAGTGAAGAAGACTGTCTGAATCACGTTATCAGACGCTGAACACCAGGAGCTGCCAGCAGAGATTTTTCATCATTAATATTCCTCATGTATTAACTTAGTGATCTCTTCCCATGAAAGTATCCAATAACCTGAAGCCTCGTGCAGTGAACTGAAGCTACAGATGAGCATTTACCACCTGGTGTTTCATTCCACCATATGACAACAACAATAAAAACAATAATACGATTCAGCTTCAGCGTCGACTTTTAAAATTTGTGACAACAAATTTTCTTAGTTGACATGGTCAATTACTTCAACTAATCTTGTCAGCCCTAAGTAACATGCATTTTCATTTTGGACAAGATACAGTCAGATCAAATTTATACAGCATGCATCTTCTTTTCTACAGCCAATACTCAATGTACTGTAGATCACTATATAATGTTGAACTGTTCACTGTGAAGTACAGTTCTTGCATGCTCATACATGTTTTACCTCTACATACTGGTAGCGTAGCTCCTTCACTCTTTCATCATTTCTTCAAATGGAACAGCTGATTCATATTCCTTGGCGTCTTCTTAGCACCCTGTCAGGGTGTTGTTGTCCTGTATAATGGCACTCTTTATCTTCCTTAATCTGATGGCTATGTTTAGGTGCAAATAGTCTCCCCCTGTTCTGGTGTGAAAAGGGCTCCTCTGCCACCCCGATTAAGTTGTCTTGCAGTCCTATGTGAAAAAAAATATAGTTGAGCAAAATTTAAAACTGATGAGTCAGATGAAACGTCACTAATGTATAAAGTATGCATACTGTAAATTGTGAAATACAGGTGAGATACTGTAATATTGTATGTAGCATTACAGAAGGTACACAGAATTACAGTACAGTGCCTGTTGTTACGTTACATACCTGCTCTGTTGACGAAAAGTCTGAATGATTGAGGACAATGATGTTCTCCCAACATTTTCATGAGAACGTGGTCTACAGGTGTGGCTTTTATCTCATCAGGAGGGGCATATGGCTTCTTCTGCCTCTTCTTCTGTCGTACCTCCCAACTCCTTCCCCACACAGCCTCACTCCTCTTCCTCTTCTTCTTCTCTCTGGCTGTTGACTTGTCCAGTTCCTTGTCCTTCCAGTGTCAGACACTGTGACATTGTATTGTGCTCTGGCTACATACATACTTGCCCATTGATGGTTCATGAGATGAACCTTTTAGTTGTTTTAGAAAACTGGTTGATCATTGGTTGATCTGATGCGTCACACATTTCCTTTTGTTAGAGAAAGTCAAGAGTGACCAGGGAAAAATTTACCAACCCAGAAAGATTTAGAAAAACAGTCTAATGGAATTGTGTGGAAAGATGACATATTCTGACAACATGTTCAACCTTTGTGCATGTTAAGACTTATGTGATGAACTAATGACTAAATGTTGAGACTGTTCAACTGAGACTGTTAAACAGAGACCCATGATAATCCAATTTGAACAATGTGACTGATAATGTAGGAAACAGCACAGAATTGTTCATAATCATGTGCATGGATGTCCCGAAGTGTTCGTAACTTATTCTAAAAAATGAGAAACTGCTTTTTTGATGAGCACAGGAGACACAATGATGAAGACGAAACAAATACTCAATTATGATCTGAGAAATGAACCAAAGCAGCTGAAAAAAACTGTAATTCAAAAAGTCTTTAATCAACAAAGTCAAAAAGTAGAAAATCAAAAACTCCTCCCAACACTTTTTAAAGATTCTCACTTACTTCTGATTGTCAGCTTAAACTCAGTTAAGTTGTTTTCAGGTGTTTTATTGAAATCTAACTCAATGACTTTGGAAAGTGGACTGTTCTTCATGTCAGCTCTTTGACCAGTTAACAAGTCAGACTTCACCCAGTTACAGTCTGACATATCTTACTGGTTTCTGTGTCAGACCAGTTTAAACTGGGACAGTGTTTCACATCACGTCTCAGCTTTAATGTGACCTGTCTCTCCCTGCCTTCATCCCAGGGATCAGACCCTCCTGTCCACTAACCCGCACCAGTAGACCCAGTTCACCATGGACCTGTGTGTGTGTGTGTGTGTGTGTGTGTGTGTGTGTGTGTGTGTGTGTGTGTGTGTGTGTGTGTGTGTGTGTGTGTGTGTGCGTGTGTGTGTGTGTGTGTGTGAATGTCAGGTCACATGGCTCTGCCGGATGACTTGTTGCAATCCTGCTGAGACCGACACATTTAATTGTAAGAGACGGGGTCGGAGAGGGGCACCGGGAGGGTTCTCACAACACACACACTCTCCCACACACACACACACACACACACACACACACACACACACACACACACACACACACACACACACACACACACACACACACACACACACACTCACTCACAATAAAAGGCTGAATGCTGTTCAGAAATGTTGCGTTCATTCTGTGCCTGACCTGTTTACTCACCACATTAGCTCAGAGCAGAACAGAGGGGATGGAGCCTGGTTTGTTCAGGTAGAAAATATCTTTGGGTTAAAACATTCCAAAGTATTTGAATCAGTTTCTGAAAGTTTGAAATCTGGTTGAAGAAATACACTGAACAATCATGTTTTAAAGTCCAACGGTAGGGGTGTGAAAAATTATTGATACATTCATTAGGCTTGTCAAACAAACACCATCAGCTCTCTGAAGCCTTCACCTTCCACCAAACTTAATGGGAACAGATCTCCAGTGTTTTGGTTATTAGCAAATGACACATGCTAACAGGGCTAGCAACTGGCATGATGTGAAGGCCTGTTTTCTCCATGTGCAATGTTGTTAAGCATCAAACTAGTTATTATATGGCATGTTTGACTTTAACTCCAAATATCAGTCCCTGGTGTCACTTTTCTTAATGACATGTCTGAGCTGTAGCAGGCAGTTCTGTATTTGTTATGCTTTTTTTTGGTGTAACAACATGTTTCTATAGAGAGTTGCTGTAAAAGGATTGTTTTTTTCTGAAATCTGGCTCTGTGTGCTGAAGCCGTGCAGAAATCGTAAGTTTGGATGCCGTTAACTATTTCCCTACCTAGCTTCTTTAGTTAGGCCAAGACAAAGAGCTGCATCACACATGTAGCACTATATCACAATGCTCTGTCCTAAAAGCACTATCGATATTTCAACTTTTATATTAATTATTTTGTGAAAATAAAAATTCACGTTTGTTAAGTTTGAAGTAAAATAAAACTTCTGCACCTCCACTGTGGTAGGTGGCGCTGAAGAGCTATTCCACTGTATGTTACCCATAGACTGCATAATAAATTTAATCTCAAAATATATTTAAAATATTAAATTTCTAAACTTGCTGATGTACTTTTTGATGCCATATACATCAATGTCTTCTCTTAATTTTGGGACAGTTGGTTTAAAATTAAATTAAAAAAGATTTTTTACAAAAATTACGCAATAACAGATTTTTAATGAAAAATATTGATTACAATTACTAACATTTATTAGTTTAATCAATCGACCACATCCTTCCTAGCAACATTAGTTTAATGTCACAGTAGTTAAAGTGACAAACTTAATGCATTTCACGTTTTCAAGTTAAGTGTAACACTGTATCTGACCTAATTTATCCTGATAATCTTAATTAATGTGTGATTTACATAAGAATCCTGTGATACTGTGATACATCGTGATACTATCACATTGTAAAGTTTTGGAAATCCTCACCCCTATCCTCCACCTGTCAGGATGTTGAGATCAACACATTCTCTCTTTTCTGTCAGTGACTGTGTTATCTAACAGCAGCACAGAGGTAGTAATCTCATTTATATTTTGTGTGATGTCTGTGTTTTTGAGGTGGAATCCACCCATGTGACACACAAATATACAAACACTAATACATGACAGACACAGCTGAAGCACCAGGACGGTGACAGCCTGGCTTCAGCCGGTTCAGGCCCATGTTTTATTCACTGTTTATTAAAGTAGATGTTTCCTTACACTCCTCTTGCAGCTCCAGGAGATGATGAAGTGACTGAACTGTGATTCTCCTTCTATGCTGCTCTGATGGCTTCATTATCCCCAAAATGAAAATACTTCCAAAGAAACCATGACAACATCTTAAAAGAGCCCCCCCAAAAAAAGAGGAAAGAGGAAGCTGGTGTAAAACCTCCCCTCCTCCCTCCCTTCCTCGCTCCATTTTGCATAATTTGTTTTTAGGGAGGATTAGCACCAAAGAGGGGGGAAGTGCCATCGTAATTGTGATCATTTTGTACAATGGCTCCTAACCCAAGAGCATCAACAAACACAGACTTCAAAGAGGGAGAAGCTGGAGAAGGGCGACGGGGCGGGGAACCAGGGAAAGTTTAGGATGGAGGAGAGGAGGAAAAGGAGGCCAGACGGAAGCAGAGACGTGTTGGGGGTGGGGGGTTGGGGTGAAAATGAAGCTGAACTGAAATGAGTTTAAAGGTTTTCCCTCTGTGAGGTTTGATGTCAGAAACATCAAACCAAATGTTTCATTCCTGTCATTTTAGTGACATCGAACAAAACACAGCAGCTTTATTTTTCTAATGTCTTTTTCTCTGAGCATCAGAGTGCTGGTTATGAATATTTCTCTCTATGGGCTTTGTTCTCTTCATTCCCTGACATTTGGCAGTGGACCAAATGCAGAGCTTCCCGCGCCTGCAGAGTGAAACCAGAGTAATCCTGACTCAGAATAAAACATTATCTGTTTCACCGTGTTGGCTCAGAGGCCTGTTTTCATAGCTGTGTGCTCGCTGGCTGTCAGTCAGGCCTGGACTTAAAACACACGCTGGTGTTTTACGTGGATTTCAAATGGTTTGTTCAAACTATTTAGAGCGCCAAAGAGACGGTACTGAGAGTCAACAACATCATTCTGTATTTTTATCGTCTGGATAAAAACAAACCACTCTGAGTAAATTCTCACCCCATATAAGCCACATCGTTGTTAAAACAGACTAGTTAACCCTGCCCCAGGAAAGACCAAAACCCCAAACAGGCTTCAAAAACTCACCAGTTTGGGTTAAAACTTAGGTCAGTAAATGAAAGTGTCAGAAAACTCCTTGATTCACATCCAATGTCTTGCTCATCAGTTTCTAGTGAATCACAGTTTCCCTGTAGATAGTAAGTCACACTGAGGCTTCACTCTGGTGTAGGTCGGTACAATATTCACCAGAATATTCACCAGAGAAATAAAAAGATTACCTTGTTATTTCCTGCAATTCACAGGGCTCAGGTTCAGATGTCTGCAACATCGGAACATAGAATAGAATAGAATAGAATAGAATAGAAAATGCTTATTTTATCCCTGAGAGGAAATTCAGGAGTCACAGCAGCATTTAAGAAAACAAAAGTAAGAAAGTGTATAAAAAAGTGCAAAAAGGTCCATAAGAAAATAGATGACGACATCCCGTCCACTACTCTCCAGCCCAGCCAGTCTCCACCTCCACAGGGTCCAGGACTGAGCCTCCCCAGCAGTCTGTTCAGTCTCTGTCTCCTGGATCCTGTCTGCTCACAGCAGGCAAAGCTCCTCCAATGTGGGGCCGGCGTCCGATGTCAGCTCCGTCAGCCACGTCCGTGAACAGCACGATGCCACTCTGCCCTCCGGCAGCCCCTCTGCCGCTGGGTTAGCACAGCTAGCTCGTCCATCCCACCGGAGATAGATCCCACGTTCCCAACAACGATGGATGGAAGGACAGGTCCACGTCGTCACCTCCCAGCTCACACCCGAGAACCAGCACGTCGTCCTCACCTTCTCCTCCTCACCTTGAGGGAAATCATCAAGCCCTACACTAGTTAGCACTGACATGCTACAGGCTGCTAACAGCTAAGTTCACATGTAAACAATGCAGCCATGGTTACATGTAGGATCTCCAGACAAACACAGGAGAAAAGTAGTAAAAATATCACTGAAGCCACAAAAAGTTTGGTGTCCATGACCAACAATGAACCATACAAAGTGATGATCCACTCCAAATACAAAGATGACGAAAAAGAGACGAAAAAAATTACAAGAAACGTACAAAAAAGAGAGAGCTGCTGCAACAGGCAGCTACATGGGCAGCGCCTGGCAACGAAACAAGAGATAGAGGTTGTAGAGGTTTGAAAATCTGCACATGCTCAGTCTGAACATCCAGGATTTATATCCATGTTTGGTGTATGATAAAGCAGAACACCCCTCTTTAAGTCTTTAAACAACAGTAACACAGTGTTACTTTTTGTGTCTGAGGAGCTTGTTGTTGCCATGTTAGCTGGTATATTCAGAACAGATCCAGGACTAGCCATCATGTGGAGAGAACGTACCTCAGCCCCTGGTGTTATCTGTCATCTAATTATAACATCACATAGAACCAGTGTCCGTCCCCTCCATTAGTTACTGTAGAGAGCTAATTATGTGTGATTATACAGCGTTGTTCTGCTGAGGAGGGCGGGTGACCTTCCTCTGAACAGACGGACACACTTTGCTCAGTGTAGCCCAGTAGGAAAGTGTGTGTGTGTCTGTGGTGGAGTGTGTGTGGTTAAAGCTGAATGGCCGAGCAGACGTAGCAGTAATAGCATTAGCTTCAGCTGAGCTGACCGCCTGCAGGAAGGATAAGTTTGGTTAAGGACAGTAATTAATACCGTCTCTCTCAGTTTGATCCGTCTGTTTAAGAGCAGAGTCTATCAGCATCAACCCCCTGTGGAGATATTCAGTGCAATCTGAGGGCGGAGATACTCCACCGCCTCCCCACAAACAGACTCTGGTCAGTGGGGCAGAGGGTCTGAAGTCTGATCCTGGTTCTGTGGGGATGCACAGGAACTTGTAGCTCTGCATGAATCTTTGATGTGCCGTGTCCTTGCAGAGTCAGACTCCCTGAAGAAGAGAATCCCTGTTCCCTAAACTCTGCTGCGTCGGAGCCATGAAGGTGTCAGACTGCAGTAAATCCTGAGGAGACCCACTTTAAATTCAAAGTTTTTCTCAGGGATGTCCGTCCTCCTACTCCACCCCCCTTCAGCTCCAGTTTCCCTCCATCTCTCTCCGTCTTTTCTTTCAGACTATTTTGGGATGCAAAGACGAGTTCCACTTTTTAGCAGCTGAGCGGATTCCTGAGCGTGTTGCCTTGACAACGTTCCCAAAGCTCCTTCGACACACTTTTGGCTGGTCTACTTGCTCCTGTGTGTCACGTTGTTCATTTTCTTTCTTCGCCCTGTCGTCTTCTGGATCCACAAAGTCATGAGATGACTTTACTTGAAGCTGTAAAGACAGCAGAAATACAGTCAACCACACTGTAAACTTCTCTGTAAAGCACTTTTCTCACACACCACACAGTGTCACAGAGCTTTACATGGGGAAGAGGACTAACAAAGTAAGCTCACAGTAACTCCCATCTTCCAGTGCATACACACTGCAAAACACATGACATGAAAAAAACAGCGCTAAAAAACAGCTGACTTTTTAATGCAGACAAACTGAACATAGACTAAGATGTTTAACTCGAGGTCAAGGAGCAGGTAGACACAGGCCAGCATGACGCATTTCTGCTTAAATCTCAGGTTGCATATAAACTACGGTTACTGTAGAGTGCTGTGCTATCATGTGATAGCATTGAATGCTCACACCAAAGCATCCAGAACATTTCTCATTTTTGTTGTTGTTTTGTTTATGTCAATGTTGAAGTTTTTAATTGTAGCCTGATTCTTCACGCTCTTAACACGATCATGCGTTAACAGACGGAATGACGGCTCTGCCAGCAGAGGTGGCGTTAACCTGTTATTCTCTGTCTTTGACAGAATTTTTTGAGCATTGATGGAAAAATCTAAAGGTTGCCTGTTATTTGATGGATTAGAGTCCCTAAGAGCGATCCAGTCTATCACTGTCATTGAAGGGAAAACCTTAGTTAGTGCAACAAAGTGCTACAAGTTTTTTGGCTGCAGGTACTGCCATTAAAGTGATCCTCCAGGATGGAACAAGTTGGGTCCTATCACAAGGTTTAGGGCAGAAATGACCCCTACAGCAGTGTTTTTGTGCAGCAGAAGCCCAGAGTGCTCGCACCAAACACCTCCTCCCTGCACCCAACTTGTTCCATCCTGGAGTATCACTTTAAGTGCAAGAAAAAGTTTTTTTTATATTGTTTTCAGGGTTCCCGCGGATCCTTGAAAAGTCTTAAAAGGCATTGAATTCATAATTCTAAAAATAAGGCCTGAATTGGCATTAAAAAGTCTTAAATCCAAATTTCAAAAGTCTTATTGAACACATTGGTAAGATTTCTGTTAGTTTGAAGTAAAAAAAAATATCAAGTAACATTTATCTATTTTTCTAAATAATTTCCTGATTTACTCTCATGGCAACAGCACTTAATCACAATAGTGGAACTAACAAAAGGGTGATGTGGTTGCACCAGGAACTTCTAAAGCAGACGCATGTCTTGGTTCCACCTAGGGTGCCTGAAGAGAGAAAAAAATGAGGAAAATCGGCAAAAGAATTTCTAAAAGTGGAAAATTGATTATGGCAGCAAAATTGAGAATTAAATTTGAAATTAAATTTCAAAAACCATAAAAAATTCCAAAATTGGTTGTGACAGTGGCCAAAAAAGATGATGGGGGTAAAATAGGCATAAAGTTGTAAAAATGGGGTTGAAAAAAGGTCAAAAGTGATGTTCTATGTAAAAGAAACATGGGGTTAAAATTGCCTCTAACCCAGGTAATTCATGTGGTGTTATTTTTTGTTAGTTTTGTTTGTTTCAATTGTGGTTTGTTATCCACTTGTTTTTAAATTTTATTTCCAATGTCATTAAAAAAGTCTTAAAAAGTCTTAAATTTAACTTGCCTTGAGCTGTAGGAACCCTTGTTTTAGTTGTTTTTTTGTTTTTTGTTTTTGTTTTTGTTTTTTAATTTTCTTTGTTTTGTTGTTTTCCTATGTAGAATAATGTGTCCATAACTAACCACAATCAATCACTGTAGCAATATAGTCCAACCTTCAACAACATTTAATTGCAACTCAAAATAGAAGTCAGGCAAGAACAAAGTCACAATAACCTGCCATGATGTTTACTGGTAGTAGGCCGGGCACATTCAACTCCTCCACAGTCACAGGCGAAACTGACAGTAGTAGCAGCTGCCATACAGGAGGACAGCAGGACGGCTGTGGAAAACAGTATCCCTGCCCAGACCCTAAAAATACCGACCGAGAGAAACAGACTTTCTGGCGGTTTGGGAGTTCGAGGTGAACTTGCATCCATTACTGTCCAGTGTACGATCACAGCCACAGGGGCAAGGAGTTGCTGGTAACCAACAGAGGCCACTCTCCTCTCCTGAAAACCTGGAAGCGTGTTCTTGTACGCCAAGCCCGGCCCCCAACCCCCACCCTTCCCCTCCATGTCAAAACACTGCTAGGAAGTTAAAACTGAAAAAAAGAGAATTGAAACTGAAAACCAGTGACACTCAAAAAAAAAAAGGTCTGAAAACATATCTGAATATTAGTATTGAATTACACATCATAACATAAAAAAATCCACAAAAATAGTGTCTTTTTTAATGTCTGTATTTGGTTTTTCAGTTCAACATTATACAATGCCAATACTTTTTTCAGATTCAATTCAACTTTTTCTACAATTCCAATTTTCTTTTTCAGTACCAAATCTTCCTATCAGTGTTCTGACTCCAGAAGAAGTTCTCTTTGTGGCAGACTTTCTGGAAGACAAATCTTGTTTGTAACTTGCAGTTTCTTGTTACTAATTTGACTGCAAACAATGCAATTCAGAGCAAAGCAAAGCTGCTAACCTCTGGTGATGCCAGAAATCACGTGACTTTGTGGAGTATTTCCAGAGCCATCTTAAATCAGATGATGGTAAAACAGAAAAAAACATCCTGAAAGACCTGTTCTGTCAGTGAAGATGGCTCTGCCTTTGTCTTCTTTATCTCAGGCTCATGTCCCTTTGCCCTGCAGCTGACCTGGAAGAGCCTGAGTGTGGACACTAAGTGCCTCCAGGTCATAACATGCTCTGCCTGTGTGTGTCAAACACATGAACCTCCATAAAAACCCAGACTGAGGGTCCTTAGACATCACTCACATCTTCATATCAACACAGCGAGGGGGAATACCCACGCCGTGTTCCACACCCAGACTCTCATTTATTAATGAAAGCAGGCGCAGAGCGAAATCCAGAGTGGAGGAGAGATGAGTTTAGGGGGACGAGAGCGACTCTGACAGATGAGACAAATATGAGATGAAGAGTGGTGATGGCGCGAGGACATGTGTGTATGTTTTATTAAAGAGCCATAGTGTTAGATTATTTACAACAGCTGGAGGAGGGGGTGATACCAGCACACACACAAAGCTCCCTCACTCTCCAAAGACACGATCTGGAGGGGTTGTGTAATTGGACGTCTGTGGTTGTGTGTGTGAACACCAACCAGTGAAGAGCTGATGCTGCAGATAGCATGCTAACACACATCTCTGGTGATCATTTAGTTGTCTTTGTTTACCAAGTCTCCCCGGAGGTCGTAATTGTGTCGGCGATTATATTAGAAGCTTGAGAAAGTGTGAGGATGGCACGTTTCCAGAGCGCTGACCTGATCACACACACCTCTCATGCACGTGAACACTCAGCGATGACACAATGAGAAACCATCTTTGATTCTGAGGCAGATAGACACACACTGCATGCCCGTAACTCTCTTACACACACACACACACACACACACACACACACACACACACACAACATCATGGTCCAAAAATACCAAGTGTGTCCCACATAGAGGGTTCAGTCCAAACTCGGGGAGGCAGAGCAGTCTCCTCACGTGTCGGCGGCTCTGGCTCACTTTTATAAAACTTCCTGTCCTCACTTTCCCTCCCTCTGTGCCGGTCACATCAGTGAGCTTAAATAAGAAGGCAGAGGTACAGTTCAGTCTGAGCTGAATCTACTGTCAGGGGCGTAGCTACAATTAGGCAAACACAGGCAGTTGCCTGGGGCCCCAAGATTCCCAGGGGCCCCCAAAGCATCTCTTAAAAACTGATTTATGAAGTTCTCTTCAATTGAAAGCATTTCTTTTTCTAAATCTTACTCCACATGCTTCGAAATACATCAAAAGGCTTAATCTTTAATGATGGTTTTGTGTACTCCCCCTCCCTTCTTATTCAATGGGCTATTCCATGTTACAACACATCTGAAAATTTGATTCAGGAAGAAAGTGGTAAAAACACTTTTTTCCCCCCATTTTTTTCTTATTGTCAACCAAGTCAGAAATAAAAACAATATTGCTCTGAGATCTGAGATAAACATATAAGACTCTTAGTATTTTAAGAACTTTATTTAGCCCAGAAAATAGGATAATTTTTTCAAAATCAAACTTTTTTAGTTAGTGATAAACATTATTGTACAAAATCTCTTTTTTGGAAACATAACTCACTGGACAGGGGGTCAAATAAAAATACATTAACTTTAAAATAATAGTACCAAAAAGTATGCTAACTGTAAATATCACCTCTTTCAGTAGATTTTTTTCCCAGTTTTATGTTGTGCTTGATATTCACATATTTTTTCTTTACTACATTTTTTTTCAATATTTACTTTTTGTAATGTTTTTCACTTCATCCTTTCTTGTTTGTTGCTGTTACTCTGTAAATTCCCCACTGTGGGACAAATAAGCTGTCAATTGACCATAAAAGATTTCAAATCCAGGACAAAGTGGACTAAATTATGGATTCACTTTTTTCAAAATCAAACTAAAGTACAGAACTTGAGGAAATGCATTTAGTTGTGTTAAGTTACCGTGTACAAGATTAGCACTGTCTCATGGCTTGATTCTCAGAAAGAGACAGTGGGCCCAGGGAAGGCCAGTCTAGCTCTGAGGAAGATGAGTAATAAGGACATGGAGGGCCCCATTGACTGGGTTTGCCTTGGGCCCCCAAACAACTTAATACGCCCCTGGCTTGACATTAACACCAACCAACCCGCCAAATGTGGGTGAATTCCAGCTGTGGCAGGTAACACCGTCACTCCTACTAGCCACTTTGGCGGGTTGAATTATTGTATTGTAGTTTTCTGAAATGGCATCTGAAATACTAAACCCATTGCAGTATGAGACTATGACACTACATCTCCCATGAGCACTGCCTGCACACAGTGCTAGCTCATTGATCCATATGCAGAGTCTTCTGCTGACGTAACTTCTGAAAGGCGCTCAGACACGCTCCTCTCCAGCCCCCATCTTGGACATCGTGACAGCAAACAGATTCCAGGGTTTAAGTCACAAATAGGGCTGCAGCTATCAAATATTTTAGTATTCGAGTATTTTTCTGAAAATTCTAACGATTAATCAAGTAACCGGATAAAGCACATTTTTGTTGAGTTAAAGTGCAATTATTTTTCAAATTAAAATTTGTTTCTAACCAGTAGGAAACAGGTGATTTTGGGTGATGTGTTTAAAATTCAATGTAATCTGACTAGATGTGAGACATTTTAACTTGGAATAAGACATTCTTAAAAGATTTTGAGTCTTTGCAGTGTTCAGACTAAAATGATAATCCCTGCTCGTTTGGAACACATCAGGCTTCAGCCCTACTTGATATTTTGGTCCTCCATTGACCTGTGAGCTAAACTTGACAACTGCCCAGTTAGATCCATTATGTTTTGTTATTCATCTTGTTTTTCAGATAAACTAAATCGCTGAATGACGTAATCACCTAATTAGCATAACAAGTCATTTGCATGTAACAGTCATGGATGCTGAAGGAGAGAGGAGTAACATAGTTGGACGGACAGAAAGCGTGTAATAGCACACTGTTAATGTGTTTTTTAGAACTACAAATGAACTTTGTTTGGTTGATTCTTTTTAAGATGTTAAAATATCGATCCTCCTCCACTATTCATTTAAACGCAGTCTCCTGCGCAGTCACACTGGCCATCCAAGTCGTGCCATACTCTACCCGCCTGCACAATGAGGCGCAGAAAACACTGCTACAACTTCAGTGACTTTTAGGCTCATATTAAGTCATTTAGGTGCAACACAGCCATCAAACACCCCTGCTATTGTTTAAAACAACTGTTGAGATCATTGTTCATCCGGGATGTCTGCGTTAGTGTGCATGCATGAAGTGTACCATGCTACAACCCACCTCTCCAAAGGTGCCAAAGAGCAGAAGTGCATCTTTGTTAAACACAGCGGGCTCTAATTTCGTAGACCAGGCGCAAGTGCAGACGCACCTCTTCTGCGCCGGCCTTTGCCGCGCGGACAGGGCGTGACCGGTGCACTTTGCAAGTTTCCTGCAGTGCCAAAAGAGGCGCAGAGGAGTGCAGAGCTGCGTGTCCACGCCTCCCTCCGCGCAAATGGCAGAGAGGGAGGAGAAAAGCCGTGAGTGGGTTTAACACAGACTAGCGCTGTTTTCACCAATCAAATGAGGGCCTCTCCACTTAAAGGCGATGGCCTTTAAGTGCGCTGAGGCCGAGGCGCAGCATCTGATTGGTCTGAGTGATCCCTGACACCGCGGAAACAGTGTGCTGGAAAGACTCGGAAGCAGAGACGGTCAGAGCTGCTGTCCCTGCAGCAGGAGAATGGACAGCGGGGCGCATCGGAGGACACGAAGCGCGTCACCGTGTGGGCCAGCTCCCGGGACAGATGTAATCTGTTCCTTTGTCATTAATAGGAGTACAAAATGAAGAGACAGTTACACAGCTGGCTTATCCATTCAGAATACTTTTGATCCACCTGCACTCCTGGTTTGTCATCACCAAATAGCAGAATCTTTGGTGATAACCAGCTGCCATCAGGTTAACTTTCCATTATGACAAACGGCTTTAATCTGACATCAGATGTGACGGGACAGTTAATATAGATATAAATATATATGCTGGTTCAGACGGTTACATTAAATAGTGATTGCTGTGATTGTTTATTGCATTAAAATGTGCCTGACACTCTGGAAACCTGCCTCTGAGGCTTTGTTGATGTAAGTGCACATGTGCGCCTGTCACCAAATTACAGCTGCGGGGGGTGCACTCCGCTTTGCGCCGAGAATATACCAGGTTGGAGCTGACCAGCTTTCAGCGCACTTTCTGCACTGTTTTTGGCACAAAATTGTCACTGCGCCAACATGAATCTACTGACACCTCCCCCTGGTGCACCGTCAACTCCCCCTGGTGCGCAGTCACACCCACCTCTGCGCAGACGGTCTACCAAATTGTCAAATTGGCAGTGCACGGCGGTGCGCCGCACGAAATTAACACTGCACAGGGTGCATCTCTGAATCCGATCAAAATGCTCTGTTCTTAAAAACAGCACCAGGTCTTGCTGAAATTGTGTTATCAGATAAGGATCTTCTAACTGATTCACCACATGTTGGATGTTTGGGACCTTTAACACCAAGGTCTGCCCACAGCTCAGGCCCTGTCAGGCCTCCCCTCAAACAGCTTCAAAGATTTACCAGATTCTGTTATTTCCTGCTGAAAATTTTCCCCATGTGGTCAGTTTGGTCCTTTATTTTTATTTATTTTCAAGATTTTGTCTTGAGCATAATTGTAGAAATTCTTGAATCTGTCAGATCCTATCATGACTCGTTAAAGAAGCAGAGCCTCAAACAGTGAGGTCTAACCATAGCTCCGCCCCCAACAGGCCTCCAGGGCGTGACCAATCAGAGGGCAGGGGGTTTGTGGAGCAGGGGCTAAATGTAAGAACTGACTGATAATGTCACTTAAGTGCTGAGCCTGACATGTGACAATGCAACATATGTCATAAAACCCAAAATGTAACAAGCTGTTACAATTTTGGCTCAAATCTTGTTACATTTTGGGTTTTACTACATTTTTCAATGTTCATGGTCTTTTTTCTTTTCCATTCCAGGCTTAGGACTTGTATCAAGTGTAGCGTTAGTTCAGGCAGGCTACAACGTCAAGCTGTCATCATCGGTACAGATCAGCTGATGACTCAGCAACTCCCGTGTCCGCCTCCTATTGAAAAATTGTATTCAGAGCGGGCTATTAAAACAGTTCTGGCCCAGCCTCCTTCCTGCTTCCTCTGCAGGTAATGATGTCAGTCTAGTCAAAATCCTGCTGTGCTCAGATTTCAGTGATAAGCGTGTGGTAAATGTGGCGATGTGTCCATAATGTTGAAGGATAGTGACCCCAGACTTTCAAAGACTCTAACTTTAGCTGAATCTGTTGTTGTTTTTAGAGTGTTCAGAGATGTAATCTGTGGAGTCTATCCATCCCGTCCAGACAAACTAGACACCTATCTGGCCATCAGTGCAGATCTCACCATGACATACGGTGGAACTCTGTTCTATGAATACCTCAAATTATCCTCTGCCAAGGCTGCTATGTTCATTCAGAGGTTAGAATTAATCATTAACGAGACTGGTTCAAAGATTCATTGGCTGGTTTGTTGTGGTTGGTAAAGTATCACATACATGTAGTAATCTGCAGTCTGCTCTGGGAGAGCCTGGAATTGTTGTCTCTCTATTGGAAAAAGAAGTCAGGAAAGGTTTTATGTTCGGACCTCTGGATAAAACTCCTTTCCCATATCACGCATTAACTCTGGATGAAAGTTGCAGATCAGAACTCTGGTTCTGGTCTCTGCCGCTCGAGAAATGGGATGGCATCTCGTTTTTTCTATAACAATTATACAGAGTCATCTTTGGCCATTAGTTTATTCACTGACGCAGCTCCTTCCTTGGGTTTTGGGGGGTTCTTTGTTAACCAGTGGTCCGCTGATCCACGGCCAAAAGAATTGTCATCTCTGTCAGCTAGTACTTCTTCTTCTGCCTTAATGGTACCCATGTACATAGAACTCAGTGAAACGTGTATTTCAGAGCAGAAGTTTCTATTTAAACCAAACCAAGAAAACCAAAACATTGATCTTCAAGGCTAAAAAAAACAATACTTGGTGTTAATTCTCTGTTGTGTTGAATATATTTTGCTGGAATGTGGACGGTGATCTCCTTTTGATTTATTGCTTTGTATGACATCTCTGGACTCCCACTGCGCGTCTCTTCCTCTCCCTCTCTGTCTCCATCCCTCCCACTCTCTCTGGCCACAGTTTCGGCTCGTTAGCACCATTTAGAAACTTCTTTCTGGCTCATTTGGCTCTTGGCTCAGGCCACGCTGACATTAAGCAGCGTGATGAGCGACTGCGCCCTACGGCGGACATGACACCTTCGTGTCCGTCAGGACTCACAGCTGAGCGCAGACACATTTCCCCTCAGCCCCTCTGTCTCTTTTATTCGTCTGTGTGGGGCTGATATTGTGTTTTGTTCCAGTTTCCTGCAGGGGATTCAGAAAATGAGGCATGGCTTGTCAAACTGGATTCAGTCTAACAGATTCAGACACACCTTGAGCATGTGAAGTCATGAAAAGACAGATTTAAGACATGTTCTGTTTTTCCACAGGAGTAACCCAGCATGCCGTTGGTGAAGAGGAACATCGAGCCGCGGCATCTTTGCCGTGGAGCGCTGCCGGATGGAGTGACCAGTGAGCTGGAGTGTGTCACCAACAGCACCCTGGCAGCCATCATCAAACAGCTGGGCAGTCTGAGTGAGTCCGTTTGTGCCTCATGTTCCCCTCTGAGAGCTGCTTTAATGTGTGTGTGACCTATTCCTGGAGGAAGAGGTTTCCTTAAACTCTTTAACAGCCACACTGAACCTCTGCCTCCACCTCTGTGAAGAGCAAACACTCCCTGATCTGTTCCTGCTCACATTTCTAACTCCATTTCACCCAAAAAGGAAAAAATTCAGAGCCACACTCCACACAGCACATCACTAAAAACACGTTAAAGTGTGAGCGTGATGCTCCATCTGCAAGTGCTGCTGCTGATGCTACTGAGACCAATGAGTCAGCGTGAAGGGCAGCAGAGGTGAGTTCAAAACAGGCCATGTGGATAAAGAGAATCCAGGAGGGCGGGTTTTTTTGGATGTGAAAGAGGGGATAATCTCCAATACTTTCCAATGTTTAAAACTGAGCATGTTCAGATTTCCAAACTTAACGTGAGTATGTAGAAATCCTGTCCGAGTGGTCTGTTTGAACAATCAAGATCTCATTCACATAAGGATCTGGTTCACAGCATACTAGAGGGACAGGGCCTCAATCACCAAGGCATAACCATGCTATGGGGGAACCAAAAAGGCAAAATAAAGACTAAGGAAAGCTCAATAATCCATTTTAAGTGTTAAAAACAACATAATAGCAATCCTGAACCTTAAACACTGCACCTTGTGTCACATTTTACTGGATTATTTTCATCCAAAAAATTCTAGTAAAAACAAAAATACATCAGTTTGAACCTAAATGGTTCATTCCTTGAACTTCAAAACCAGTAGGTTATAAATTTTTGTTTTAAAACTGCATTTCTGAAAGTTGTTTCAACATGACAAAAAAAAAAAATTCTGTTGAACTTTATATAAAAAATTCCCCTATGCACCAAAAGAAAGAAGTTTAAAGTTTAACTAAAACATACACATAGACCAAAAACAAATATCCCCCCTCATTCATTTTTAAAAATACATCTGTCCACACGCACCAGGCAAACCTGCCAAAAAATAACTGTAGTCTTAAAAACTGCACCCTACACAGCATTCAGCACTCATTTCACCCAGAACATGTTGTAACATGGAAAAATAGTCCATGTTTGCATCTGTAGGAAGAACAAGTGTCAGATAAGAATTATTTCATGGTCGTTTCATGGAAATGTGCAGAGGGAGTTGCATGATATTTGATCAGCAGTTAGAGTCTAAATTAAAAGCAGTGAGCTGAGTGTGGACCAGGGAGCGCTCTGCCTCTGCTCCATCTGTCGGGTGAGAGGCTGAGAGAGAAAAACACAGACAGAGAAAAGGAAGAGGGCTGTTTGATGGATGTAGCAGGTGTGTGTGTGTGTGTGTGTGTGTGTGTGTGTGTGTGTGTGTGTGTGTGTGTGTGTGTGTGTGTGTGTGTGAGTGTGTGTGTGTGTGTGTGTGTGCGTTCTCTGTCTGTTTTTTCAAACCTTTCTTCCCATGGTATTGTGATAATAGTATTGGAATGATTAAGCCTGTACCTGTGTGGTTCTCTCCACAGGCCGCCATGCAGAGGACATCTTCGGGGAGCTGTTCAATGAAGCCAACAGCTTCTACCTGAGGATGAGCAGCCTGCAGGAGAGAGTGGACCAGCTGGCTGTGAAAGTCACCCAGCTGGACTCCACCGTGGAGGAAGGTGAGGACGCCACACGTGCATGTGTGTGTGTGTGTGTGTGTGTGTGCGACATGTTGACCTGACACATCTTCATCAATTTAAACTTTTATAGGCTCGTCCTGAGTTTATCAGGTGAAACAAAGACCTTCAGACACAGCACTTAAAGTCTGTGAGTTTCACCTTTGAAAGTCTCCCAGAGGAGTGAGTACACTGCAGAAACTGTACTATAAGCAAGTGTTTACCTCTTATTTTTTTCCTTAGACCTTATATGAGCACCATTCACCTGGTAAGTCCAAATAAAACATTTGATTTCAAAGAATTCAAAGACAAAAATGAAGCCTGAGTTTTTTTTTAGAAAAAAATTTAGCAACTCAAGCGCCATTTTAATCTTTCAATATCTGGAATCAAACCATTTTTCTGGACGTGTCAGGTGAATGTGGCTTATATTAAGTTTAAAAAGTTGATTTTTTCTTTAAAAACAAGACGTTAACTGTCAAAGTGCATTTTTGCAGATGAAGCATCATTGTGATAAAGCTGTTTAATGCAAAGAGAAAACCAGACAGAAACACAGTCCATGACTTTCCTGAGCCTCGAGCAATTTAAGACTCATATGGGCACAGTAGTAAAGAGCTATCTGACATTTTATTTAGAAATCATGGACGCTGCATTCTTTGATTTAAAACCATATAACCATGATGGTTTGGGGCTCATTAGTCTGTGAAGTTAGTAACTTGCATATCTGACAAAGCACCACCAGTGCTGCACATTGCTAGTTTTGGAGGGACGTCTGCCTCCACACCACTAGAAATAAAATAGGTGTTTCTACTCACTTTGAGTAGAAATGTGTCATTGATCTTTACAACAATCAACTTATAAGTCCATAAAAGTCTCTTATTCAATGAGATGAAAACAGAAATGATGCCTGAATTGCTCATAAATGTTTAAAAGTGCCAGTTGACCGATGTCTAAGCCCCGCCCTCAAACATCATGAGCCACTCATAGTGCATATATCCACTCTCATACACTTAAACATTCTCTGCCCTGATGTCCATTGAGATGCAATGCAGAAAGTCAGTTTTCATTAAGTTTTATGAGGTTTCCCTGAGATTTTAAGTTTAAAAATGGTCAAACTGTTCATGGGTACATGTAACTCTGACACAAGGTATTCTGAGAGGCTGGCTGACAGGGTGTTTAACCCTTTCCTAAGACACATCTGAAGAGAAAAGTGTTTTTCTTTGGATAAAGTTGAGCAGTAGACCAACATGAACTCTGTGTGAATCAAATGAAGAAGGATGTCTCCATCTGCTCTAAGGTCAGCTGACTGAGTATTTGAAGCAGCAGATTGAGTCTTTGCTGTAAAGAAACATAAAGTTTTCTTTAACACTAGAACCACCACTGCAGTCTGACGGACGCTTTGGGATTTTCTCTAACCTTAGCTGAAGTTAGCCTAGCGTTAGCTCCTAGCTGTGTTGTTCATCATGTGTCTTTGTTTGTTGGGAGTTCATTGGCCTGTTTTGTTCTAGTTTTTGTTCTTTGGTGATCGTACATCATTGTTAGCTGATGTTCAAAGGGCTCTAGTCAAACTAATGTTAGCTTCTGGAGCTTAGCTTCATTAGCTTATCTGTAATAGCTGAGATAACAAAGGTTGTCAAACGTTGTGCTGAATGATTCTGTGTAAATCCTGTTGCTCCAAACTAACAGAGACACACTCTTGGTAAAGATGGTAAAAAGAAGGTTATATTTTTGTCCTGGCTGATGCTGATCCTCTGTCTTGTTGTCTGAGATGCTAATGCTAACCAGATGCTGTTTATCAGGTTTGCTCTGGGAGCTGTAAATTGAGTCTGTGACTGAACTTTTTATCGACCTTCTCACCAATAAAATGATTGATATTTCCCTCCACTGTGGACTTCAGAGACTTTTGGTGACTGAAAGATGATCTGTGATCTGTATGTCTCCAAAAATCATCAACAGCACCCTGTGAAATGTCTCCCAATGTGACACCTGCCATAGCACCTGTCACTGAATGTTCATTGTTTGTCCGAGTGAGTGGAGGGGGCGGGGCTTAGCCATAGGTCAGTCGGGTAAGTAAAATGTACTGTCATTAGAAAAATCATTAGACCACCCTTTGTTTTCTTCAATTTCTTGTTGATTTTAATCACTCTTTCCAGTCAGTGTATATTACCTGAAAAATAAAATGAACATGAGAAAAAAATGCAGCTGATAACATCATATTGTATGTCCTGTTTGACATGCTTAAGCTTAATTATGTTCCCAGAGTGTATAAGAGGCCATTTCATGTCATAGGCAGCACTGCACAGGCAGTGTTTCCCCTACCATTATATGTCCAGTTACTCTTTGCTAGGGATCACAATGATTGGACTGTTGATGATTGGGAGAAGGTTCTCTTTGGGGATGAATACAGTTCCTGGTAAGGAGGAGGCCTGGAGAAGCCTACAAACCAGACTGTCTGTCCCCTTCAGTAAAACATAGGGGTGGATTAGTGATGGTCTGGGATTGTTTCAGTCTGGGTGGAACAGGACAAATGTAACTGTATGAAGGGCGAATGGACCAGGTCACGTTCAGGGGTAGTCTGGAAAACAGTCTTCTTCCATCAGCTGGAAAACTCTTTCCTGACTCAAATGACTGGATTTTCCAACAAGACAACGCCCCTTGTCACACAGCAAGCTCAGTTAAAGCCTGGATGGAGAACCTGAACATTGGAACCCTGCCTTGGCCAACTCAATCACCAGATCTTAATCCAACTGGAAACCTGTGGAACATCATCAAACTCAAGAACCACAAACCCAGAAACAAAGCAGATGTGTTTGAGTGTTTGCAGCAGGAATGGGTGCTGTGACAGCAAAACAGTGTCAGAAGCTGGTGGGAGAGCACGCCACGACACATGGCTGCAGCCATCAAAAACAATGGTTACACAATCAAGTACTAACCCCTGTGTGTTTGATGTGACTAAAACAGACAGAAAAAAACATGGACAGCCTAAAATCTCTGTTTTTGGCAGTACAGTGCCACAGCTATTGACGTAAAAACCTCAATGATTTTGGTTATTATCAAGAAAACTACAAAAAATGGCGAGGGTTCAGCCCTAAGAATAAACCCTTGTGATCTTTTTGGATGTTAAGTTATTAATCCAAACAAATGTACTTTAAGTTGTACCAGACATTAAAATGGACAAGACATTAAAGAAAACAAGGGTGGTCTAATTGTTTTTTTTATGACTGTACATGTCAAAGTTTTTGAAATAAGAATATATGTTTGTTTTTTTTTGTTTTTTTACTCCTTGGAAGTAACTCAGGTGTGAGATGGTTTTTCCAAGATAAGACATTAACACACACTGATTTAAGTTTTGGCAGTTTAATAAAGCTGTTCTGTGCTAAAAGGAAACTAGACAGAAACACAATCCATGACTTTACTGCTCCTGAGTCATTTCAGAACCACTCAGGGAGAGTGGAGAACAGCTATCTGACATTTCTGACATTCTTTGAGAAAATCATGGACGCTGCGTCATGTGCTGCTGTCCAGACAATACCTTCGACTTTCTGCATGGATGACAACAGCATGGTTCTGTAGTAGAAGGGTCCAGGTGCTAAAATGGCCGAAACAGAGAACAATGGGATGGCACTGACTTGAGGTTTGAGAACTGGGGTGATAAATATTGATAGTGATTTGTCTTTACTGTCTTCTGTTTGTGCTGTTATGACTTCTGAGGTCATATTGACGGTAGAACAGAGCGAACAGGAGGGACCTCTTTTCACGACCAGCCGTGACCCCGGCCTCCAAGACAAGGCCATCAGAGGAGTGAATAACATTTAGCCTTCTTAAATTTCTGATGGGATGTTTGCTCCGCACACTCCACTGCTCGTGTGTGTGGGTGCAGTGTGTGTAGACATCATTATCCCAACCGTTCAGCGTTTTACTGCCTCTGAAGGTCAGCTCTGTTAATGCAGCTTTTAATAGACACACTCTCATTCAGACCAGGCAGCTGGATGGTAAATCCAGCTGCTCTTCACTTTCAGGGAGTCAGAGCAGACTACGGTGGCCCCAGAGGCTCAGAGCAACCTTTGATTTAAGGTGTGAGAGGTCTCAAATCTAGCCTTCTTTTTCTCCTTCTACCTTTTCTCCAGGACTTCTTTTCTTCCCATCCTCTGTTACCTCCTGATCCTCTTTCTGGTTTACTCTCCTGTCCAGTCTCCCTTCCACCTCCACACATCTCTCCCTCATTCATCACTCTTCTATCAGCGTTTCCTCTTCCTTTGTTTCTCTCCTCTTTTCTCTATGATCCCTTTTCTTCTCTTCCTCCACTCTCCTTTTTCCCCTCTCCCTCTCTCTTCATCTCCGTCTCTCTCAGAATGCCTCGTCATTCTGCAGCACGGGGCCTCAGACAGAAGTGTCTGAACGAGCAGCACAGATGAAAAGAAAAAGCTCAGCAGTCTCCCATCTTATCCTCCTCCTCCTCCTCCTCCTACTCCTTCTCCTCTCACTCCTTCATCTCCCCTCTCCTCTTCTGTCCATCTCCAGGCCTCTTCCGCCTACGCACAAGCATTTTTTCATTTTTTGCCTGAACCACACGTTCCCTCCATCATCTGTTACTTTCAGTTCTTAAGCATCTCAATCACATCTTTTCACTCATCCTTCTTCCTTCTCTCCTTTCATCCCTCACCACTGCCTCATCCTTTTCTTTGTCATGATTCCCTCTTTCTCAGCATCTACCAGCTGGCAGGCAGCTGACGGGAGGAACATCTAAGGAGGGAGAAGAGAAAGAAAGATGAGGAAAGAAAGTCAACAGTAATTGCAAGAAGGAAGAAGAAAAGAAAGATGGAATGACAGAATGAAAAGAAGGTTAAGAAAGAAGGAGAAAGGAAGGAAAAGAAAGACAGTAAGAGGGAAATGGAAAGACAGATGGGATGAGTGGGAAAAGGGGAAAAAAGTGATGACTAAATGCTGCAGCTATGTAAAACAAAAGAAAGATAGAAAAAAGAAAGAAAGATAGAAAGAAAGAGAGAAAGCATGCACACACGCACTATGGAATTACCAGAAGGAAAACGTCTGAAAGGTTAAAAGGAGGCGAGAGAGAGGGGAAGAAGTAAAGATAGAAGAAAATATGAATGAAAAAAAGAAAAGCAGGAAAGGAGAAAAGAAAATCAGGAAAGGAGAAAAGAAAAGAAAGAAAGATGGATGGAAAGAAAGTAGGACAGAAGGAAGGAAGAAAGGAAGGGAGGAAAGATATAAATAAGGAAAGAAAAAATGATAGAAAGAAGGAAAAAAGAGTAAGGAAGTAAGGACTGAATACAAGAACAATGAAGAGAAGGAAAAAAAGAAAGATAAGAGAAATAACCCATGACATGAAGGAAAGAATGATAAAAGGATGGATTGAAGGAAAGAAAAATAGAAGGAAGGAAAAAAGGAAGAAAGGAAGGGAAAAAGGGAATGAAGAAAAGAAAGCAGGAGAAACTGAAATAAATAAAAGAAAAAATGAAGGAAAGAGATATGTATGAAAGTAAACAAAGAAGGAATAAAGGAAAGAAGGGAGGAGGAGTAGATTAAACAAGTTAAAGAAGGAAGAGAAGATAAAAATAATAAAAGAGAAGGAAGGAAAGAAAGGCAGATGCAAGCAAAGCATAAAAGATTGTGAGAAGGAAATAAGAACAGAACAAAGCAGGGAAGGAAATAAGAACAGAAGTATGGATGGAAGGGAAGAGAGAAGGATTGTAGGGGAAAACAAGCTGACATTTCTTATGACGCCACATTTGAATGCTGTCAGAGCTTCACATCTGCAAAAAAACGCCACATTGCTGACTGAAAGTGAACCCTTTTTAAAAACAGCACTCCTCAGAAACAGGAACCTCTTCTAGTCCAGTTTCTACGTTAAAAACCACCACCACCCCAAGACCCACCAACACACTCTGATCCAAGTCAGGCTGCTGCTCAGACTAACTGATTCAGACCTGAAAATCTGGAGGCCAGAACAGTTCATGAGAGTCTGCAGCTGTTCAACAGAGAGACTTTTTTCTGTGTGTGTCCAGAAAATCTCATTTCCACACTCTGTTCAAGGGAAAGTGTAAAAATGAGAAGAATCATCATCTGTTTCTTAAGGCCTCAGTAACACAAGCTGTTAAATCACTATTATTACCATCCTTTAGTTCAGTGCCATCACCAGGAAGTAGACTGTGTATCTCTTTTTTAAGGTTTTATTGGAACAGTCATGTGATGATGCACAAGCTGTGTTTTGAAAGCATGATTCCACGAAGCAGATAGGGTTTGACTTGCTTTTAGAGCCCGCCTCTAGTGGCATTTCTTAGAAATCCTTCTGTATGTATGTTTGTATGAATTGGTGAATGTATGTATGTATGTATGTATGTTTGAATGTATGTATGTATGTATGTATGTATGTATGTATGTATGTATGTATGTATGTATGTGTGCGTTTGTATGTATGTGTGCGTTTATATGTATGTAGATATGAATGTATGTATGTATGTGTGCGTTTGTATGTATGTATGTATGTATGTATGTATGTATGTATGTATGTATGTATGCATGTATGTGTGCGTTTTGTGTATGTATGTATGTATGAATGAATGTATGTATGTATGTGTGCGTTTATATGTATGTATGCATGTATGTATGTATGTATGTATGTATGTATGTATGTATGTATGTACGTTTGAGTGTACCTATGTATGTATGAGTGTATGTATATATGTTTGTATGTATGTATGTATGTATGTACATATGTTTGTATGTATGTATGTATGTATGTATGTATGTATGTTTGTATATATGTAAGTGTGTGTTTGTATGTATGTATGTATGTATGGAAGTATTTAGGTATGTATGTTTGAAAGTATGTATGTATAATTGTATGTATATATGTTTGTATGTATGTATGTATGTATGTATGGAAGTATTTAGGTATGTATGTTTGAAAGTATGTATGTATAAGTGTATGTATATATGTTTGTATGTATGTATGTATGTATGTATGTATGTATGTATGTATGTTTGTATGTATGTATGTATGTGTGCCTTTATATGTATGTATGTATGAATGTATGTATGTATGTGTGTGTGTGTTTATATGTATGTATGTATGTTTGTATGTATGTATGGACGTATGTATGTATGTATTTATGTATGTATGTATGTATGCATTTATGTACGTTTGTTTGTATGTATGGACGTATGTATGTATGGAAGTATGTATGTATGTATGGAAGTATGTATGTATTAGGGATGGGTACTGAATTAGGTACTCTTATAGGTACCGACCAAATTCTGTCAAAAGTACCGGGTATTGATGTAAATTGATGATGTAAAACCAAAATGCAACCTTGTGACTGTGATGGAGTGGAAGAGTGGGTGATTTTCCATGCTGGACATGAACACAGCATTGCAAGGATATATACTGAAGAATAAATTTGTTAAATTGATTTTTTTTTTCATTTTCAAAAAAATTGATATCTTTTTCCACATAAACACAAAAAAGTACCACAAATTGGTACTGTTGAGTACCGGTGCCAATTGCCAGGTACTGGACATTGGTACCGTATCGTTTCAAATGTGAAAGGTACCCATCCCTAGTATGTATGTATGTGTGCATATGTATGTATATGCTTATGTATGTATGTATGTGTGTATGTATGTATGTGTGCGTATGTATGTATGTATGTATGGATGGATGGATGTACGTATGTATGGAAGTATGTATGTATGTATGTATGTTAGCATGTATGTATGTTAGCATGTATGTATGTATGTATGAATGTATGTATGTATGAATGGAAGTATGAATGCAAGTATATATGTATGTATGTATGCATGTATGTATGTATGAATGTTTGCATGTATGTATGTATTTATGTATGCATGCATGGAACTATGTATGTAGGTATGGAACTATGTATGTATGCATGTATGCATGTATGTATGTATGTATGTATGTATGTATGGAAGTATGTATGCAAGTATGTATGTATGTTTGTGTGTATGTATGTATGTATGTTTGTATGTATGAATGGAAGTATGTATGCAAGTCTGTATTTATGCATGTATGTGTGTATGTATGTATGTATGTTTGTGTGGAAGTATGTATGTAGGTATGGAAGTATGTACGTATGTATGTATGTAGGTATCTATGTGTGTGTGTATTTATTAAGTTAAAAGTCATTTATTTTTGCAGCTGTGTGTTTGTAGCTTTTAATTCTTCACAGCTTCACATCCCTGATGAATCCAGGTGAATGTTAATTTTTAGGTCTGAAGCCTGCAAATCCCCTAATGAAAGGGTACTAGAGTAATCTGCGTCCTGACATGTTTGTGTGCGCGTAACTGTGTGGAGAAACCAGAGAGCACGACATGGAGGAGAGATGGACGTGTGTGTGTGTGTGTGTGTGTGTGTGTGTGTGTGTGTGTGTGTGTGTGTGTGTGTGTGTGTGTGTGTGTGTGTGTGTGTGTGTGTGTGTGTGTGTGTGTGTGTGTGTGTGTGAAAAGAAAAAGAAAGGGAGGAAAGTGATGATCATGCCAACACATCTTCCTGTTCCATGTGAGCATTAAAGCAGAGAGGCAGAGCTCAGGACTCTTTGAAGATGTGTCTGAATGAAAGTTGCATTAGCTGCTAGTTTTGTGGATTATTCATTCGGCCCCAGGGACAGAAGCTTAGGAAGGAATGATCAAACAGCAAGCAGACAAGAGTGTGCTTTGACTGCAGAATCTGCACACACACACACACACACACACTCACACACACACACACACACACACACACACACACACACACACACACACACACACACACACACACACACACACACACATGCATCAAACAGAGGGTCTCTGTTTCGTTCTTTAGGAACAGGTCTCTGCGTTAAGAGGTTAACACATGCCTGCTGTTTACAGACAGGACAGAGGAGGAAATCACAGGAACATATGTCAAAGTGACATGGTTTAACCTCATTACATACTAGTCCAGTGTTCACTCAACCTGTGTGTGTGTGTGTGTGTGTGTGTGTGTGTGTGTGTGTGTGTGTGTGTGTGTGTGTGTGTGTGTGTGTGTGTGTGTGTGTGTGTGTGTGTGTGTGTGTTAAACCATCTGCTTGATCCTGGATAGCATTGCAGCACAGTGGTGTTAAACCCCCCAGGGTTAAGGGATTGACACACATACGTGCAGCATTTCTCTGTTTTATACTCTCTCTTTCTGTCCTACACACACACATACACACATTCTCCAAGGTTGATTGACAAAGCAGAGAGGTTGTACAAACCAAACCACAATGCTCTCTTTAAATGTTTCCACGCTGATTTCATCACAAAGACTGTCACAACTAAAATTGAGGTGAAGACCTTGAGTTAACTTATTCCCATGATTCCTGACTTCATTTATCAGACTGAAGTTCCCAGACTGAGACCAGAGACTTAAGGACACTTCTGCTCAAGCAGGATTAAGCTGCTAAGCTGACACTTCAACAGTTAAAACATCTGTCTCCAGGGATTAAGTTGTCAAATACTGTTAAGGGTTCCTTATAAATAATACTGAAGATTTATTTTGGTTGACCACATCTTTATAATGTTTTTTTTTCTCCCTCTAGTTTCTCTGCAGGACATCAACATGAGGAAGGCCTTCAAGAGCAGCACCATCCAGGACCAGCAGGTGGTGTCTAGGACCTCAGTCCCCAACCCGGTGGTGGAAATGTACCATCGCTGTGACAAACCTCCACCTCTCAACATCCTCAGCCCGTACAGGTGAGTGGCACCGACCATCTGCAGTCTGCTTTTTGTTTTTATTCCTGAATCATGACCGCTTCATTTCCTTTGCAGGGATGACAAGAAGGACGCTCTCAAGTTCTACACCGACCCCTCTTACTTCTTCAACCTGTGGAAGGAGAAGATGCTGCAGGCCACCGAGGACAAACGCAAAGAGAAGAGGCGGCAGAAGGTACGGCGGCGTGTGGTTTGGTGCTGCAAGTGTGAGTGCTGCTGGTGTTGGTGTGTGTGACGGAGCAGTAGAAATCAGCTCATCTGCTGTTTTAATTTGCTGCTAATCTGTTTCCTCCTGCCTAAGTGTCATTCTTTATGCAGTATTTCACGTTATGCGTTCCTATTTGACTGTATGCACCATTGAGCTTTGCTTTGTTGTGTAATGAGTTATTAATGCAGCAGCAGTTGGACAGGCTCATTATGCAGAGGCTGATGCACATCTGAAGGGAAACTGCTTTACCCAGCTGAAGAAATGACTCAGGGATAATTATGTTGACTTATATTAAGTATATATATTTAATCATCTGCCTCCTTTTGTATTGCCAATGCTCATGCAGCTAGCATACAACCCTGAAAGGGAAAGGCAGTAAAAACAATGGATGGATAGCTGGCAATGTGGCTCTATTCTGGGAGCTCCCTGTCCTTCCACATGAAAACCTGGAATTGCAAACCCTAAACTGGAGATAGCACAGATCTCCTCCTAAAAAGAAAGCAATCATCAATCAGACCCAATCACAGAACCTCATTGTATTTAATAAAAGGGGTGAATATAATTGTGGCTTGGATCTAGACATACACAGATCCGAATCGGTGATAGGGGATCGGTCCATCCTTACATATGAAACTGATCTTATAAACCTCCAGGAAGGTCTGACAGCCTTTGTTGCTTTTTGCTCTGAGACCTAAAACTCAGGAGAACTCATAAAGATTTTATTGTTTTTATTTTTTTATGATTATAAATAAAATAAGACTGGAAAATGAAGGTATATGCTGTCATTTATATATAAAAAAGTTGGTCTTGGCCCGTATTGGTATTGGCGGGTCAGGCTTTCTAAAGATCGGTGATCACCCAGAAAGTTGTGATCGGTGCACCCCTACTTGGATCCTTTCCTGGAGATCCTTGTTCGTCTGCATGGATGAGTGGAATGCTAAAGATGGAGACACACTTCACCTAAAAGCAACTGAAATAATCAGTTTAACTACGTTTATTGGAGAAAGTTTATCTTGGGATCCCTCTGCCCATCCACATGAGATGGAGAGAGCACACCTCCCCTCAAACCCCCTCAAACAACATTTGGCCAAAACAAAAATAAAGTCACAGTTGATTTTGGTTTATTAAGTTGCCCTCCCCTTCCACTTAGGTGGAACACAAAAGCCTGAGATATGAGAGCACATCTCAAAAACAGAATTGAAAATATTTTTCGATCAAAACCAATGAAGGAGTCACAATATTTAGTTTATTGGACAAAGTTTTTACAGGGGGCCCCCTGTCCTTTCCTACTCTTCCACATGCATACGTGGAATGCCAAAGCCCGAGGTGGGTAGAGTACACCTCTCATCCACAACACCATGAAAATATATTATTTACCAAAACCAATGTGGGAATCACAATTTATTTTAGTTTATTGTAGAAAGTTTTTACTGTGAGCCCCTGCCCTTCAGCATGCATAAGCCAAATGTTTAAAACCCAGGGTGCAGAGAGCAAACCTCCCCTATAAGACAAATTATAAATGAAAAAAAAACAATAACCAATACATGAATCCTATTTTATTTAGTTTGTTGGAGAAAGTTTACTCTGGAAACTCCCTGCCCTTCCACATGCATATGTGTATGCCAAAGCTTAAGGCGGGAAGAGCCCCTCAATATAACAATGTTTGACCAAAAGAAAAAGAGAGGCACAGTTTTCTAAGTATTTGAGGTGCCCTTCCCTTCCACATACATAAGTGGAATGCAAAAAACTGAGTTTTTGAGAGCACATCTCAAAAATAAAATTAAAATTACATTTATTGACAAAACAATGAAGGAATAACAATTTATATTAGTTTATTGAAGAGAGTTCATACTGGAAGCCCCCTGCTCTTCTGCATGCACATGCAGAATTACAAAACCAAGAGTGGGGAGAGCACACATGCCCTATAAGATATATGATTGATAACCAAAACCATTGAAAAATCACATCTTATTTGGATTTATTTCTCAAATTTATTCTGGGAGCTTCCTTCCCTTCCATGTTCATAGGGCCTATGTGGAATACCAAAGCCTGAGGAGGGAAGAGCACACCTCTTATCCAAAAACGCCATAGAAATATATTATTGCTCAAACCAATGAAGGAATCAGTGGGGCTTTTTGTTTTTTTTTGGTTGAGTAAAAGTTAAATCTGGTGATATAGCTCTTGTTCTGGGATTATCCTGCCCTCCTACATCCATGCATGTAATGCTTAAGTCCAAGGTGGGAAAGCACACTTTTCATCAAAAAACAAAGAAATGTTTCAATTCAAAATTAAAGAAAAAATCACAGTTTACTGTAGTTTATTGGAGAAAGTTTATTCCGGGAGCTCCCTGTCATCCCACATGCACATGCGGGGTGCTAAATCCCAATAAAAAAATTCTGACCTAAATAGAATATTTCTTATACGATATGTTGAACATGTTTTGATTGTGACTAAGTGGTCACAGATTTGTAGATCTGCAGCTCTCTCTGCTCTGAGCTCTGAGGTGTGTGACCCACAGTCCTGCAGTGAGGCGTCTGTCACGCACAGGTAGCGTTGTGTCCTCAGCAGGGCCTCAGCTGGCAGCCTCGTGGGCCTGACCAGCTGTGGCTGAGAGATGTTTTTTGAAGTTGTGTGCTTTGTTTTGGAGTCACTTTTGTCTTCAGCTGTCTCAGAGTTTTGAATATTTCAGAGGTTTTTGATTCAGTCAGCTCTTCCAGCCCTGAACAGCTGCTGCTGTATGTTTGTTGATATTTCTGTTGGATTAAATGCTGCTCACATTTCTTTCTGTTCCCCCGCTTCAGTTTGTAGCTCAGCAGAATAAAACCCTGTTCAAACAATCAGAAAAACAGGTTTGAAAACCATCTGCAGGAGTGTTGACCAAACGTCTCTGCACTTCATCTCACTGAACCAAACTTCCCAAAACAAACGCCTGTCCTTCCTCCTTCTCCTCCTCCTCCTCCTCCTCCTCCTCCTCCTCCTGGTCTGCTCAGTCTAATGCACCAGCTTGTCTCTCTCCCATGTTTCCATAGGGCTGTCCGGCCCACCCCGACAGGCCCCACTCCAGACAGGCCCCACCCAGGAGCCCCCTGTCCATCTCTGTAAGATAACCCCCGACCCCTGCCCCCCGCCCTCTCACTTTACCCCCACATACCCCACTAACACACCAAACACCACCACGTTAGAGGAGGTACAGACCCAGGTAAGACGCACAGATCTAATACAGGCCAAACCAGTCATACTAAAACACACACACACACACACACCTTCCCTCTGTTTGTGTCAGTCTGTCGCGATAGCTCGCCACCTCACCCGCTCTCTCACCCTCTGTGTTTGGTTTGCTTCCCGTCCCGACGTTTTTTGTCTACCGTACGTCTGGTGTGGGACGTGTCCAGGTTTTCATGTGTAGACTAGCCTGTGTGAGTGTGAGTGTGAGTGTGTGGTTTTCTGGTGATGGGGTCCTGTTTTCTTTCTCTTCCTGGATTTAAAACTCCCACCTTCTGTCTATCCTGTCTTTTATTGGTCTTTCGGTCTGCCTCTGTGTGTGTTTCAGGAGCAGCAGAGGCAGGTGGAGGACCCGGGCAGAGAGGTGAAGAAGGTCAGTGAAAATCTTCTCATTCAAGGTGTGTTGAAGAAATACAAACAAAAGATCATTAAAATGCACGTCTCAGCCGTTTGGGTGGCTGAACGATTGGATCGTACGCTGCCCTGCAGAGGAAATGGATGTGAAGCAGGCGCCAACTGAGAAACAGGAAACTCAGTGAACCCAGAGTTTATAAAAACAGGAGAAGAGCTGAGACGAGGGGATACTTTACCACTCTGAAAACATGTGATTCAATAAGGAACAAGGATGGATGAATGGAAGGGTGACCGGAAGATGGATGGAATGTTGAATAAAAAAGCGGAGACGGCGATGAGATAGATGAAAGGATAGGTGGATGCTCAAAAAGACTGACAGAAAGATGAACAGTGTGATAGAAGGAAGGATGGTGGATTGAAAAAAAGGTGCAAGGATAGGAGGATGCAATGATGGAAGGATTGAAGAACAGACAGATGAATAGATGGAAGGAAGGAAGGAGGGAAGGTTTAAAGAAAGGATGGATGGATTGGAGGTTGTAAGGATGGGTTGAAGGACAGATGGACAGACAGACCGCAAGATAGATGGAAATAAGGAGGGATGGCTGAATGGTTATAAGAAAGATGGATGGATGGGTGAACAGCTGGATGAAAAGGCAGGTGAAAGGATGGATGGATGAATTAAAAGATATATGATGCATGTATGGTAGATAGAGAGATGGATGGATGGATGGATAGATGGATGGATGGATGGATGGATGGATGGATAGATGGATGGATGGATGGATGGATGGATGGATGGATGGATGGATGGATGGATGGATGGATGGATGGATGGATGGATGGATGAAAAGGTAAATTAAAAGATTGATGAATAGATGAATGAAAGGATGGATTGGTGGAAGGAAAGATTAAATAAAGATTGATGAATTCATTAAGATAACCTTTATTAACCCCTTTGAAGGAAATTCTGTATCTTGAGCTCATCTGAATTGATGGAAAGAAAGAAAAATATTATGGATTAATGGTTGAAAAGAGGAAAGACACGCAACAGAATGGATGGAGGGATGATTGTTCAGATGGAAAAATGGAAAGATGAATAGATTAACCTCTGGATGTGAGGGTAGAAGACTCTGTTTGTGGATAGATGGATAGTTGTACTTTATTGATTTTAAACTCAGGAGATGTGAAAGAAAATGCTCAAACATTGAAAGCTTAATTGTAAAAAAGAGACCTTTTGTTTTTTCAGTGTTGGTGTTGTTTGGCTCCTCAGGTGATCCCACCAGGTGGTAGTCTACACAAACTGTTCTCCATTCCCTCTTTTTTGACCCTTCCAGGTGCGTAAGGCTCGTAACAGACGTCAGGAGTGGAACGTCCTGGCTTACGACAAGGAGTTCAGACCAGACGCCAGGCTTACCCCCTCCCCCTACCACGGCATGTCCTCAGAAGGCTCCCTGTCCCCAGATAGCAGGTAAACAAACCTGTGTGTGTGTGTGTGTCTGTTTGTGTGTGTGTGTGAGAGAGAGAGAGGGGCTTTTTACCGTGACACAATCAAACCTGACAACAGGTCCCTGTGGGGCCAGGGGGGATCTGTAAGTAACTTTGAATACATGCAGACACAAAACAGTCACAGTTTTAGGAAAAATGATTGGATTCTTGTTTCGTTCTCCATCTAAAAACATAAAAACCTCACTTTTAATATTTCCTTCAGCTCTGAAAATCATAATCCTGTTGGTTAAACTAGCTTAAGATTCAGTTACATAACCACCAAAAGTGTCAGATACTCAGGTTAATGCACAGATCTCTGTGAGCAGCACTCAGAGAACAGCCATCCTACCAACCTGCTGTCTGCTGTGAAGCTCTCTGCTGCCCTCTAGTGCTCAAACCCATTCACAGCACACCATCAGCAGAAAACAATGGTTGAATAAAATCAACCATTTTCTTTTCTTCAGGTCAATGGCGTCAGATTCCTACCCAGCCAGCCCCAACCACCCCTCCTCCCAGGCCCCGGGGGCCATCCACCCCACCGACCACCACGCCAGGGACCACCTCAGCGCCGCAGCCCAGACTCAATCCCTGGACCGAGGACTCAGGCCGGCCAACCAGCCCCCTGGAGCAGGAGGGCCCGCGCCAGGAGGGCGGCATGTGGCGTCCCTGGGCAGGACCCCGTCAGGACATGGGGTCCCCGCTGGTGGAGACCAAATGGTTAATGGGCCGAGGCAGCAGTCGGTTAAGGATTACCGGGCTGGGCACGGGTGGGTATTCATCTGTCTATGAGAATGAGTGAATGTGTCTTTCTCATAGAGAATCCATCATAGACCTGGTTTCCAAAAATGTCAAAGCTGGGGCTGATAACTCTTCTTCAGAACTAAACAGCTGTAGAGTGTGTCTCTCCTTTCCTCCTCAGTGACTAAACATTGAAGTGAAACAAGATGTTGAAGCTCTAAAGGTCATGTTAATGTCAGTTTGCTGCTGCTTCCAATGTTAAAGTGGATCCATCTGACCTTTCCAAAATGTCCCTTATGGCTCCTCCTTGGTCTGACTCCCTAAAATACACCTGTACTCTTAGATTAACTTTCTTCTCTGTCCTTAATTTGAATTTTGGCTGGCAGCTTTGCAGAAACACATTAATCCCTCACAGATTTTGACTCCAGTGGCAAATCTGCTAGAGCAAAGTTGTGGAGGTTGACCAGCGCTAAGATTTCCAACTTCCTGGAATGCACCAGAAACGATCGACTCCAACCTTAACAACAAACTAATATTTTAAAAGGGTGTTTACCTTTAAAGATCTGTGTCTAGAGGCTTTTAATTTGAAAACAAAGCATGAGAAAAGTGGTTTCTTTCAGGTTTGAGCCGCTGACGAAGCCAGAGGGAAGCCTTGGTGTAACTTACCTACTCTCCAGAAACAGATGAACAGACCTTGTTAATGAGCCAATGGGGGCTCATTTTACTGTTTACACTGCAACAGTGTCAGCAGTGTTTCAGAAAAATCCCACTCCAATGTTTTCAAGGGTTTGCGTTAAAGGTCGACTGAAACGCCGTTTCCGTGTATACGTGAGGCCAAAATACAACAAAACTTTTGCATTTCACCCTAATACAGACATGGGCAAACTACGGCCCGGGGGCCACATGCGTTGTTAAACGTTTTAGTCTTGAAAAAATTAAATGAATAAACCTTGTTAATGTTTTATTTTCCCTGCAAGAGGGCAGATCAGACAGCAGCAGACTGTGCTCTGACTGTCTGATTAAAACACATGGGAGTGCGCAGATGCGGGCGGATAAGATGGAGTGAATCGTCAGTGATCTGTTAGTTATAAAAAAAAAAAAAAGCTCAGGAAGATGTCTGTATAAACCTTCAATGTGAGTTATTTGTCTAATTTTTATAAAGAGATGTTCACATTTAATATCAAAATATCAAACAAACAGTTTTGACACAATCTTTTATTATTTTTCTTTTTTTTTTCATTTTTAAAACCAGGACAGAAAAATCTCATTTTTCTGTTCTTCTGTTATTCTGTTTTTTTGTTTTGGTTTTGAAACAGAAAAACAAAAAAAAAAGTCAGTTTTTTTCGGGGGTTTTTTTATTTTGTTTTGAAACAGAATAACGACAGAACAAACCATACACAGATTAAAAATCCCATTATGATTCCATTCTCTCACATTCTAATTTTAATTTCAAAACAAAATCAGAACAGCGAAAAATAGACCGTTATTTGTTTTCTGATTTTTGATTTGAAAACGAAAAATTGAATAACAAGTCGTTATCCGTTTTCCGATTTTGGATTCTAAAACGGATATGAATGAATGATACCCTGATAGTTACCAAAGCACTCCATCCATCTGCTTCTGGTCCGGCCCCTTTGTCAAATGTTAGAACCCATTGTGGCCCACAAATCAAAAAGTTTGCCCACCCCTGCCCTAAAACCATTGTCGTGTACACAGCCCCTTTTTTCTGGCAGGAAGTTGTTTTTGAGACATGAGTTGGTTTTAATGTGAAAGTCTTATAAGTCTGAAGGTCAAAGGTTGGTAACTCAACCTCTCCTCTCTCCTCCTCTCTCCTCCTCTCTCCTCCTCTCTCCTCCTCTCTTGTCAGCAGTCAGCCCTCCACCATCCCAGAGTACTACATCCCCCCTGCTCCTCCCCCTCCTCCCCCCACCATCCCCTCAGCTCAAACCGCCTTCGACTCCTCCTCAGGCCCCCCCTCTGCAGCCGCCTCTGCGGTCCCCCCCACCTCCTCCACCCTCTCCCGCCCCTACTCACCCTCTCCTCCTCCACCCCCGGCCAACTATGTGCCCTCCCCAGCCCACCCTCCCTCCGGCGCTCCACCTGCCGCCCCTCCGCCTCCTCCACCAGGGGCACCCAGTGCACTCCAGGCTCACCCGTCGCCTCCTCACGGCGCCGTGGGCCAGGCGGTGGATGGAGCCCCTTCGACAAGGAAGTCCACGATGCTGGGGATGATCCCCATGAGCGATGCTCGCTCCGACCTGCTGGCAGCCATTCGTAGAGGTTAGTGATGGGGAAGTGTGTTTTCAGGGACACGCTCAGCTCGTACCACTCTCTGCACTTCATAGGTTTAAGTTTCAGTAATGATTACCCAAAAAAGCTGACCTCATCGCTCAGAGTTTAAGGGACACAGAATGAAAGAAAAAACAGTTTAAAAAGAAAAAAGTCTGAAAAACATAGGTCATGTCAGCACGGTTGGTAGTTTTAGATGAACAGATCAAAAGGGAGTCAGCCAGAAGCAGCATGCTGCAGCATGCAGACACTCAAAGATGTTTGCAGCAGCCTTCTTCACCTTGCCGTAGCCCCCAGCTGCCTGCAGCAGCCTTTGTTAGGTGTTTGCAGCAGCCTCTAGGTGTTTGCAGCGGTCTGCAGGTGTTTGCAGCAGCCTGTAGCTGTTTGCAGCAGGCTGCAGGGGCACAGACTAATGGTGCGGCCACACCAAATGCGAATTTGCGGCGCGATTACATACAAAGTCTATGCAAAGACGCGTTTAGCCGCCGATTCGCCTCGGGCGGCGCGATTCGCGCGTTTGGCGCGGCGAGTTTGGAGCGTTCACGCATTTGGGCGGTAGACGCGAATTCGCTCGAGTTCAAAATATTCCCCCACGACGTCATTGTTTTGACGACGTTGGGGGGCAACTGCCGCCTGCTCCGGCTCCAACTCCGCTGGAGGATGGAGGAGAAAACAATCTGTGTGGTGTGTCATCATCCAGAGTTATACGATACGACGTGTGTACTTTACAGAGACTGGAAAAACAGGAGCAGGCTAGGTTGAAAGTCTCTGAGGAGACAGGTTTTGAATGTAAGTTCTGAAAACATTCGTTCCCAGCTGGATTTGCCTGTACGGGCTATCACTGAGTTCGACTGTGTTTTCCTCAGCAGAGTTTTAAGCCTGATAAAGAGGAGAAAAGTGCGGGGCAGGGGCAGAGCGAGGGAAAAGATGGAAGTTCACTTTGCTCCTCTCTTTCCTCCACCCCTTCATTATCCCCAGGGAGACCTCCGGGAACATGGGTCAGGGGTTCGGGTGGTCGGTGGTACGGGGTGTCGGAGGTTCGGGGGATCGGGGATGAGATCGCAGGGAACAGCCAAGCAGGGCTGGTGGATTACCAGGGAGAGGCAGCAGGCATTGATTGTGATCTCCAAAGCTTTCACACACTCTCCTGTCATGCTTTGGAAACCACAGCTCATTGTTTTTCAGCTGCTCTTTTGGACTTTCGGTCTTTAAATGAACGAGCTCTCTACTCCGCATGCGCAGTACCGCGCATGCGCCTCAGCTTGTCAAAAAAGTCCAGCGAGTAAATTCGCGTGTTCGCGTTTGGTGTGGCCGCGGCATAAGAATGTCTGATGACTGCAGGCCGTTCAAACACAAACAGCAGTTTTCATGACACATGACCCCGTGGATGAACTTTTGTACTCAGAGTCTTCAGAGTTTCTAGTCACTGCCCTCCTCCCCCCTTCATTCCTCCCCCCTCCACCTAACCCTCTGCCCCCTCCAGGTATCCAGCTGCGGAAGGTCCAGGAGCAGAGGGAGCAGGAGGCCAAGAGGGAACCTGTTGGGAATGACGTGGCCACCATCCTGTCTCGCCGTATTGCCGTGGAGTACAGCGAGTCCGATGATGACTCTGAGCTTGACGAGAATGAGTGGTCAGACTAGAAGAGCGGAGAGGGAAGAGACGGGGGCTCGGTGGGTGGTGAAAGGAGACAAAACGAAACACTGCGTCAAAATGAAGGGTTTGATGAGTTTAACTTCAGTAAGATTGAATCCAGTCATTCAGACATCCTCTCATTATGTTTCCATCTTCTTTAAACATTTAGCACCTACACAACAACAGGTTGGTAACTTCACCCCCTGATGACGCCTATTTAACAACTGAAACCCCAGAGATTCGTGTCTCTAACCACGCTGTGTGTATGCTGCAATAAACACACACACACACACATTTGCACACTTCCAACACCCTCAGCCCCCGTCTGCTCATTTTGAAGCACCAACACTCAGCTGTGAAAAAACAAACACTTCTTCTCCCCCTACACGTTTGAGTGATAATTATTAGCATGATCTCAAAGTGGAGGTGGGTGGACCCCCTGCTGAGTGCGGGGGCTTAATGTGTTTACAAAACACTTGATATAGCACAAGAGAAAATAATTATAGTGCAATCTTAACTTATCTGCCAAATGTGGAGAAAGGATTTATGAAAATCAGGGACAAGAACTTCTAGAGGATGACTCAGATGCACTGAGGGAAACACTGGGGCGGGTCTTTACAGAGCTACGCCGTCGTTATGAGAGCTTGGTTTATTGGACGAAGCATCAGAATGATCTCTCTTATGACGTGTGAAGGTGAAGCTCGTTAGTAACATGAAATGTCACTGAGCTCCAGTTTAAAGTTGAAACTTGTTAAAAGAAACCTTTAACAGGTGGGACAAAATGTCTCAAGAAATCTGAATAGCCTGTGTATTTTCTTATAAGTGCTGCAATTGATTATTAAAACCTGATAATAAGGGTAATCTTCAACGGCACCTGTGCGAAAAGATCAGAATTAAAATCTTTGTTTAAGGAAGAAAAGTCAGTTTAATACTCCTTACAGTTGCTCTGTTAAAGTTACATCACGGATTTTGAATACATTTTACATATCAAATCTTCAGATTCTACCTGCTCCCTCATTTTGTTGAAAAAACAAAACAACAAAACAAAAATTAAACTTTTTTTTTTTTTTTTTTTTTTCGGGGGGGGGGGGGGGGGGTGCATTTCCTTGCAGCAAATGCTGAAATGTTGAAATGCTGAGCCCTAGGCGCTTCTGTCTTCACCTCAGAACTGCTTATGACATTGCATATGATGTGCAGTTTCCATGGTGATGGGAAGCAAAGCCAAACTCTATGTTTGGAAAACGCTGAATATTTGAATTAAAAAAAGAACGGTTGGAAATGTAAAAAGGACACACACACACACATTTTTTCTGAACATGCTGAACATTTTAAAATTCAAATGGTGAAAATCTGTGATAATTTGTTGAAGTAACCAGCCAAACAAACAAAAAAAACATACAGAGGATTATGTTTATTTAAGTCACAGGATTTTTGTTGTTCAACAGTTATTGATATAAAAAATTGTCTTATCTGATACAGTTTGAGCCACATTCATCTGACAAGTCTAGAAAAATGTCTAATTCAAGTTATTAATTAAAGTTTCTTAAAATAACAAAATAAAAAAGTAAATTATAATATCTTGAAAAAGACATTTCTCTAGATTCATCAGAGGAATGTTGCTATGACACCTAAAAGTCAATTTTTAATAAACACAAGACTTAAATACATGTTTTTAGTGCTGTAGTTAAAAATACAAATTAATTTATTCATTTATGTATTGTTTGGGTAAACTGACTGAAATTTCAAGAAACCTTTGAAAAATTGATGAAAGTATTTTTTCTTAAGTAGTTTTGTTTACAGAGCAGGGCTAAAAGTATATTTCTCTGCAGAGATCAGTGTGGAAAAAGCCTAACTCTCATAAAGTCAGTGTAGATTTGATCTTGTACCTTTAAGATGTGATTAACAGAAGTTCAGAGACAGAAGACGCTACCCACCAGAGCCACGCTGGTTGTTGTTGGAGCTTGTGGTCGATCATCATCAGCCTTCATGTTGAAGAAGTGAGCCAGCTTCAGTTTGTTTCATATTCTCTTTTTTTTATCATCCATGACTCAAAGCCAGTGACTGTGTGCTGTGGTATTGGTCTTATAGAATCGCTTCCTCTCTTTAACAACACTGGAAACCCACTCACATAGCTCGTCATTCAGACCTGGGGTCAAAGGTCATGTCCACTCCGTCAAACGTGACCCTGGATCAGCACTTGGCTTTGTGAACGCAGCCCCTGGACTATAAATATCTAAGTGTAAGAGACATGCAACAGTAATATACAGTATATTATCTCTCTCTTTTCAGTATAGGTTTGAATAATCCTCAGTATGAGCTGATTGGGCTGTAGTGTTTTTATAATGTGGTTTTTCCTTTGAAAATGTGCTGCAGTGAGTTGTTCGGTTTGCTTTATTTTGGGGGTTTTCTACTCCAGTACAGGATTGAGGTTCAGGATAAACAAGTAAAACCAGCTAGTTAAAGAAGTACTCTTTTATTTGTAACAGAAACACCTGATCCAAATCTCATCTTGAGCCAAAACAGCAAATGCTTCAAAAGAGGATCTAAAATCCAAGGTGGTGTGATACCTCAACAATACACAGGAGGCTCCACATAATCCAATCTTTCTTTAGACTCCAGAAAAGGTTTGAGTTTGTCTCCAGAAAAAAATTAAAAGAGGATTTATTCTGCTTTCCTGTATTTCAAATATAAAGTAACAAATCTTCATCAGATTGTCTTTGGAGGAGTAAGGCCTCAAAGAACCACGGTCTACCCATAGCTCCAGCCCTGACAGGCCTCCAATCAGAGAGAAGGGGAAGGGGTGCCTTAAAGAGACAGTAGCAAGGCTGACATAAGGGTTTTCTAAAACACAAGTGTGTGGGAAATTTTATTGAGCTGTAAAGCATGTGACGCTACTATGGGGGCACCAGAAGGACAAAATAAAGACCAAAAAGAGCAGAATACCTCCTCTTTAACACAGCAGTTCAACATTTGAAGCAGTAAAGGTGTGAATATATCAAATTGGAACAATACGTAAAAAGAAAAGCACAGTGAGGAACCAAACGTGGATTTGTTGTACAGACCTTGGCCAGATTTTGGAATCCAACAGCTGTGGCTGTAAAACTTCAAATTCAGTTTCTTCATTTAAAAACCAACCACACCTGGACACCTGGTGTGCAGGGTTTTTTTTGACTGCTGGCTTGTGGGAAAAACTTCATTATGTGTTGGAAATGTGAGAAATGAATCATGTTGTATAAACTTTTAGTAAGAAAGCCTGTGAAGTACATTTTGAGGGATATAACATAGACAATGGAAGAAAATCAAACTGTGTATCGCACACTAAACCAAATGTAAGCAAGTATGCATGTTCCTATAGACAATAAACGGTGAACAAAGTGATCAGCTGTGTCCGTGTCTCTCTGCTTCGCTCTACACTGTGTGATGTCACTCAACTGAACAAAAAACAGATTTTCAACCTCTCCAACGGAGAGATTATGCATCATGCTTCAGCGTCAGTCATCTTTTCTGGGTGACGTAAACCAGGCCCTCGCCACTTCTCCCTCAGCCCACCAGTGTCAACACGTTTTCGTTCCAGCGCCGCGCTGTTCCGGGCTTGACGGGGGCGGAGGAGGAACCAGTGGGTGCCTTTTGGACGAGAGGAGTCTGATTCGGGGCAACAGATGGTGACACAGCGGAGACACTGAGGTCAGTGGAAAGTACAGAAAGCGCCACGCCACACACACTGATTTAAAAACATGCCCTCAAAACGTGTGTCTGCGCATGAGTGGGTTAAAAACAAGGATTTTTCAGGTCAGGGTCTGAAATAGCTCCTCTTTTCTGCTGCTGTCTAAATTTAATCTGAATCTAATCTGGGAGACAGACTTCAGATAAGCCTTTTAAAAAACAAGACGCTCTGGATTTATCTGACACATCTGATGACTCACAGCTATTTAAGTCCTTTTCCTGTAGAGAGAGAAATGGCTGAAACAACGTCTCATTCTGACACAGAGGAAACACATGAAGCCATCAGCAGCAGCTGTGACGTGAGCGCCTGAGGGCCAGATGAATTTCCTCCCACTTATCAGATACGTTAGGCTTATTGAATGACAGATTTCAATTACTGCTGCCTCTTACCACACACTTAAGGTGCTAAATTGATTCTCTATCTGCTGCCATTACTTACAGACAGCAGGGATGTGGAAATGAATCTGCAGAGACCAGATCTCTCAGCAAATATTTATAAAGGCTTGTGTTCAGTTCAGTCCAAAGCATTCGGGAAACGAAACCCACTTCTGGGTTTTTCAAACATCCGACATTTGCATTTTCAAAGCAGAAACACCTGGTTAGTGGTGAGCTTCCTCTGAAATGCTTTCTGTTTATGAGGTCTCTACGGACAATATATCTTTAGAACAGAACAGTTCAATAAGGTTTGATACAGTGTATGCAGGATTCCCTTCCATTCCATACAAGTCTATAGTTAACATTTGTTGACGTAGACGTGAATCTCAAATTCTAAAATGAAGGAGCCAAATCTAAATGTTACATTCTTACAGTGCTTTCAAATTGGTAAAAGACCACATATTATATCCCAAAGCATGCTGTAAGGTACAGGTAGAACTGAAAAATTAGATTAGAAATTCATAATTAGAAAATTAGAGTTGCTAGGCGCAGCCCTGTTGGCTATGGCTGCCTTTTGCAGCACCTCTCTTTTTTTCTCTGTTTCTTGTAATTTTTTTTATCTCTTTTTCGTAATCTTTGTATTTGGAGTGGATCATTACTTTGTATGGTTCATTGTTGGTCATGGACACCAAACTTTTTGTGGCTTCAGCGATATTTTTACTACTTTTCTCCTGTGTTTGTCTGGAGATCCTACATGTAACCATGGCTGCATTGTTTACATGTGAACTCAGCTGTTAGCAGCCTGTAGCATGTCAATGCTAACTGTTAGGCCTAATGTCTTGGAGAGAGGAGAAGGTGAGGACGATGTGCTGGTCCTCAGATGTGAGCTAAGAAGTGACGACATGGACCTGTCCTTCCATCCATCGTTGTTGGGACCATAAGATCTATCTCCAATAAGATGGACAAGCTAGCTGTGCTAACCCAGCAACAGAGGGAATACCAGGAGGCAGATTAGCATCATGCTATTCACAGACATGGCTAACGGAGCTAACATCAGACACCAACGCCACATTGGAAGAACTTCACCTGCTGTGAGCAGACAGGATCCAGGAGACAGAGACTGAACAGACTGCTGGGGAGGCTCAGTCCTGGACCCTGTGGAGGTGGAGACTGGCTGGGCTGGAGAGTGGTGGACGAGTGGTGGACGGGATGTCGTCATCTAATTTCTTATGGACCTTTTTGCACTTTCTATACTCTTTCTTACTTTTGTTTTCTTAAATGCTGCGGTGACTCCTGAATTTCCCCTCTGGGATAAATAAAGTATTTTCTATTCTATTCTATTCTACTCTAGTTAAACAACCACACCTTTACACTAGAGGGAAGGAACAAAGGTGCAAAATTTGAAAGTAAACAAGTTACGAACAGAAAACAGTTAGAGGCAGCCCCAGAAAAAGGGAACACATCACTGGTTTAAAACAGTGATGAATTAAATTGACTTAACACAAAGTGTGAAGTGCTTTATATAAAAGATTACAGAAAACACTCAGAAGTATAAAAGAAATCAAAGTACTGCTTTTTTTCCCTGGGAAGGTTATCTGAACAGAAGTACTGTCCTGCATTCCCACATATGGTGTGCCTTTTGTTGAGTTTTCCATCCTTCTTGTAAAATCCTAAAATGTTTCAAACTTTAACCTTTTGTTCAGCTGATGAGTTGAAAATCTTTAGCTGTGACTCGTTAGCATTGTTACTGTGTACGTCCACTCTCTTCCTCTGTCATGGTAAGGTACAGATCATGCACTAGTATCGTTTTGTGGGTTGCCTGGGCTCTCGCGTTGATCTAGAGACACATGTCACACGATTGCTAGTCTCACGATACCCGGTGCATGTATCTACAATTGATTCTTCTGAGGATTCATGGCTGACTCCTGTCCATTGAGGAGGCTGCTACCAACCCAGTTGTAGCTCTTGCTTATCAAACCGGACACCAGGTAATATCGGTTTATCTTTCACAACCCTTAATGCAAGACTGAACTGCAAAGAACTTCAGAATGACGTAGATACAAGGTTTGTTTATTGACCTGTAGACAAGTCTTTGAGCCCAAAGCTCAGACTTTAAGCAGGTCCAATCTTGACTTGCAGCAGGATTCTAAGGAAAGATCCAAAGAGGTAAAGATCCTGATCTAGAGACAGCTGTTGAGACAAACCAAGGCCATGTCCACATCCCACTGAACACTTGACGTCTGGTGGACAAGCAGATCACGTCTATATCACGTCTGTCGGTCCAAGACCAATTATGAACATCTTTACAACATCCAAGTTAGGTCCACAATTTGGACGTTTAACCATGACTCCACTTGGACATCAATGAAAAAGATTAACATTTGAACATCAGCTTTCTGGACGCCAAGTGGACGTCTAAGCAGGAGTGAGTGAGCCTACTGAGCAAAGAGACTTTTAGAGGATGTTCTTTCACTGTCTTTTTTAGACGTCTAACTTTAAACATTACTTTTAATTTAAAGTAATATTTTGTTTGTTTTCGTTTTCTGTTTCCATTCTAAAATGTGATGACGATGTGTTTTCACTGACATTCACTGATATAAAACAGTGAATTTATCCACAGCTGTTTCCAGCCAAAACTTTGAAGTGAGGTGTGAAGACTCACAAGAAACGTCATTTATGACATTATGATGTTATTTAGAAAAAGGAAAATGTAGGGGGCACCTTCAGGCTTTGATTCAAACTGTCAGAGTAAGTATTACTTTGTCCACAGGGGGTGCCGAAATCAATACAAAACCAAAGATCTTAAAACAAGAACCAACTTCCAAACAAAGAATCTCTGTAACTTAGACAAGTGTTTTTGGTTTGAAGAGAGGAAGCTGAGCGTGGCTCTTATTGCAGATGTTGGCCCCAGTTGTTGGGCATCTAAAAGCATCAGGGAAATGACATAATTACAGTAAATATGGTCGGCTAATTTGCTGCAAGTCTGCTGCCAGACAGCCAGAGTCACTTTAAAAGAAGCTTGTTGGCAGAGCATCAAGGCAGCAGGTGGCTGTCTCCAGAAAAACATCCTCCAGAGGGTCGGAGCATGTGCTGCGGTTTATTTTGATGAAAGCATGTAGCTTATTTGACGACATGCTCTGAATAATCTGTCCAGATCCAGTCCAAAAACAAACAGTGTGTCTCCCTGAGTCACTGAAAGCATTACATTAAAGTTAGAGGACAGCTAAAAGCCTGCACACGTCAGAGAGTGACGTGCTAATAAGGCCTGCTTCATATTCATGCGCCCTTGGGTCGTTCCCCGGCCACATAGAGGAAATGATCCCCCCAGGTTTCAGCAAAAACTCATTTAAATTTCAGATGGGGGTGAAGTAGAGGTGTGTGCACACTCATGAGCCTGTGTGTGTGAGTCAGACACAGCAGATGCAGGGCAATCACCACCTTCTGTGCTCTTTTTTTGGCCGTCAAACACAGGCACGTACACCGGGCTGATTTGCTGCATCCTGCAGCAAATGGTGGAGAAAGCTTTCTGACTCATAGGTGGGGGGGGGGGGGGGGGGGGGGGGGGGGGGGGGGCAGACACAGGGTGGGAGGGAGACAGAGAACAGATAGAGACAGTAAGGCAGGCATTGTGCATGCTTTCACAGAGTGACGTAAAAGAAGTGAGGTGTGTGTGAGTGTGTGTGTGGGTGGATGCTGCGTCTTTTCCCTTCTCATCAGTCCCTGCATTGTCTGCATCTGGCCATGTGGTGGAGCTCTTCACCCTGCTTGTAGAGAATGAATAGAGGTGAGTCAAGGAGTGTAACACACACACACACACACACACACACACACACACACACACACACACACACACACACACACACACACACACACACACACACCAGCCGCCTCATAATTGTGTAAGTGAGACTTTCAGTGGTGTACAGATTTGAGTGATTAAAAGTGAAATTCTTACCTGCGTCACTGCTTTGATGACTAAAATCTGTCCCTCATTAAGAGGCTTTAGAGGCACTTTATCCCTTTACTAGAATATTCTGGTACCTGTTCTGAGCTGGACCAAGGGGTACCCAGACTTCAACAAAAAGAACACACAGACATAACAAATATAATGTCTGTTACCGTCACTGTGATCAGAGCAGAGCACCACTCCTGTCTGATGCATCCTTTAAAGGTCATGTTTGAGGACCCATTGAGCACAACTTGGACTTGTTTGGAGCCTCCTTCATATACAGCCAACAAAATGAGGACTGGAAGTTACCACCTGGAAAGCTTAACATGTCACATGATTATTTCCATGCAGGTGAAAATAAGACAGCAGATTCAAGTACAAAGCAAGCAAAATCAGTTTCAGCATAACAGAATACCAAGCCATACAGTTGTTAAAGAATGAAAGGTTCTTTAAAAGTCAGACTTAGGGATGCAGTTTCTGTGACATCACCTATTTGTTTCTGATGCGGAGTTTTGAAGCATATCGCCGATAGCCGCTGATATTAGATATGCTGACTTCAACTGAACTGAGTTAGGATGAGGTAAAGGGGCTTTCAGCCTCTTTACAAACATCTACAGTAAGCCCACCTGTCAAACCCGCCACACCCTTATTTGGACAAAACTCAGAATTTCAAATAGAATAACTGTGCTGATAGAGAAATAATCTACTCTGACTGAAATCATGTTTTAACCACGCTGTAAACATGTGGGTTCTTGCTGTAAAAATGAGTGTTATTGAATGGGTGCGTATGTGGTTTCTGCTGTTTCTGGACACAGCCCCTGGTGGACACTCCAGGAACTGCAGTTTTTAACATGTATGTCTCAGCGTCATAATCAAAAAACTGAGGGTTCTGCTTGGTTTGTCCAATAAACAGACATTTGTATATAGTTCTTGATTCTGTAATTATGGGTAGTTTTGAAGTCCATGGGGTATACAAATCAATTTGACGAAATACTAATTTCAATTTCATATCAGGGTACTTGGATGATATTTCTCTTAATATAATACAGAAAGTAAACATCATTTACTTTGCAAAAAATGCAGCTCATGCATTGGAATTCACAGTTTTGCGCTGTCTGCTTTCTCAAATGTCAAGTTTGCTCTTCAAATTTAACACTAGAATACATGCTTGTGTTTATTATTTTCAGCATTATTTGTTCAAAATGATCATTAAAACATGACAAAGGTGTTTTAAAAACTATTTAAATAATTAATTTAGATAAAATAATTCACTGTGTGTGTGTGTCTTAGAAATTTGTATCAATTGAAAAACCCTATAAATCAGAAATGGTTTGCTCCAAAGTCACATGACCCAAATCAGCTGAGGTCCCATCCTTTTTGGTGTGAACCTTGAAGAAAGTGTGTCATGTTTCAGCTCCTCCTCATCAATATTTCATCAGAATGATTGTCTGTACATGGGGCGCATTAACTGTTCATCAACTGTGTTACCAACATTTTCTGCTCTTCTTACTATAGATGTCATAAAGACCAAACTGTGAAGAAAAGGAGCAGAACTATGAGCTGATGGAGGTCAGGTGGTGCCATGATCAAGGTCTGCAGTTAGCACAAGGGCATAAACATGGAGGAAATGTGGACTGTGTTAGCATCACTGAATGTAGAGTTGTAGAGACAGGTTTCTCTCTTCTTGTCCTGTCAGCTGGTTACTGGGATTTTTGAGCCATAATTCTTTAAACTTTGTCCAAACTGTGAAATAAATGATGAGGGACATTTCTAGAGAGCGTAGTCTGACATAGATACGTTGAATAACTCTCAATTCAGTGTAATATGGATATATGTTGAAAATAAGTCACAACTTTTATTCATAACACAGTTGACAAATTATGTGTGGTTTATTATTATTATTGTTGTTGTTGTTAATTTAGGGCTTAATAGGGATGGATAACGAATGATGTACTTTTATAGGTACTGACCAAATTCTGTCAAAAGTATCGTGTACCAATTCACGTAAAATCAAAAGGTACTATTTTTAGGCAACTAAATGCATCCTTGTGACTGTGAGGGAGTGGAAGAGTGGGGGATTTTCCGTGCTGGGCATGAACACAGCATTGCAAGGTTATAAATTGAAGATTTAATATGTTCAATTGAAAAAAAACAAAACATATTTTATTGTTGAACAAATTGATATTTTTTACCACATAAACACAAAAAAGTACCAAAAATTGGTACCGTTGAGTACTGGTACCTGTTGCCAGGTACTGGGAATTGATACAGTGTTGTTTCAAATGTTAAAGGTATCCATCCCTAGTGCTTAAAGGTAGGGTTTGCTGAAGTTTTGGTACTTTGTCAGTAAACACAACATTCAAACTGGGCTCCTCCTCCTTGGCTCAGTGCCAGCAGCAGCACACACCCACAGCCTCCGACCGTGACTGCGTGTACACACTCACTAGCCCAGAAACCACCTGTAGCATCACTTTTCTACATGGGAGAGACTCTAGAGCCCTGCACCTGACTTGGAATGATAGCACAAGCTAATCACGGGTATTTGTTACTGGTTAGCTAACTCACTTCTCTCTCCGTCCCATGGTGCGCTCAAAGTTCCTGAGAGTAAATGAAATTCGCACCAAGCTTCACCCTTGTTTAGGAAAAAGCTTTATCTATCCACCATTGTCGATGCTCTGAGTAGTTTCTTCCACTCGCTATCCGCGTTTACTCCATCCATCCATTTTCTAAACAACTTATCCTGTTCAGGATCACGGGTGGCTGGAGCTGATCCCAGCTGTCATTGGGCGATAGATGGGGTACATCCTGGACTTGGGTGTACCCTGGGATCCCAGGGCTGACACAGAGACAGACAACCATTCACGCACAAAGTCACACCTCGAGACAATTTAGAGTGCTCAATTAACCTGATGAGAATGTTTTGTGGGAGGAAGCCAGAGTACCCGGAGACAACCCACACATGCACGGGGAGAACATGCAAACTCCACACAGAAAGGTCCACTGGCCAAGCTGGGAATCGAACCGGTGACCTTCTTGCTGTTAGGCTGCAGCGCTAACAGTTGTGCCACCGTGCAGCTCCTGCGTTAACTCTCCACCCAGAAACTACCCAACAAAACCAAAACATCAGTGTCCAGGCAGAGGAGGGGGTTGAGGCAGACACAGACACTGGCACACATGAAGAGACCCAGAAGAAACGATTGAGCAGGATTATTCCTGTAAAAGTTTACTTATTATTTTTTAGGAGAATCCTGCAGACTCTACCTTCAAGGTTGCCACTTAGTGAATTAAGTCCAATCCAGGTTTATACTTTTTGTTACCTGAAATGTACCTCCATTTAAAGAATCACTCTTTTATTTGGCTCAAAGTTTGTAGGATTTCATTGTCTCATCTTTGGATGATTGTCTTTGGATCCCGTTGCGTTTTTCCTGTCATGCAGTTGTTGGATCGCATTCTCCTCCCTCTCTCTCTCTCTCGCTGCTGTTATGCAAGCAGGGAGTGGTTTAATAATTCATCAGCCTCTGCTTTCTGCTCAGGCTTTCCTTTTTACGCCACACTGACCTGCAATAGTGACTCACACACACTCACGATCCCCCTCTCCACACACACATACACACACACAGGCTTGTAAGAACACCCACACACACCCTCAAAAGCACACGTCAGAAGCACAAACACAGCACTGTCTTTTGTTGTTCTCCTTTTATTTGGCAAATTCTCCTTTGCTTTTTGCAGTCGTTTTTTTTTTCTTCTTCTTTATTTACATTAATAAAAATAAATCTCTCTTCAAGGTTTTACATTCGACATTTACAAGTGCAATGTGTAACATGTCCATCTTTATAAAGTGCATTTGTACTTTTTATCACGACACCAACTCAAGGGGACACAGATAAGAAAGAAAAAACATGACTCAAGGACATCACAGTTTGATTACCCAGAACGCTTTGCTCCTTTTGTGGATTATAAACCAGTGGTGCTTCCTCTCACACCAACAACATCGATGCATACACTTTTTTTTCTCTGAAGGCCATTCCCGGTCCGATATAGAAAATTAGCTCTGTAATGGTTTCTTTATTGACAATCTCAGCTGGCCAGGTTAAAGAGGGGAAACATTAGCCTAGCTTAGCATCCTGGGGGCTGCTCACCCCTGAACCCTGCTTTAAAAACTCTTAGTGTTAATGTTTGTGCTCAGAGGAGACTGAGAATGACGGATGAGGGAGGAGTAAAAATAGACGTGGAGGATGAGGCGGGTGTTTGTACATGCGGTCTGTTTCTACATCTTCGCTGCCTCCTTTTTTTATTCCTCCCATTCCTTTTTTCTACACTTTCAGAGAAACTATTTTTAGACACAGACTAACCGACTCGCTTGCTGCAGGCCGAGGATGGAGAAACGTTGAGACAAGTAGAAAGAGAGGAAGGAAAGGTGAAACAGAATCCGTGAGGAAGGAGTGAAAGGAGCGTGAACATGAGGGTGAAAGAAGAAAAGGATGTGTCAGAGCAGTTTGGAGGAGAAAGGATGAAGATGAGGAAGAAATGAGGGGGATGTCTTTGAAACGACCTGCTCTCTTAGACACGACTCAGACGAAAATGACGTCACTGGTAACCTGACTCTGTGACGTACAACACTCCCCTCCCTCCCCCTCACTCTGCCTCTCTTTTCTGTCATGAAGTGGGAAAAAAAACTCTGACATGATCTCTGGACAGAAACGTCTGACCTTACAGCCAGTAAGAAAGTGACCAATCACCTTTCCTTTCTCTCATCCTGTGCTCATCGTTTTTCGAGCTATGTTTTTATTGTTTACAGATTTTATTCTTCAAAGACTCAACCACGACGATGACTCCTCAGACAAACGTGTATGTACACAAACTGAAGAATAAGACACTAGAAAGTAAAAAAATATGGCACTTTTTTCGGGTTAGGCTTCTTATATTTCCCCCAAAGAATCGTCGAAACACAGAGGAAGAAGAAACACACACACACACACACTCACCACATGCTCACAGCAGTGACCATGTGTGTGTAACTCATGCCCTGATGAACGTTACAAAAATATACATTTCTGTACAGCATTGCATAATAAAAAAAGAAGAGGAGCCACGCTCTCGAGGACGCTGTTTTCTGGTTTTGAAGATGGAGTTATAGTCCGAACCGTTCCTCCTGTGTTTGTGTTTACAGTGAGAGTTGGTAGTTTATGGTTCATTACAACTGGCTATGATCTTGGGGGATAACACACACACACTCACAAACCTACGCTCAAACACACACACACACTCACACACACACAGTGAGTGGTCGCTCCACTCCTGCCCCAGGAATAGTTGACTGAGTTGTGGCGTATTCACAGATGAGTGTTATCAGTTGTTTCACAATCGCAGGATGGATATACCAGATGGGACTATGGCACGAAGCCAACGAAGCTAGCAAAGCTAACTTTGGTTTAACTGAGCTGGATATTCTTTTCTCTTTGGGGTGCATGTTTCTCCAGACTTGGATAAAATTGATTCATCTTTTAAACATTTAACTGCTGAAATACCTCCAAAAAGTATGTTTCACCCGCCAGCATGCTAGTTGTTAGCATGGCCAGACAACAGACATTAGCAAACCCTCAATCAACAAAAGATCCGTTTCCACTAAGAAGTTCAGTTCAGTTTGTCTCAGAACAGCACGTATTTTGTGGCGTTTCTTTGGACTAAAACAGGACACGTTTCCAAATTACTGACCCATACCGTCCTGCTTTTTAGTACCCTTGAAGGTGGCGCTAGAAACACTGCAGTCTGTTGATTGGTGGAAAGAATCTTGCTTCCTGTGTGACACTGGTAATTAAGTACAACTCATAACCCTGCCATGTTTAAATCTCCAGTCCACTTCCTGAAGAGAACTTTCTGTTTGGAAAGTGGCGTCACCCAACAGTGTGAAACTACTGTCCAAATGAAACTGTGTCACATTTTTCTTCTTCGTTGGATTTATTAGCATAGTACACTAAAGTGGACCGCTTAGTGGAAAGAGGCTAGAGAAGCTCCTCAACTAGATCAGGATTCCTAAACCCACGACCCCTGAAGTAGTGTTGCAACTACCTGGGGGGTCCTCGGCCATGAAGAAATGATGAAAACTGATCAAACATTTTCTATTTGCATGGTTTGATATCAAATTTCACATCCCTACTTCTAAAATAACGGATAAAATATGCTGGTGTAGCTAGTTTTTGACTTTGGAAGACATTTTGTGACCCCAACATCAGGAATCATTGAGGTCTTCTTGTGAAACATCTTGAGATAACACTTGTACATTAACACTATACAAATTGATTGATTAATAGAAACATTGGCATAACTAGCAAACATTAAACAGACTATTGGACGTCAGGAATGGTATGAACTACAGCAATGTTCTGTTTTATCTGAGCTCCATTGACACTTAACAGTGGACATTTTAGTTTATCATTTTCAAAAAGGCTTCACATTGATCTCAAGTTTTGGAACTTGATTTCTAAAATCAGACATTTTCTTAACTAACAACCTGTTATCCTTTGATGTCAATGTAATGTAGAAGCTTTATATCACAGGCGATACTCTGCAAAAAAACATCTGGAAAAAAATGCTTCAAGAAGCTCATCATGCTAACTCTTAGCATTCTAGCTAGTTTGAAATTTGCAAGCCAACCTGAAATATGCCAGCTGCATTATAGCAAATGATGTTTTTTCTCTATTCTTTGTGTTTTAAGGTTGAAATAATTCATCTTGGCACTGGTTTCACCTAGTGGTTAGGTGTAGTTCCCCATGAGGCTAGCCCTTAAGCAGGTGATTTGTGGTCCAATTTGTCCTTTCTGCACGTCATTCTGCATTCTCACCCCATTTCCTGCTTTTTTTACTGTCCTAACCTCTCTGAAAAAAAGACACAAAAAGCCAGAAAAAAGCAGCCAATCACACTAACTCTTGGCTTTCGGGCTAACATGACATACACCAGCCTGTTTGACAGATACAATCAGCTTTATAGCAACATAATAGTCAACAGTCTTTCTTCTCACGCTGTTGATTTCTGTTTAACATCAGTTTATATTTTACGTCTCCAAAAAAAAACCCAAATAAATACATTGCTTACATATTAGCAAGACCAGGATGAGCTAGGAGGCCTAAAGCATGCTGGCACTTTTAGAGCACAATTGTCCTACCTAGAGCTATTTTTGTTAACTTTGTACTCTGCAGCTCCAGCTGATATCACAAAAGAGTTATTTTGTTGACTAATGTGTTTTTTTTAAACATACTACTGGCCTGCTTGCTAGCACTAGCCAAGAAAATTGGCATGCTAATTGAAAGTACCCCGAACAAGTTTTATCTTCTATCCAAGTCTGGCTCATGTTTCCAAAGCAGATTGATTTTATCTTAAATGGGTAAAACAGCTTTAGCATTGGCATTAGCCACACAGATTCCCCTTTAGCACTTCAGTAAAAAGAGCTAAATCATGATGTAGACAGTTAGAGAAAGTCCCATCTAGCATCTCCAACCACAGGTGACTCACAAGTCCCACACTTCCTTGTGCATACAGGATATCTGACCTGCCAACAGGACCTGCATCAGACCCCTACCTGAAACAGATTCCATTAACTCTCTGGGATTGATTTGTTTTGTCTTGGTCCCACTAGTGATCCCCCCTACCCCACAAAACAGTGCTGCACTTCACAGAGTCCACCAAACCTCCATCAATCTTCTAAATTTAGGGTGACCAAAGTGTTTCACTGAGGAGTAGATGCAGGCCTTTTAACCAATAAGCAGTTCCACCGATGGAGAGAGGGAGAGGAGGTTCACTTTGAAAACATAAATACGGCTAACTTTAGAGGTTTGTCCTACTTCCATGACTGACCCTGCTGGCAACGCCACATTTCTCCCTGTGACATATTTTAATTTGTAGATCACTCAGAGTTTACCACCTCTGCCTGTCTCCCTCTCTCCTTCTTCATTGTGGCTTTTTGTACACAGCAAAACACAGTTGTACATTATTGCGAAGGAGTTTTTGTTTCAGCAAAGACAAGAAAAGCAATTCATCGTGTTGTAGCTTTTCTTCTGAGTGTTTACTGCTGCAAAGAAAGAAGAGAACACTTCTACAAACTGAGTGCCTGCGTCTCCTGAGCGCTGTTTTCAAAGCTGTTAGTCAGTTCTCTGCCATCATATTTGGTAGAAAGCGTTAATTTTGGAAGTGTCATGAGAGAAAAAAGAAGTTACAGTTTTCATAAACTCATTTTCCCAAAGCCAGTTCACCACCCACACGGATTTATTAGCAGGATGCCAGCAGCTTCATCGTGACACGGTGAAGTGAGACGAGTGAAACACGTTTAAATGAAGAGGTTTGAAATAAATCTGTCCAGCTCCTCTGAGCGCCAGGCCCACTCTCTGCACCATTATCCCAGCTGCTATTAACATTAGCAGGATTTAACCAACATGATGCCCTTTCAGAGGGGACTTAACTGCATCCTGATTGGGGTGTGCGGTGGACGTGACCCGGAGCGCGTCTCGTTTGGCGTTTCTATTTCACGCCACGTCACCTTGCCTCTTTCGCTTCTCATTAACCCTCTAAGCCTTCAGAGGGGCCCCCCAGGGCGAGTCTGCTCTGCTCTGGTGTGTGTGCGAGCTGAATGTTCTGCTCCAGCTGACGGGGGAGGGGATAGAAAGATGTAGAAAGTTAGGCGTAGAATAGGAATGCTGAAACCACTGAAGAGACGAACGTCCGGTCACCAACCAAATCTGTCAACATGAAAAACGGCCTGTTCACTATGGATCATGCTCAGCTTTGGCTAATGGATAATCAATCAGGCAATGGAGCTAAAGCCTCTAACTTTAAACCAGAGCGGGCCTAACTGGTGCTTTGCAGCTGCAGATCTTAAAACATCAGCTGCTCTCACCTTGCCCCTGCCAGACGCCTCGTTTTAACGGTGCTCAGGGGGCCGTACGTTGCTTTGCTCATGCATAATTTCTGCCGCTGAGCAAAGGGAAGAGTGGAGGACAAAAAGGACGAAGGGGTTGCACCACTGAGACATTGAGGAGAGACTTTCAGCTTGAGTGGAGTCGTTGGCTTTTTGACCTCAATGTTGGGTCTTTTTGACTTTCAAATAAAGGTGATTTCAAGAGAGGGAAAAGCCACTCTGAGGAGCGAGTAATGAAGCCTCGAGTTTTCATTCAGGCATAATTCAAGTACAGTAAGCCTCTTCTTTAAGGACTCAACCAGAATAATTACAGAGATTGCTTCTAAACAGTTGGTAGAAGCATGAAAGGTTGCAAAGGGACGACTCCAGTCAAGCTGGGATGGTCTTGGCCGTGAAGGAGGTATGGAGAACAGCATAGCCTACTTTCCAGACCTCTCCCCTCCAGCAGCAGTGAGCATTCCCAGGGTAGCTGTGCTCTGCAGTGGCGCTGTCCTTGGTGCTGAATTCAGCTCTCTGTCTCTCTCGCTCCTCTGAAGTAGCTGGCTGAGCTTTATTTTCCTCTGATGGAGAGCTGATTTCATCCAAGACAACGAAACCTCTCGCCTTGAACCCCTCTTCCTGTTTTTGAGACTCGGTTGTTTGAATGTTTGAGGTCGTAATTGGAGGCTGAGTTTCACTGGATTGTGACTGTTTTTCATCAGCGTCTTTCATAAAACCATGGTTTTGGCATTGGGAAAAGTCAAACTGGGCTCAGACTAGCAATACTAATGGGAACACCAATTAATTTGTTCCTGTACGTATCACTGTGTCCACGAACTCTTTAACTAGGGTAGAAAAGAAACTAAGATGATAGCTCATTGAGACGACTGAAGGTCGTTTGAGGGGTATATTTAGCTCATTGTATTTTTAACCACTCGTACAGTATTTAAAGACCTTTTCGTCTGGTTGCATAACCATGCAGATTTAAGACGCTCCTCCTTAAATCTCACCACACATATTGGATGCTACTCTTGAGAAGTAGGCCTCACTCTGCGGCCTAATCCAGGTCACACTTCAAAACCACCACGAGGATACCCAGATCAGGTTTTTGCAGCTGGTTTCACAACCTCCACCCCCCCACACAGGACGTGTTTGTTAGCTCTGATGTTCCCACCACGCACTGCCCTCCGTGTACCTTCACCTTTGAGGACGCCATCGACCTCCCTTTGATTGATCTTCTGCTCCCTGAACCTCCCTCACACCACCTCCTGTCAAAACTCAAACCAACCTTCCCTGCTACACGTCACTGGAGGTGCGGGGTCTGAGGGAGAGGTTGGATGGGACGCACCCACAGCACGCCATCCAAAGTGACTTCTGGATATCCGGGTTTCGAAACGCATAGATGATGGGGTTGATCACAGAGCAGCAGGTGGCCGGTAGAACTGTGGCATATGTGTATATCACCGGGTACGTTGAGTCCGCCACAATAGAGTACATGGCAAATGGCAACCAGCATGCACCAAAGGCACACAAGATGGCAGACAGTGTGGAGACTCCTTTGGTGGTGGAGATGGCGACGAACTGATGCTGCACAGCGATCTGTTGCGCATGGCGGAAGGCGATCTTGCAGATCTGAAGGTAGAGCTGCATCATCAGAGCAAAGACAAGCAGGAAGGTGACAGCTAATGCCACCGCGTTGTTTTTAGTGACGGGCCGGCAGATGCTGCACGTCGAATCATCCCGCAGACAGTTCCAGCCAAGCGCCGGCAGCAAGCCGAGCGTCAGACACGACACCCAGATGAAGATGACCATCACGTAGGTGAAGGTGACTGTCCGCTCAGTGTGGTAGGTCAGTGCATTGTACAGGGATAGGTAACGGTCCACTGTGATGGCGAGGATGTTGAGGACCGATGCCGAAAACGCTGATATGAGGAGTCCGACTGACAGCAGCGTCACAAACTCCACCGAGCTGTCGACCAAATATGTGAAGACAAAGTTCAAGATGAGGCCCAAACCTGCGAGAAGGTCCGCCACTGCCAGCGATCCAATCAGGATGAACATCGGGGCGCGTAGCGTCGGTGTGTAGAACAACACGGCAATCACCAGTGCGTTCTCACAGGAGATGAGTGTCCCCGTCACACACAGAGCGATATCCCATGGGCTGACCTCCTGGACTGCCACAGCTGCAGTAGCAGGTCGGAGGTCAGGGGTCAGAGTTCGTATCACAGGTTCTGAGGAGGAGTTGGAGGGATCCTCGCCGAGGCTCCAGGAGGTGGAGGAGTCGAACGGATCGAGGGGGGAGGAGGCGTTAAGGCTGCTGCTGCTGCCGCCACTACTCATGGCTGCTGCTGCGGCCAGAGAGAGAATCATAGCTGGGGAGACGGGAGAAGGAAGGAGGAAGAGGAGGGAAGAGTTACGTCAGAGAGAAGTGGAAGAAGACGTGAGGGTGAAAGTATAAAACGAGGAGGGAGAAGGAGGGTGGAGAAAGGAGGGTAAAAGTTCAGAACAGTTTAAAAAAAGGAAGAAATGATGGAGAAGAAGAGGAGAGCGTGAGTAAGAGACAAAAAACAGAGAACAGGTGCATGGCAGAGAGGACATGGGATAAGCGTTTGTCCCCTTGGGGTAAAGCGAAAAACAGTCACATTTCATCCATCCGCCCATTCACTCATTCCTTCATTCATTCATTCATTCATGAAAACAAGCGTGCTTTTGAACCCAGGCACACACGTCACCGGCAGCTCCCACGCACCACACTGACAGGTAATTAGGAGCAGCTCCGATGCAATTGTGACCACGCACGTCAACACGGGAAAGCATGACACACACACAAGAGAAACACATATGAGAGAAACACACAGGAGGGAGAGGATCTTTCCAGTTTGTGGGAAGAGAAACGTGACGAGGCGCAGCGAAGACAAACACAGAAACAGACATGAAGTGATGATCCTGGCAGGTGATGAAAGCATTAATGTGGAGCATTCTTACCCACAATGCGCCAGGAGTTGATGCAGGTGTTCAATTTCCTCCGATTAAAAACCATCATCAACAGATTCTATTTTTAGAGCATCTCTAAAAATGGTGCATGACGTCCTGGGGCACGGCGCGGTGGAAGCTGCCGTCCTATTCACCGGTAGCGTGTATGAGCGCGTGCCCGTGCGTGTGCGCACGCCTCAGCATCCAGAACCTGCTGGATTCGGATTCTGGTCCTCAAATGCTGTTGGTGCCACCGCCACACGTAGACGGGAAGAAATCCAGCACGGGGCTAATTTTAGCTCAGCCAGCCGCGCGCGCCAAATATGTGGACGTGGAGCTTCATTCACAAAAAAATCCTCCCACCTCAACCTCCTCACACACACACACACACACACACACACACACACACACACACACACACACACACACACACACACTTCAACCCGCCCCCTTATTTTTCATCTCCCTCCCTTTCTCTCTCATGCCTGTGCGTCTCTGCTCACGCACGCACACACCGTCGATGACTGCGAACGGCCAGGGGAAGGTCACCAAAGAACCGCCGCGAGCGCCAAGAAAGCCCCGCGGTACGCGGAGCACGCGCGGCCAAAAACGCGCCAGCAGCTTTTTCCTTTACAGCGGAAAGTGTTTGAGTTGATGCAAAGAGAGAGGAATAAATAAATACCTGGATCAGTTTCATTCAGCTGCAGCAGTGCGGTCCCTGAGCTAGCGCACACACACTCTCTCTCTCTCTCTCTCTCTCCCTCTCTCTCTCTCTCTCTCTCTCTCTCTCTCACACACACACACACACACACACACACACACACACACACACACACACAGGGAGAGAGGCAGAGGGGAGAAAGAAGGGAGGGAGACCACGCCACAGACAAATAAGGAGGAATTTACCAGCTTGTCTTCTTCTTCTGCCCCGCAGGAAACCAGGGTGTATCCTCTTCTTCCTCCTGATCAATAATGTGGAGTATGTTCCCAGGGTGTCCCCTCCTCTCTCTCCTTTCTCCCCCTCTTTTGTTTATTTATTTTATTTTTTATATTCCCAGTCAGAGGCGCGCGCTATATTCCTCGGTTGGCATGGTTATTAGCCTTCTGGAAGCTCCGTCCTCGCGCTGCACATCCTCGGCCACTCATTGGAGGCGCGGGTCGTTCTCCGCGCCTGACGTCAGAAGAATCCGCTCCTCCAGTCCCCGTCATCATGTCGGTGTGTGAATCACGGAGAGGAGAGTGACTTAAAAATACTCCTACAGAGCAGAAATAAATGTACACACTGTGAAATAAGTCACTTTTTATTCTTTTTAAAAGGTTTTATTTTTTTTATTTTTTATGTTAAAATATTGTATTGTATCAGGATTCGTGACTCTTTTCCCCTCCCACCCGTACAAAGCGTGACGAGCTCTGAAAAAAAGAACAACTTTCACATTTCTTATATTTGTGTTTTTTTTGCACGTGCATTGTTCTCATACAGCAGGGTTCTGCTGCTGCTGCTGATGATGATGATGCTGGTTATGCAACCTCAGAGCGCTGCTGGGTATCCCACTGCATTGCACACGTATGCACACACATGTGTGGAGGCGTATATGTGGAGACGACCACCAGCTTTGCTCAGACAGTCTATGTTAGTGTGTGTTGGTGTGTATTCCCCCTCCTGGCCAAACTTTAAGACAATGTTTAAACAGGATGGACCAGGGGCGTCACTAGGATTTAGGGACAGGGGGGGCTTCAGCCCCAGGAGATGCAAATGATCAAATGTGTAACAAACGAATAACAACACATAGAGTTAATAACTGCTCAACATAGAGGCTAATGCCATGACTTTCGCAGACAACACAATAATAGTTTTTCTATTTTGAAGTCAGATTGATAAAATTTTGGCGCATTAGTAACTAGAAAAGATTTAGAATAGAATTTAAGGTTCTTTTATTAGTCTAAAAAATCTCTTAGAGGTCTTGCTCCTTTATATTTATCAGATTTGCTTTTATCATTTGAGCCAAGCAGGGCTCTCAGGGTCTTCAGGTAGTCGACTTTAATGGTACCTGAAGTTAGAACTAAAACACTTGGGGAAGCCTCTTTCTATTATTATGTCCCCCATCTGTGGAACAGCCTACCTAAAGACCTGAGGGTAGCTCCTACTGTTCATATTTTTAAAAATAAACTCAAGACCTACTTTTTTAGTCTGGCTTTCAGCTGATTGTATTTAGTATAATTTGTTGTTATTATTTTATTTATTTAAATCCTCTTAACCTGTTTTATCTCTCCTTTTTAGACCAGATCTATCACTTCTAATTTTATGACCTGCTCTGATTTAGCTGTTTTTATTACCCACCGAGTTAGGCTTTCTCATTTTTACCATATTACTTATTCAAATTTTATTTTATTTATTTTCAGTGTCCTACAGACAAATGACTCTATCTTTAGACTCACCTTTCCAGTGGAGGTCTCCCTCTCATTCCCTGTGCTCCTCTGCCCTGACTCCTACAGATCAATAGGGATGGTGGAGTGGCTATTTTTAATGTATTATTGTTGTTATATTCATCACAATAATATGATGATAAGAACAATCATAAACTACTGTTAGCAGGGGGCTGGAGTCAATTGTTAACTACCATCAGTGATAAATTCTTATTTTTTTCATAAAACTTCCTCATATCCATTCTTCATTGATGGCTTGAATAAAGACTTCTTGTGTCTTCCTTTACTCCTGAGTCCATGACAAGAAGATAGCCTCCATCCTTTTGACTGTCTGTCCAGTAACAAGGAAGAAGAGACGGATAAAGCCTGTCACCGCTCCTAGCTTAGCTCAAACGCTGGGAGTCAATATGAAAGTTCAGCCTGTCTCTGCCTCATCAGATAAACTCTTCAGCCCTCCAAACGGTCTTGTGTGCCCTTTGTGAATCGTTTGTAACTCATTAGTTAAGCTAACTTCTACTATGAAAGTGTTATCTCCTTCCACCACTAAAAAGAGGCTTTGTTTCGTAACTTTAGTTGTCCTAGTACCGGGATGGTTTTCGCCAGAGATGGGACGTTCTCAAACGCGTCGACTCTTTTAAACAGCGCTTTTCAGTGAACAAAAATAACTGATTCGCTGCTCTGTGTCAGCCCTTTGTTTGCAGGCCATTACTGAATACAAATTGCCTGCACGTTTCAGAACGAACAGCTCACTCACGACTGTCAATCGGTTCTCACCGTTCATTTGAAAAAGCTATACAGAAGACTCGACTCGTTCGCGATTTCACATCTCCCGCGAAAACCATAGAGGGTGAGAGTAGTATGTTGAAATCACCTCAAATCATTTAGGGGGGCTAGATGATACTTTAGGGGGGCTTCAGCCCCTCAAATTAGGCCTAACGACGCCACTGGGATGGACTCAGAAATTCAGAAATCCTGCCTCTCCACTTTTTTTTTTTTTTTTAAGAAATAGGGGAGGCCCAGGTGAGAAGGTGCAGTGTTCATTCCAGTCTGTCGTTAAAAAAACTAATCAAGCTGGATTATGTGGGTCGATATACAGTGAGCAGTTGGTGTGCAAAATAGAATCTCAACAAGGTGAGACAAGACTCCAAAATGGAGTGTAAAGCACAGCCACCCACTCACCAGTGGCGTTTTCTCCCGGAGGCCAAGGGAAGCCATGCTTCCTCTCTTTTTTTGGACTGTAGCTGTGATTTAATGAAAATATTCCCTTTTAACAGTTTCGATACTTCTTCTGTGTTTTGTCACCGCCATCTCTTCCTTATTCCCCTCCTCTACTTATTGAGCATTTTACAAAGTGTAAAACAGCGCCCTCGTAAATGTTCTGTGGTGAATGCGTGGTGAAAATACGATACTGCACGCTGTTGTCCGCAAGGAAGCCAAGCAGAGTTGGCATCCCTTGGTGAAAAAACCCAGAATGATTAACCAATCAGATGAGGCCGTGGTCATGACACTGCTCATCTGTGATTGACCAAGACTGTGTCAAGGGAAGCCACCCTGTCTTTGGCCTCAAACCAATCAAACCACAGTATCGTCATCCTCGAGCCACTGAATGAAATCAGGGAGATTAGCACATTAGCAGTGTGCATGAAGCGGCCGGTTGTGTGTTTAAGTGGGCGGTTGAATTAATTAATAAGATGTTTAAGCTAAGTCAAGAGGACAATGTACGTGTGTGAATGAGTGAGTGAGGGTGGGAGAGCTAAAGGGCGTGTGTCGGTGTTCAAAGTAAGTAAAACGAGCGCTCTCTGGGCACTCTAACAGGTCCGTTACATGAAATAGCGATCCAAACTGCAACATAGCCTTTTATGTACCCCACTCCATTAAAAAAAATACAGATAAGAGGCTTTGTCTCACTTGGCTTCCTCAAAAAAAATCTCCACGCCACGCCACTGCCACTCACTATACTAAACCCTGCCTATGATCCAGCTAACATCCAAAATTCCAGACATGTAATGTGATGCTAAATATTGATTTTTAATTATTTCACTTGTTTCCAGTTATCTATTTACTTAAGATTTAAAGCTCCAGTGAGGGGCTTGCCATTCTTTAAAACTTTCCACCTCCTGTCCTGAAGGGTACCGCAAAACCAGCACAAACTATAAGGTTCACAAAGGAGCTTTTATATTTTTGTCACTTAAAAAATAATTTGATATTTGAGCTCCAGAATGTTGGACAAATAACTTGCTCTATTCATGAGAACCTAAAGGTGGCCAGAGTTGGCGGGGGATTCCCCCCCCCCCCCCCCCCCCCGTCATCAGTAAAGGAGGTTGAGCTTAATTAATAATCTCTTAATTACGTTATGAGGCCAAGCCATTATGCTAAGGTAATTAATAAACCAGACAGGTAGAATCAAGTAATGTCCAAAGAAAAACAGGTAGGAGGAGGAGCTCACCTTTGTGTTTGAGGCCCACTCCCTCAAACATGTCAAGAACCACTTAAGATCTGGACAAACTACGGCCCGCAGGCCACATCCAGCCCTTTGTATGTCCGTGTCCAGCCCGCGGCCAAACATAAACATAAAGCTTGTGCGAGTGCATATGTCTTAATACTTCATCTATCACAGGCACTGAACAAGACAATATGGATTGAATTCTCCCTCTCCTTCACTGGCACAGTCTGTCTCCTCCACCTGAACTCTGCTGTTCTGAAGAGAGAGTGCCGTCGTGTACATGCACAGCACATATGGGCATCACACACCTAAGAACTTCACAACGACAAGCGTTTCACTATTTTAGAGTCAGCCTTCTCACTATAAGATTCACGCTGCTCTAAACTCTCCTGATTGAAGAGGATGCTACGTTAGAGCAGTTTAACTCACGACATGTGATGTAAACACCAAAAACGAAAAAAAAACAAACAAACAGCTATGTCTCTGATAAACTCCTCATCAACGAGTGCTGCACAGTTATCTGTCTTCGTCTCTGAGGTTTCCTGCAACGTCTCTGGATCAAACCAACTAAGAGAGAGGGGATGGATAGTTTTTGAGTTTTCCATATAACACCAAAGTACGGGACTTGATTGACTTTGAAAATATTAGAGATCACAGGAACATGCTTAAAGTTGGGGGACAATCAGGAGAAATAACAAGCCAAGAGACCAGCAGGAGAAAGGGTTTAAAAAATGGGGGACTCCCTCCATATTCAGGAGTGTTGGCAGCCTGCCAGTACTCTCCATGGGTAAAAGTAACGAGTTTATGTATGACACAGATTGACAAAGATGAAAACTAAAGACAATTTATCTGTGATTTTAGGATTCAAAAATTGTTTTTGTTGTCTTATTTGACCTATACACCACAATTTCACATAACCTAATATAAATTTTTACAGAGTGCTTTATTCTTCTGATTATCAGTTCCAGCTATTCAAAATACTTAATTTAGAGCGTTTTACAATGGAAGAAAGTTGGTGGCCCTCTGACAATATTCAGGTTTCTCATGTGGCCCCTGGTAAAAATTAATTGCCCACCCCTTAGGAGATCCCTGTGCAATGACCCAAAGATCTGGTGCTACACCCCCTCTTCAAAGTCAAAGAGTTGGCTTTTTTCTGTTGGCTCTGTCATGAATAAGGTGGCCAGTAGGTGGTGAAAATGAGTTATCAGTCACATCAAACCAACATGAAGCTGAAGCGCTAAAATTTGCAGTTTGTTTCGCCTTCAGAGTGTCTAGAAATGAAGTTTTTATGCTAACTACAGAAGCCCTAAGAGGTCAGTGTTTTTAGTTGTTTGCTGACGATCTGGACTTGTTTTTGTTGTTATCGTTCATCTCATTATCTTAAGATGAGAGAGTTTGTTTTCTCCACATTAGGAGATGATTTTAGTCTCAAATCTCTTGATGGTGGAAACTCAAACATGTTTCTGTTTCAAATATTAGTCTGTGTTTGAAAACAAGCTTAGTTTTCTTGGGATGAAGAGATTAATTATACTAACTATGAAAATTCAACATTTTTTTTTTGTGAGGAGAACAAGTCCCGGTCTGGATAAAACAAATGAAATGAACTCTTTATCGCAAGATCACAGAGAACATAAAATGTATTTAATTGTGACCTTCGAGGGCTGCTTTAGATAACATAGCATAATTTAGTAAAGTCAATTTCTGCCACGTAGCGTTATTGCTCCCCTGGTTTGTTCAGCCGTTCATTTAATTTGTTGTTGTTGTAGTTTATTTTGACAAACATGACAATGTCAAACAGCAGTGGGAAAACAAAAATGTAAGATGCAACAAAACCAATGTAACAAAAGTGGCGTGGGAGTTGCATTCAGTAATTTGACGTGACGTGTTCCAGCAGCTTGGAATTCAGTAGCTTGGAATTTTATTTTTACGTGAATGGGTCGTTATGTTTTTGTCCATCAGAGAACCTCCTTTAGACTGCTTCTTCATCAAATCCATGATGAGAGTAAATCAAACAGCAAGGATGTTACAGTTTCTCTAACAGCACACACATACTCACACAGACAAAGACACACACAGACACAGACACACACACACACACACAGACACAGACACAGACACACACACACACACACACACACACACACACACACACACACACACACACACACACACACACACACACACACACACACACACACACAAACACTCCAGTTAAAGCACCTTGTCTTCCTTCTCTTCTTCGTGGACGGCGGTGTGTGTGAATCACCACATGATGAGAATACAGATGCAGGCGTGAGTGTGTGCTCCTTCATTGACGCCCTCTCCATGTCTGACTTCATTCATCTTTCCAGCAAAGCATCATGGGTAATTGAGAGCTGTTACATCATCTTGCTGTGGTGGTATGCTTTGTTGAGGAGAGCTGGACCTTCTTACGTCCCTCTCTTTGACACAGTGATGACAAAGCATGTGAAAGTCAAACTGTATCACTTTAACAGCAACACACGCTCTGATCCTTTCCTCCACTGGGATGAAAGTCACAGGAGGACAGACGCCGCTGGTTGAGATCTGCTGGTGTGATGCCTCATATTCAGGGCAGTGGTTCAGATCTGCCAACATGTCAGGATCATGATGATGACAATGGTCCAGTAAAAACCTGAAAACCAGCTAAGGGTGAATAGGCTGCTGGTTTGAATCCCCCTGCTAACATCTGCTGGGAGCATCTCAGCACTGAGACAGGATGGCTAATACTCCTCCCCCTCCTCCCTTCTGTCTCCCCCCTCTCTCTCTCACCTACATGCTCCTTTAAGAAGCATCAACTATTTCCTCTGAGATTGGTACTGAGAGGGGAGGATCATCTAATTAGAGGTGCACCGATACAGCTTTTCTGGTCCCGATACCGATACCTGGGCTTTGGGTATCGACCAATACCAATCCTAATCCTAATCTGATACCGGTGTTAAATTTTGTTTTTTTCGTTCCTAGGCGCTGCCCAAGTAGCTGCCTGTTGCAGCAGCTCTCTCGTCTTTGTCTATTTCTTGTAATTTTTTTCGTCTCTTTTTCGTCATCTTTGTATTTGGAGTGGATCATCACTTTGTGTGGTTCATTGTTGGTCACGGACACCAAACTTTTTGTGGCTTCAGTGATATTTTTACTACTTTTCTCCTGTGTTTGTCTGGAGATCCTACATGTAACCATGGCTGCATTGTTTACATGTGAAATTAGCTGTTAGCAGCCTGTAGCATGTCAATGCTAACTGGTGTAAGGCTTGATGATTTCCCTCAAGGTGAGGACGACGTGCTGGTTCTCTGGTGTAAGCTGGGAGGTGACGACGTGGACCTGTCCTTCCATCCATCGTTGTTGGGAACGTGGGATCTAGCTCTGGTGGGATGGACGAGCTAGCCGTGCTAGCCCAGTGGCAGAGGGGCTGCTGGAGGGCAGAGTGGCATCGTGCTGTTCACGGACGTGGCTGACGGAGCTGACATCGGACGCCGGTGCCACATCGGAGGAGCTTTGCCTGCTGTCGGCAGACAGGATCCAGGAGACAGAGACTGAACAGACTGCTGGGGAGGCTCAGTCCTGGACCCTGTGGAGGTGGAGACTGGCTGGGCTGGAGAGTGGTGGACGGGCTGTCGTCATCTATTTTCTTATGGACCTTTTTGCACTTTCTATACACTTTCTTACTTTTGTTTTCTTAAATGCTGCTGTGACTCCTGAATTTCCCCTCAGGGATAAATAAAGTATTTTCTTTCTTTTTCTTTTTCTTTCTGAATAATAACCTGCATGCTCTAGTGTGGGATAAGACTGGTGATTTTTTGAGTAAAAGACAAAATGAGTACTTATGGAATTACTGAAGTTCTACAGTTTTACAGTTTCATTTAGCAGACGCTTTTGTCCAAAGCATCGTACAACTCAAGCAAGAATCTAGACAGAAGGAAAACCTTACTTAGTGTGACAACAGTGCTACAAGTTATTTGGTTGCAGGTGCAGAAAGTTAATATTTAATTACAGTTTTTCTCCGTTGGTTTGGCTCATTTCTTGAAAGGAAAATTACATTCTCAACTCAACAAACTGGCTTAAAAAAAAGGAAAAAAAAAAGATTTTATGGTAAGAGTACCCTCCGAGGTTTAACGTCACGCGTTGCACTCATACTGCTAATGAAATTGTAACCTTTATAATTCACACACATCAATTAACTTCTCTACATCAGAGTAAAAAGGAAATGTATAAAGCCCCAAATATTGTAAACACATAAACAAAAAACAAGGAAAATCATATGTAGCCCACAGTGCTGTAAATAAAGCTGGAGTTTCACAACTAACTCTTCTTCACTGGTCGCTGTCCTCACCCTCCCTCTGCCGGCCACCGTCCCTGCTCTCCTGACCAATCACACGCCGCCGTCTGTCTGTCCTCAGATTCTTATTCACATCACAGCGTGTTTTCACAATCGTAGACAGAACCTGTCATCTGGACTTCTGAGATGTGTAAAACTCCTCCCTTGAGTTCTAGTTTCACCTGACTTTTGATTTATCAATTTATCAAATGTTCCAAGAGATTTATATGAGGTATTCATGTTGCTATGTTGCTGACTAACTCTGACAGTTGAACAGACTATTGTGCATGAGGTGACTCAGATAATGAAATGATGCTGATATTTTTTGGAGAGACTGACCATTAGACCGAGAATCAACAATCAGTTTAGATCAACAAGATGTATGTACTTGAAAACTGTGCTAAACCTAGGCTAACTGTGCTAACTGTAACTGCTCCTTTAAATTTCCCTCTTTCTCCTTTTTCTAAAAATGTTACTGTTAAATCTACACTCAGGTACGGTGGCCTGTAGGTGTTAGCTGATTTGGAAGAGGTACTGTGACAAAAATATCACTATGGTGATGTTATAAGTTTGTAAACATCTCAAGAGTAAGTCCTGCTTACCCTTTTAGAATTTCAAGTGTTTACTTAACATGATCCCCATACCTAGCAAGGTAAAGGTTGTTTGAGTCACCTTTTTTTAAACCCCTGCCTGTTGACACCGTGACAATTGTTACTTTCAATTAGCATTATACATATGTGAACATTCCAGGATGTGAGTCATCATCACTCTGTAGGGATTGTAATTTGCATGTACCACCTATCCACCATACCTTATCCGTGTAATTTGGCATATTTCACTTTTGCCTGTTGACACTTGAGCTAAATCATCACTTTATTTTAAAGTTACAAACATGTAAATATTGCAGGGTCACTTTCTGCTCACCCTGTTAGCATCACCAACTGCTCAGGATAGCATATTATCCCTTATATAGTGACATAAATATTGTATAATCCAGCATCATTCAGCTTCTGCCTGCTGACACTGTGGCAAACATTACTTTCAGTTATCATCATAAATCTATAAACATTCCAGGACACCCCTCTTGCTCACCCTGTCAATTTCCAATATGCATGTGCCATCTATCAGCAGCACTTTGTTCTTTCCATAGTTTCACAGTGACATGAAGATAGTATAATCCAGCATATATGACCTTTGCCTATTGACACTGACATTAACATTTGTTTTCATAGGCCTTGCTGATTATTAGAAACAGTGTCATTAGTGTGCTGCTCACCCTGTCAGGGTTATAATTTGAATATCTGTTCATCTTTTAACAAAGTGGCATAGAGAGCCTATGGAGTGTTATCAAACAGAGAAATCCACTTTAAGGTTAACACATTCACATTGCCTGACTCGTAGCTTTGATTATGAGGAAAAAAAACACACGAACACACACACACACATACACACACACACACACACACACACACACACACACACACACACACACACACACACACACACACACACACACACACACACACACACACACACACACACAAACACTGCCGTCTCCTATCAGCGTCAGAGCTGTTCATTCTGTGAACAAGAGGAGTTGGCTATTTTTAACTGACATCTCAGAGCAGCTCCCAAGACGCCACTGCTAACAGTAATACAGAGTGACAGGTGTGTGTGTGTGTGTGTGTGTGTGTGTGTGTGTGTGTGTGTGTGTGTGTGTGTGTGTGTGTGTGTGTGTGTTAGTGTGTAGTGTGGCAGACAGCAGTAGTGTGGCACAGTGGGGTCCTAACCCACAGCTGCTCACAGTGACAACAGTCAATCTAGTCACATCAGTGTTTCCTTCAATCACACGCACACAAACACACACACACATGTGTGTGTGTGTTGTGTGTGTGTCTTTTATGGTATGAAGCCTCCTTCATCCTTTATTTATCTCTCTTTATGTTTCCATCACATTTTATTCTCAGAATATCTCTGTCTGTAAAATCTTTATCTAATATCTGTGTGTGTGTGTGTGTGTGTGTGTGTGTGTGTGTGTGTGTGTGTGTGTGTGTGTGTAAGTGTAAGTGTAAGTGTAAGTGTCTGTACCTCCTTCAGTGAATAACACATACACTCAGCTGGGTTTCCGTGCTGCGTCTTGTCTGGTGACAAAACACCATTGAGGCTCTCTGCAGGAAACTCCTTCAGACACTCACAACAGGTCATACACACACACACACACACACACACACACACACACACACACACACACACACACACACACACACACACACACACACACACACACATAAAGAGGAGGTGCACATGTTATTGTTGCTTGGTGACCTTTTTGAGACATCGTAAATCCTTGAACATATTAAAACCTTTAGTGTCAGAATTTAGGAAAAACATCCTGGACTGATGGACTCACAAGTTTCTCTGTCAGACAGACAGGGGGATCAGGACAACCCACACAGTCGCAGAGAGGTGAGAGGCCATCTGGTGACTGACGAGTCCAGACACGAGCTGTGACAGCTGGTCAGCATCTGGTCCCTCAGTCCCCGGGGCCCTCCATCCAGAAAGGCTGGAGGAGAATCAGTGGAACGGCCAGGTCTGAGTCCAAGTGCTGCAACAAAGAGAGTCAGGAATACAGATGTGAGGGTGAGGACGAGAAGAGAGGGGGATTGTAGGAGGTTTAAGTATGCGGAGGTCAGAGGTCACATAGCCTGATTGATCTGTCTCCTGTAGCATTTGAGAAGAAACGCTACAGATCACACCACAGAGTGAAGTTGGTCTGTCTGACCTCAGCGTTCACACTCCTCACTGCACTTCTACAACAAAGAGACGTCTTACATTTCCATCAACCACAGGCTCTGTGTCATCCATCAATGTGCTCTGTTCTTCTTGCCGCCTCGCTCTCCCTTTCGACCTTTGGTTAAGACCTTTAATCAAAGCAGAGTTACAGCTCCCCCGAGCCATTGCTAACCACCCAATCACACATCCCGACACATCTGAACAGTCTGCAGAGTCTCTGTCCTCTTCCTAATCCTACAGCAGCTCCCTGAATAATGCATGCTTCCCCTTACAGCTCTGTCAGTGATTCAGTGTGTGTGTGTGTGTGTGTGTGTGTGTGTGTGTGTGTGTGTGTGTGTGTGTGTGTGTGTGTGTGTGTGTGTGTGTGTGTGTGTATGTGCTTTTAAAGAGCTGAATAACAGGGAAATTAAGCCTCACACGTCAAACTCTGCACATGATGCTGGAACTTTGTGAGACACGTTCAGAGTCTGAATACGTCACGGCTCTGCATTAGTTCATCCAAATGCTGATGCAGCAGGGTCAGGGTCAGACCAAAGACCAGATAACAGAACCATTTTTAGGTCGAGATCATAACTAAGGGAACTGAAGGCTGCTTTTACTCTGGTTAAAGTGAATTAAAGGAGTTTCACTCGGAAAATTGAAGAGCCGCTTTGGAGCCAAAAGAGTTGGCTCTTTAAAGTGAGCCGAGCCAAAGGAGCCAGCTCTCTAAAAAGAGACAGAGTTCCCATCACTACTTCAAAGTGCTCAAAATTGTGACAAAAAATGTCACAAAATTCAGTCATGGCAAAAATGTATGATTTCAGTAGGTTTACAAAAACTAGTGCTCCATAGCGCCATCTAGAGAACTGAAAAATCTGAAAAAAATCCTGCATGCCGACAGAAAATAAAAATTCAAACTTAAAGCTTTTGTCTCAAAATGTCAACTCATTAAAGGGCTTTTGATCAGGTATTATTCCGCAGTTGTTGCCCCCTGACCCTGAAAGGGGAAAGCTGTATAGATAATATGTTGTACTGTTCTGAAGATATGAACATGATTATCATAGCAGCCTGTTTATCTGAGTGTGTCTCTAACAAAGATCCAATAACCTCAAATTAAGTTAATTAATTCACTGGATTGAATCCATTTCCCTTTATAAACCATTAATTATGTTGAATGCCAAGCTGTTTATGGGACCCCTCACTCCCTGCTATGTGTCAGTATTGATCTGAGCCAATTCTTTTCAATCAATCGATCCCTCTGTGTACCGTTAATCAATCCGTCTGACATGTAAGCCCCAGCAGCTGCTATTTATGAAGTCATTTATCCTGAAGGCTTTAAATCACTCCTAATCAGTGTTATAAGATTAAACGGCACTTGTTTTACGGACTTGCCCTTTAAGGGCATTTATCTCATTCTAAATGTCATAAATATTCAATCGATGCACACACACAGAGTGGCTCAAATCATGAAGAGAGACGTGAGCTTTATGTTCAGCTGTTAGCACAGGAGTGTGTTAAAACATGTAGGAAGGTGTGTTTTAGTTTCTGTGATTTGTGTCACACATGCTGCTGTGCACCTACACACACCTGACAACACACACACACTCACACAAACAAAACATTCACTTACGTAACGAGCCAGCTGTTCCTGGGGTGAACTCTGAGCATAAGCGTTTGTTGTTTTGCATTAATTAGCAACTGTCTCCCTCCGCTAATTGGTGTGTGAAGCATGGACCTACATGCGACTCTCACTCAAACACACACACACACTCACACACACACTCTATGCATACACAAGACACTGATCATGGTTGCATAACAGGGATTCATCAGCCATACAGAGCAGAACACCTACTGCTGGCTCTGATGGTTGTATAATGATAAACACTGCACAGTTCAACCAGGAAGCGTTCTCTTTGATCACGTTTTTCCACTGTGTTTGGGACTCCAATCTGATTGGTCAAACCACATTACTTCATTTATAAAGAGCCTTACATGTTTTACCTCTGCCTGCTGACACTGTGGCAAAAAGCTGGTTTCTGTTTGCATTTTGAACTGATTGGCTGAAAAACACAGAGGTTATTTTAACATAAGACCTTGTCCTGCAGGCCGGGCAACAGCATCACATCCACTGAGTGCATCTCCAAAGCTAGCCACTACTTTTGGGTTTTAATCAAGTTTAAAATAAACACAAAAGGGCAGTTCAGACCAATTTTTAACACAATGTTGGTGGTACCAATGGTAAAAGATCTTATTCTGTCCAAATTATTGTTAGCAAGGTGCAAATACTCTGTCTGGTCCTGAGACGATGTGTTCCCAAAGATTGGGTGGAAATATCATTGATTGCCAAACCACAAGAGAATTTCTTTGCTAAAAACTGGGAGTCTGGCAGGCATCCTCACCAGATGCCTGAACCACCTCATCTGACTCCTCTTGAAGTGGAGGAGCAGCAGCTCTACTCCTGAGCCCAGACACCCTGCAGAGAAAGCTCATTTCTGCTGCTTGTATTTACCATCTTGTCCTCTCAGTCTCTACCCACAGCTCGTGGCCATTGCTGAAGGTTGGAACGTAGATTGACCGGTAAATTCAGAGTCTTGCTTTCTGGCTCAACTCTCTCTGAACCATAACAGCGCCCACATCACTGCCGATGCTGCCCAGATACTTGTTTGTAAATACCTGTTTGTAATTCTCTTGCTTCAGTTTCCCCTCACTCGTAAACAAGACCCTGAAACACTTGAACTCCTCCACTTGGGGCAAAGACTCCCCCTGACCCAGAGTGGGCAGTCCACCCTTCCCTGGCTGAGAACCATGGCCTCAGACTTAGAGGTGCTGATCTTTATCCCGGTGGCTTCACAGACTGCTGCAACATGAGCTGGACGTCACTCGGAATTCACTCATAAAGCGTGAGCGCCGCACCGCACAGTGCCTCGCTGCTCACTACATACTAGAAACCACTTTAGTCAATCATTGCATTCACACAGCACACACTGTGATCTGCCAGTGCCAATCACCAACAGCTGAGCGCTGCTGTTTTGCTGCAAGTCTATTTTTGTCGGAGTGGGCTGCAGAAATGCGTCAATCTCTGCAGAGCACATCGTATCAAACAGGAAACCAGACATGACACCTGTACTCATGGTGGGTAAAGATGAGACAAGACTCCTAAGCTTGTCTTGATGTTCGGTTTTATTAACTTTTACGGGTCTAGACCTGTTAATGTTTTGTGTCTTAAGATAACGTTTGTTATGATTTTGCACTATACAAATAAAGACTGTTTGATAAAGACTGATTGACTGATTGATTGATTGATTGATTGGCATGAAAACAATCAGAGTATCCGGTCATTGCGTAAATCGTAAAACTCATCCTTGTTTATCAAAACTATGTCACGGGCACATGGCTGGAAGTCATCAGTAGATCAGATCTAAAGAGAATCTGACAAGAACAGGTCATCTTGGAGGTGAAAAGCTTCATATTTTTATACAACACAATACATTCTTTTTATAAGGGCACCAACAGGAAAGAGTAGGCATGGATTGAGGATGGATTGAGGAGCTGAAGTTTTGGGAGTATCAGATGAGTTTAACATACTTACCATGACAGTACATTGTCCTGGGTGGGATTCCTAGAGGAACATGTGATCCTCCTGTGATATTGTGATCTCAGGTATCCAGCTGCTATGGGTGCCACGCTGCACTCTAGAGGCGCATCCAATGTGAACTGGGGCAGGCCCAAAAACGGTGGTGCTGCACAGCGTGGAGCTCATGCTTTACATGTGAAATGGGGATCAGTGTTTGATGAGGCCAATGGGACGACATCATCTGCAAAAAGCAGAAACGGGATCCTGAGACCCCCGAACCTGGCTCCCTCTGCCACTTGGCTGTGCCTAGAAATCCCATTCATAAAAGTAATAAACAAATTCCTCACTAAAAATTTCGACAGGATAAAAGTACAGCTAAAATGTTTGCCATAAATAATCAGTTTAAGACAATTTTTCAAGTTGTGCACTCAGTTTTCACAGCTGTTAATACAAAGAGTGCTTTCACACAAATCCAATAATGCTTGACTGATAGTTTGAATGATAATCTGTACGACTCATCCCAGCAAAAAGTCAAAAAGGGAATAAAGACATCAAAAGAAAACATGAACAGCCCCTGAGGGCCTGTTTCTGTCAAGATGTTAAACAACTTTAATACCCTGGTCTGTAATGGTTTTCCAGACATTTCTGGTCAAACCCTCAGGGTGTTCTGCTCCTCGGCCTGCACACTCAAGACCTCTCTCTTTAACCTCACAGAGGATCTGTCCCACTGGAGCGCTAAAGCAGCCCAGTGATGGATGACACTGTCCTTAATTCCAATCTATGCATTTGAAAAGGTTCAGTCTTTAGCTTAAGGGACACTGTTCAGCTCGCATTTGCTGCCTTTGTTCCCTGTAGTGAGAACACAAGGAGGAACGTGACGTTATTATCTGCTCCATACGCATCATCACTTCCTGGATACAAATCCTGGTAGTGTGTGAGATGATTGTTCTGAGATCAGGGGAATTACAGTTTGTGCAGAATCAATGAGGAACAAGGACGGGGCATGTGAAACCATTTGGCTGTTACGCATGTTTTACAGTTCAGAGAGTGTTAGACGGATAAGTCTGATTTGTTCCCTTTGACCATTCTCTGGAGCTCCATGGCCCGTTCAAAAAAATGTTTGGCTTGGCAGAAATGCATCACTCATTGAAGTAAATGGAAAACTAATACTAAAGGTTCTTTTGGTTTCTTGCCAAAAATAGACCTACTCACCTTAAAATACAAAAGCTGTGCTAAAGAATTACAGTGGGGAACATAAGTATTGAACGAGTCAACTTTTTTTCTCATCACATTTATTTCCAAAGATGCAATTCAAACAAAATTTCTACCAGTCATTGGTATTAACTCAAATAATCCACACATGAAAAGAAATCATGAAATTCAAGTCCATAAATAATGATTATGTGGAATTAAGTACGATAACACAGGAAAAAAGTATTGAACACACCATGGAAAGGCTGTATACTGTGGCAAGGAAATGCACCATACCATCTGAAATCTGTCAGTAATTGTTACTTGAACTTTCAATTAGTGCAAACATCAGCTGGGCTAGAGCAAATTGATGGTCCTATAAAAAGGTTGTTTCTTCACCAAGCAGTTGAATAGCACACACCTCATGATGGGTAAAGGCAAAGAGCTCTCTGAAGACATTCACTACCTGACTGTTGCTCAGCATCAGAATGGAACTGGTTACAGACTTATATCAAAGCACCTGAATATCCCAGTCAGCACTGTTGGGGCCATTATTCGCAAGTGGAAGAAGCACCACCTTACCACCAACAGGCCATGCACAGGAGCCCCTTGAAGATTTCTGACCAGGGAGTCAGACAGATAGTCAGAAGAGTACTCAACGAGCCAAGGACCACCCTGAAAGTGCTCCAGAAAGACTTGGAGGCAGCAGGTACAATTGTTACAGAGAAAACATATAGGCAATAGGCAATGCACTCCACTGCCATGGCCTGTATGGACTCCATTCCTCAAGAAAAGGCATGTTGAAGCTGGTTTAAAGTTTGCTAAACAGCATCTTGACACGCCTGTAATATACTGGGAGAATGTTGTCTGGTCAGATGACACCAAAATTGAACTTTTGGGCTGTCATACCACATACCATGTTTGGAGGAGACATGGCACTGCACATTGGCCAAAAAGCACTATACCGACAGTGAAGTTTGGAGGTGGAAGCATCATGGCATGGGGTTGTTTCTCATCTCATGGTATTGGCAAACTTCATATAATTGACGGAGCAATGAATGTAGCCATGTATGGGGAAATTCTAGATATAAATCTGCTGCCATCCACCAGGAAGATGAAGATGAGATGTGGCTGGACCTTCCAGCAGGACAACCATCCAAAGCACACGGCAAAGTTGACTCTCAAATGGTTTGAAGAAAGAAAATCAGTTTGTTAGAATGGCCTAGTCAATCACCTGACTTCAATCCAAATGACTTGTAAAACTTGTAAACTTAAAGTTGGGGGACATATAGGAGAAATCAAAAGCCAGGAGAACAGCGGGAGAAAAGTAAAAAAAAAATGGGGGACTCCCTCCATAGTCAGGAGTGTTGGCAGCCTGCCAGCACTCTCGATTGGTAAAAGTAATGAGTTTATGTATGACACAGATTGACAAAGACAAAAACTTAAGACATCCATTCATTTTCTGAACCGCTTATCCTGTTCAGGGTCCCAGGTGGCTGGAGTCTATCCCAGCTGTCATTGGGCGGGAGGTACACCCTGGACTGGTCGCCAGCCAAGTTAGAGTGACCATTTAACCTGGTGAACATGTTTTTGGACTGTGGGAGGAAGCCAGAGTACCAGGAGAGAACCCACACATGCACGAGAAGAACATGCAAACTCCACACAGAAAGGCCCACCGGCCAAGCGGGAAATTGATCCAGTGACTTTCTAGCTGTGAGGTTTTTGTTCTATGTAGAGCCTCGTTTAATTTTTTAATTTCAACAAAAATATCTTTAACTCCAATAACCCAGACAAGTTAACACATGCATGTCTGTTGTTATTCTTTGCTTTTATTTAAGAAGCGCATAAATGAAATAACCTGTTCTGACAGCCAGTGCTTGTTGCTTATTGCAACTTCATATTCTTCATATTTTAGAGCCCTGCACATACACACCCATTCAGTAAAGCTGATCTTTACAGCAAGTTTCAACAGGATTACAGCCTGGTTCAATCATCTACAAATACATATAAAAGAGTGATTGGTTGATTGATTGATTGATTGATTGATTGATTGATTGATTGATTGATTGACTGATTGATTGATTGATTGTTTTAGCCTGAGTAGCCGTTTTTTTGTTATACACATCATTGAAGGTGAATTCATTCATATCTCATCTTTTTTTAAAGTATTGAACTTAGACTGTCTTCCCACTCAAAGACCTGACCATTAAAGACAGGGTGATTATCTAAGCCTTGTTATTCAAAAATCTGCTACCAGTACCCTGATGTTCTCCAGCGTCTGCCCACTAAGCATCATCAGCAGCTCTGTGTTTGTGGTGTGTTTACAGCCTGGTCGTAAAGGCTAACAGGACGTGTCTCTGTGCTCTTTGAGGTAACCACCTGTTCACTCGCTCTGCCTCATGTTCTCATGGAAACCAACACAGTGAAGGGCTGATCACACACACACACACACACACACACACACACACACACACACACACACACACACACACACACACACACACACACACACACACACACACACACACACACACACCACACACACACACAGTGGCCTCTCTGATTTTCCTTGTGTGTGTGTGTGTGTGTGTGTGTGTGTGTGTGTGTGTGTGTGTGTGTGTGTGTGTGTGTGTGTGTGTGTGTGTGTGTGTGTGTGTGTGTGTATGTGCTGGTGTCTGTTACGTATTTTTGCTTATTTCCAGGGTAATACCCTCCCTTTGATCCCCTGTATTACTCTCAAAGCTCCTCCTGATGCTTCAGACTGTTCAACGTCAGCCCTTCTTAAAGAGGGGGTATTGTGCATTTGTTAGTCTTTATATTGTCCCTCTGGTGCCTCTATAGTATCTTTACATTAGTAGTGTGCACAGACTTTGGAGGTAAGGGGTGATAAAAAAGGGGTCCATACGTAAAGTGTGTATTTTTGCCACCCAAGAGCTCCCACAGAGCACCTTAGTGTATGTTCTATGTCCACACTGAAGTGGACATATTAGCCCCAAGAGGGCACTTTTGTCTGTGTTTTGGGGTCCTAAAGGGCAGTTTTGTATGTGTTTTGGCTCTAAAGGGAAAGTGTAGTGCACACTGTAGCTCCCAACGGGCACATTAGTGCACGTTTTGGCTCCCAAAGGACACTTTAGAGTGCGTTTTGGCCCCCAAAGGCCATTTCAGCAGGTTTTGGCTCTCAAAGGGCACTCAATGCACTTTTTGGCTTCCAAGGTGGCACGTGGAGTTGTGGTGTGAGGAGAACCAGAGGAGAACTGAGCAGGTGTCCTGGTGAGTGAGCATATTTAGCTAGTAATATGTAGCCTAATGCTGTGTTCACATCAAAGGATTTAAAGTTTGAAATCAGATACACTGACTTTAAAATAAGTAGTAATTGAAAGAGCTGATCATAAAGCAACACATTTTGAGCCGTCATGATAAAGTCCATAGAGAGAAAGACAGAGAGGTCTATTAGAGGTCTGTCCACTGATCTGGAGTCAGAAAAACAAGACTTAGCTATGGTGCTCAGCTGACGTTTTCATTTGATTGAATCTCGGGTTGAATCTCTGACAAATCCTTGTTTACGTCTGTCACCAAGAGCCGGGCTAGAAGCTGCTGCTGCTGATGGTGACGCTGCAGTTGTCTGATGGGACAACAGCTGCGTCAGTCTCACCCAGACCTGGCTCCAGTATCCCATCCTGAACTCCATCCACAGACTGTATAAAATAGACTCCATCATATCAATCTCCCTGTCAAGAAATTGGCACCACAAACGACTGTTTTTTGTGACTGATGCAGGAATAAAGACCCGTCTTGTCTGCTGCACAAAAAAGACAAAACAAACCTGAGCACAAAAGCTAACTCACGTCCTGTTAGCTAGTATGAGCTAGTATTTCTGCATCCTAGTACAAGAAGACAGCTAGTATTTCTGCTAGTATTTCTGCATCCTTCCAAACACATCTGAATCATCTTAATAACTGGCCAAGTTAAATAATACTTTGGAAGAAACACAATAAACATGATCTGAAATATCTGATCTCAGTCATGACTACCTGTTATTCACATTGGCTAAAGAGGGAGTACAGGAATGCGAGTCCCTTTTGTTTTCGTCAAACGATGGGATGCTGAAAAAAGAGCATTTTAAACAGCTACACTAAAAACAGCCACTTCTTCCTCTAAATTTGTGCCTTTTTTGTTGAATAACATACAAAATCAGTGATTGACTTATTCTACTGTTATTATCAGGTGGTGTTAACCTGCAATATGCCCTTTAAATAAGAGTCATTTTCTGGACCTTTCAGGTGAACATGGCTCATGTTAAATCAAACAAGACCATTATTTTATAAAACTCAGAAAGAAACACTTCTTAACTGAAAATAAATATTCTTACTGGAAACTAGTTTGTTTTTTCTGATTTTATTTCTGAAAGGGGAAAAAGATGCCTTCCATTTGGGGTCTGGCAACAGGATGTAGAGGTGAATAATTGAGTCCAGCATCACCACACCATCTAATGACCGTCTGTTTCTGTCCCTCCTCTCTGCCTCACCCACCCTCTCTTCCTCTATTCCTGACCCGTCTCACCTCTCTTGAAGTCTCCATCTCCTATCTGCTTCTCAACATCTCCCTCTTCCTCACCCCTCCTCCCATCGCTCTCCTCATTAGCGTTAGCAAAGATTACTCCCGGTCACTCTGATCAAAGGGGGAGATCTCAGACTGCACTTAATAATTGATGCTCCTAAACAGCTGATATTTGACTCCCCCCTCTGTTTATCGGGTTTCTAATAACTGCTCTTTCTATTGCTTCCCCTGATTTCAAACCTTCCACCCAGTTCTTTCTGCACACTGCAGCTCCAGTGGATCATTTTTAATGGAGCTATAAATCACTAGGTGGCAGCATAGTTACACAGGGTGTATGTATTGACGGCGCAGCAGACTGTATCCCACTGATTCCAACAGGCATGCTCTCAGACTAGTCTGCATGTGGCCTAACTGCTGCACCATGTGTCTTTTCATTGATCTCCCAAATTAGCACATCAATGAGCTGGACTCTGGATCAATTGGAATAATGTCCTCTGACCTATTAATGGTCCTTTAAGACCTTTAAAAGCACATCAGCACCAGTTGTCGTGGGAAAAGAGGAGGTCAACCTATGAACAACATGCACTCAGAAACTTCATATTATGTCTTTTGGCAAACAGCTTTTTCTAGTCTTATCTGGAACAGCTCAATCTGAACTCAGCCCGCACAAAAATAAAACTTCCTTTAAATCCTTAAATTTATTTATTATATCTGCCTATTTTATAGAAGAACTGTCCGCAAAACCGAAAGATAACAGAGAAAATATGTCAAAGCAAACCATTTTCTCCTCCGAGCATACACCATTCCATAAATAATTTGTGTATTCATGATTTTGAAGCATAAAGCAGTCAAGCTGCTCCCTGAGAGCGACTGCAGAAGAAAAGATGCAACAGTTTTTTTGTGTAACCCCTAATTTCAGAGCGCCAATATCCACTTAGTGGTTGCAAAATTGCTTGACCTATTCAGCATCTTGTTGAGGGTACAATTGTTGCTTTGTCAATAAATTGCCGAGACAGATAGAAAAAAAAAACAGCTAAAGGGAAAAAATAATAAGAGTAGGTATTTTTATATTTCCAATCAAGGCTTTGCAAAATTCACTGACTATGGAAATATGGACGACACATTTTCACGTGGTGAAAGTCTCCCAAGAAGCCCCCTGAATTGTTATGACTCTGAAATTGGAAACATAAAATGCTGGGTGTTAATACTAAACTCATCATAAGGATACATGTTAGAGATGTGGGGTCTCAAACACCGAGGTCTGCCAATAGCTCCACCCAAGACTAACCTCCAGAGGGCTAGCCAATCACAGGGAAGGGGGTTTGTGGAGCAGGATGTCTCAAAAAAACAGTAGCAAGGTTGAGATGAGGGTTTTCTGAAACACAAGTAAGATAAAAGCAGGTGTTATTGTGAGCCGTAAATCATGTAAAAATACTATGGGTGCATCAGTTGGACGAAATAAAGACAAACAAACAAACAAAACAAAAACATTACCCCCTCTTTAAGTTCAAACCTTGACATCCTTATCAAACAGTTTACCTTCTTTCACTTACTTTTATAAAGCAACAACAAGGTTTTGGATGAGTAAATTCAGTTCAATAATCTAATAACTGTGCCATCAAAACTTGGTTTTAAAGTCTAAATTGCTAAGAATCAGACACGTAAACAAAAATATTCATAGGTCATTATTCAGTCATTTTAGGCTTCCTGTGATATAACTAGTCCTTTAATTTTTAAAATGCAAAGCTTTTTATTTGTTTTTCTTGGAATGCAGAAGCAGAAAGTGTTTTCAAACCTCTTAAGTCATCACATTCATTCTGCCAAGTGTGTCAGCTGTGTATAAAGAGATGCATTTATGTAACGATTGTGTAAATGTGCGGTTATTTTTCCACCACGGAAACAGATTTATCTGTGAATACTCTGAAATTATGACTCATTTTATAATATTTGTGTGTAGGCTTATTTAAAGATCTGATGTAACATCTTTTGTGTGGTTTTCTGGCTCCAGAGTGTGTGTGTGTGTGTGTGTGTGTGTGTGTGTGTGTGTGTGTGTGTGTGTGTGTGTGTGTGTGTGTGTGTGTGTGTGTGTTGTGTGGAGGCGTGTGTAGGAGCTGGGTTCAGTTGTAGGTGGTGAGAGCATGAATGACAGCAGGATTAGGACTGGGATTCAGGCATTTCCCGTCTGAGATTTGCCGCTGATTCTGTCTCATTAAAACCAGACGCAGACCCCCCCTGAGGATGATGATTAAGAGGGTGAAGTGATGTGGGCCGATGAGAAGAGGGACACTGACAAGCCTGTATGATTTAAGTTGAGACACAAAAACTCTAAACATTTCTGCAGCTTCCAGAATGAATTAACCATATTGAACAAGAGATGAATGTTTCAATTTTTCAATATTTCAATATTACAAATAAAGTTTTGAAAAAACTGAAGAATAACTTCAAACTTTATGAAATGCACTCATCTTCTTTACTGCTGAGAGTATGTTGAAAAGTTTGATACCATACTCAAGTATGGTATCAAACAAGCAAGAAGCCATTGGCTAATTAACATAGCCTATCATAGCATAGCACAATTAGCAGTGATGCACAACAAGCTTGGCTTACTACAATGAGTTTTTAGCTTGCAGTGAGTGTTATCTTGTCCGTTTTCTATTTCTCTGAAACAACATCCGACAGGGATACTTGTACTTTCTTTTAAGCTAAGCTAAAAATGCTAAGTGTAATTAGCTAGCCTCAAGAAATAACCAACTAATTATTTAACTGTGTGAATAGTGAGGGATAAAACCTGTCATTTTAGTCTTGATTTGAAACAGTCTTTTTAGCTGCTGTTACTTTAATGCTTCCCGCTCTACAAACCCCCTTCCCTCTGATTGGCCAGCCCTCAGGCATTTTAAAACAGGCATTCAACACAAACCAAGCAAACCAGGGAGGCATTGAATATTAAAGCTTGTGGATCCACTCCTAACTCCATGAGAGAGAGGCGCAGGAAGGTCAGGACACTTTTCCATTCATGCTGGGAAACCTGGTTAAAGATTTGAGTTGATGATATATTCAAGAGAAAATTTAATCAATTAGCCGCCCCCACTCTCTGGAACTCACCCCACGCATATCCAAAACTGCTCCGACTTTTCTTTATTCAAATCTCTGCTAAAAACCAACCTTTTTAAATTAGCTTTTAATTTGTGATTGTACTGTTGTTTTGTTTTGTTCTGTTTGACTTCTGTTCGTTGCTTGTATTGATTTTAACAGTTGTAAAGTGTCTTTCAGTTCTTGAAAAGTGCTATATAAATAAAATTTATCATTATTATTATGATTAAAGACCTTGAGCTGGAATTAAATGACTTTTTTCTACCATCTTTTTATTAGCTTTGAACCTTTAAAGAGGAGGTATTATAATTATTATTATTTTTTGTAGTCTTTATTTTGTCCCTCTGGTGCCCCTGTAATATCTTTACATGATGTGCAGCTCGTTAAGATCCCTTTTTTCCTATCCCTGGTGTTTCAGAAAACCCTTATTTCAGCCTTGCTCCTCAAACCCCCTTCACTCTTAATGGTCAGCCCTCTGGAAGCTTGTCAGGGGGTAGTGTGGTGTTTGAGGCCTGCCAGGGGGCGGAGTTTGGGCTGACCTTGGTGTTTGAGGCCCAGTTAGGAGATCCCTAAGTGATAATGTAATTTCAGCAAGTCTCGTTAGGATCTGGTGAAGATCTCATGAAGATTTCATGCTAATTTCAGCACAGAACAGTTCACAGGTGGATGGTTCTGGAAACTTTGGGTTGAGCTAGGCTAACTTTTCCTCTCAGGGCTCCTTGTGGGAGCGTCACATGTGGTATTTATGATTAAGACCCCTCACCTTAGAGCCTCAAACCCTGCCAGAAGAAGAGTCTGCTCTGTTAAATGACTCTACACTCTGAGATCAGCTGAATGCTGAGTGTTAACACAAAGCAGAAGTCATCCCTGCAGTGTGCTGGCTGCACATTATCAAAGGGAGAAATGCAGGGGTACCAGGATAACTGCTCCTGCAGGATTAGTGCAGCATGTGGGACAAATGTTTGAGATTTGCATGGTGATAATGACGGCGCCTTAATTCGACCTCGCTGTGATACGTAACTCTGAGTCGTTAATTATCTCTTTGTCATCTGTTTCTTTTAGTGCCGCCGCTCCTGCTGCGTGCACGACCTGGAACAGGAAGACAGGAAATCTGACAACCTGTGAGCGGCTCCCCGGGAGAGCTCGGAGGAGGTTTGTGACAGAGAGGGAAGATGAGGAGAGAGAGATTTACCTCTCTGCTTTTTCTTTATCTTTCAACAAACGCTGTGACGCACACACAAATCAGCATAAACACTACATTATTCTTCAGCTAAAGGAAAAAAACAGCTTGTTCTGCTTTTATTCCTTAAGTACACATGACTAAATGTGTGTTTTTGGATGTTAGTTAGACATAATAAGAGAACTAAGAGGCATTCTGATTAGCTATCATTGACCTTTAATGGATAACCTTCAGCTAAAATCCAAAAACAAGGGGCTGAAAATGAGTGTGTGTGTGTGTTTGTGTGTGTGATTTTCACAAACATGCTCAGTTTTGATGTCTTTCTGTCCTTGGTCATCTCTCTCCTTCTCTTCTCTCGATACTTTAGCCCTTTCTCATCACTGTTGTCAAGGGCAACTGGAGGAAAGAGGCGAATACAGTATCAGTATCACCTGATCGACGGGGGAATCCAGCAACTGTGTGTGCATGTCCTGTTGCTTTGCTTGTTGCAAGGGCACACACACATAGAAACACACACACACCAAACACACACACACGCACAGACTCAGTGTAAATGAAGTGACTGTTGGCAGGCTCACAGTTTAATTCAGCATGAATATTTAATCACCTGTAAACAGATTACTACTTCACTGAGCACGGTCAGTGTGTGTGTGTGTGTGTGTGTGTGTGTGTGTGTGTGTGTGTGTGTGTGTGTGTGTGTGTGTGTGCATGTGTGTGTGCCCCCTGTGCATCTGTGTATCTGTGTATCTGCACACGTGTTGCTTGTAGAGCTTTATCCCCCTGTTGGACAGAAAGGTGAGCTGAAAGGTGCAGGTTTATAAATGTGAAACGAGATCTGAGTAGTGGGTCTGCAAAGAGGTTTGGAGTTATTTGGATGTGTTGTTGTGGAAAAGATAAATGCTGTGTCACTATGAACGAGCATCCCTCACCCAGACTATGAGCCATCAGGTTTGAATCTCATTAAGATTTAAAGATAACTACACTTGAATCCTGGATGCTCAGACTGAGCATGTGCAGATTTTTAAACCTCTACATACTCACTGTAATAATTGCTTGTGGAAACTCCTAAATCTGTCAGTAAACTCATCAAAACACTCCGCTCTAGTTGTTCCGCCCGAGATATTAGTTAAATCATGAAGTCATCACTGAAAGGTCTCCTTACTAGTTTGTCTTTTACCATTGTACAGTTCTGAAGCCAAAATATCTGCTGTCTGAGGCGCCGCCATTGTGCAACCAGAATCTGTGCAGTAGAGAATCTGAGGGGAGCCAGGTCACAAAAATGTCTAATTTTTTTCTTTGGAGAGCCTAATCTCTTCTTGGCTCTCCCTACTGACGTATTTTACTATTCCTAATTAAAGCTTCACAAGAAAAGCAGCTGTCAATCATTGTAAAAGGTGACGTAAAACTGAGTTTTAACGACAAAGAAACTTATCAGAAAAAAGAAGCCGCGTTAAAATGAATGGGGAGACAGAGTTTTGACCTATATTGCAGCAAGCCACCAGCAGTTTTATGATAACCTTACTTTGAACTGTGCAAGATGGCGTCCATTTTTTCACCAGTCTGTGGTTCGTGACTTGTTTGAGGAACTGGGCTTAAATCATCAAGCTTCGCCTCTTACAGGCTTCAAGCAGGCTGGCCAATCAGAGGAAAGGGGTATATATCTTGAAGAGAAAAGGGCTAAAATGATGAAGAAGAATTAGATTATATATATATATATATATATATATATATATATATATATATATATATATATATATATATATATATATATATATGGGTGTGTGTGTGTGGCTTTGTGTGTGGCTTTGAATCATTAAAAGTGACAAAATAAAAACTAGTTAAAACACAACACCCATTCTTTTTCTAAACTTACATTGTAAACTAGTCTGTGAATGTCTGAGGTGTAGTTTTCCTCAAAACTAAGATTAAAATCATATCAATGTTCAACAAAATTTGACTTACTACTTTCATAACTAGTTCAATAACTCGTTGAATAATTATTTTCTTTTACTGGTTTGATTGAACATTTAGTTTTTACATAAGCCTGACGTTCGACAAATGAAATGGAAATGTGTGACCAAGGTCATCTGGCTTCTGAAAATCCTCCTTTGCATTGATCCCAGGAATCAATGCATTGTGACTATTAGCCTGTCATGCTGTACCTAACGAGGCTTTGGACACCTCCATGGGTAAGAAATGACCAAGTTAACAGGCTTAGAAGAGCATTTAAACACTTAAAAGGGGATTTTCTTCATGGAGAAAAAGAAAAATAGGTTTTAAACTCTTACTTCTCAGCTGTAAAAGAGTTATCAGTAGTTGTTGTTCTTAAATTTCAGAATCGAGGCTGTAAATATACACTGAGCAGTCGTTAACAGCCTGAAATCTGTCCACTTGGTTAAACCTCTCAAACTTCACCGTTTTTCCCACTCAACTGTTGATTTTTATTGGCATCCGTCCGTTAACTGGTTTCGTGCTCCTGTGCGCGCATGCGTATGTGTGCACGTTGCTTGCTCTCCGTTTAACCTCCGAACAGCGGCTCAACACGGACGCTTTTCAAATCTCTCTTTCTCTCTTTCTGTTTCTCTCTGTCTCTTCTCGCCCCCCTGCTCCCTCCTCTTCCTCCCCCACCTCCCTCCCTCCCTCCTCTTCCTCCTACCTGATTCAGATCCGCTCCGACGCTATGCGTATGACCGCGTCTCTCTCTGCAAGCAGGCGAGTACCACCGGAGAGACCCGCGCGCTGCTGCTGCTGCCGCCGCTGCTGCTTCTGACCGCCGGCCCGCGAGCACCAGAACGCCGGCTGACAAGCGACCAGAGCCGGGCAACAGGAGCGGGAGACACCGCCGCTGATTGGAGCTCCGCGGGGGGAAAAGGAGGAAGACACTGACGGGCGAAGGTATTTAATATTCATCTTTAACCGACACACGAGAGCGCAGAGGGTGTTTATGTGTGCAGCCGAGGAGTAGTAGGTGGCGGACATGAACATTTCTGCCTCAGTGACAGCTGGAATTGAATATTGACATTTATTTGTGTCCACCGAGAGAGCCCCCACGTTAGATATGGACGACTGCCTGTTGTGCATCCGGCTTTATTTCTCATTTTGATCATTCCTGTGGACCTGTAAGCCGCATAAACAGGATCAAACATGTCCATAACCTGCGTGCACATGCACACTGCCCGGATTTTTCTCTTTGAGCTGGAAGTTTGGTGCCAGAATTTTTGTGAGATGCCTTTTGAATAACCCACATCGTATTCAAGGAAATTCACACATACACACACACACACACACACACACACACGTGAGCGCCCACCAGCCTGAACACACACACACACACACACACACACACACACACACACACACACACACACACACACACACACACACACACACTTTTGCATGCTTAAAGGCAACTGATACCTGATAGTGCGGGAGCAATAATGACATGCATGCTCACGCACCCATAATCTGCTGTTAATATCGGTTCTGTAATGAGCCATATGATCACCTCTGTTGTCAACTTCATCATCATCCCCTGTACTGTATTTGCCCTTCATGCTTCATCATCATCATCATCATCATCATCCTCATCACAATAAAAGTGGAATAGTGTTTTCTAACAAACACAGGAAGGAGAAAAGAGGAAGTGGAAAAAGAGAAGTCCCTCACTAAAGCGAGTGGTGGAAGAAGAGGGGTTTGGACGGTAACTTCCTCACAGGGGGAGAAGCCAAAAAAAGAAAATAAAACTCCTATGAGCTTTCTCTCCTCATCAATAATTAATCCCTCCATCTTTTCCAGCCTCCTGCACCCAGAGACCGGCGAGAGCGTGGCGTCCCAGAGCCAACTGTCCCATCCGTCATCCTCTCCTCTTCTCTTTCCTCCACTCATCCGAGTTCTCACCTCTCCCGAAAGCCAGATCCCTTCTCCTTCACTCTTCCTCTTCCATCCCAAAGTCCATCCTCTCACCTGGCTTGGTCTCTCACCTTCAAGAGCGTGCCGGTCATGGCATCCAAGCTGAACCCAAATGTCCTGTACGTGGCCGAGCACGGCGAGTCGCTGGGGTCACCTCAGGCTGACTCTGAGAGGACTCATATTGTAAGTAGAAGTGTGATAAAAGTGTCTCTGTTTCTACCTGACAGGGTGTAGATATCTTTAAAGAGTCAGCTTTTTTCAGCTTCAGATGGTTTTAAACGTCATGTGTTTGTAACATTTGAAAATCTTCCAGGCTGGAGAAGCAGGAGAGGAGTCCTCAGACAGCGACGGGGAACAAGAAGAGACGTCACACAAGTTGATCCGCAAAGTGTCAACCTCGGGACAGATACGCGCCAAGGTAAGAAAACACTTAGTGTGTGTGTGAGTGTGGGGAGGTTTATCTGACAATTTTAATTCAGAACTTTTCACCTGGTCTTTTATTATACATGCTGTTCTTTCAGAGTTCGTAGAGCTGCTTTGAGAGCAGTGCATATTCAAACAGGCATTCACCACATTAGGCAAACATTTGAGCTGCTGATTAATTCAAGAGGAAATATAAACATTTAAAGACATCAAGCTGAAGTGGATGTTTGGTTGGGGGCTGTTTGAAGGACTTTTTTCTACCATCTTTTAACTTTAAACCTTTATGGTGAGGGAGTCGAACTTTTTTTAGTCTTTATTTTGTCCCTCTTCACATTTTTCTTTCCATGGAGTTTAAAAAAGACCCTTATTTCAGCCTCCCGCCACAAACCCCCTTCACTCTGTTGACCAGCCTTCTGAAGGCCCATCAAGGGGTGGGGCTTGGTGTTTTCTGCCTGTCAATGGTTGGGGCTTAGTGTTTGTGCCACACCAGGGGTGGGGCTTGGAGTTTGATAACTGTCATTGGTGGGGCATGGTGTTTGAGGAGCGTCATTGGTGGAGCATAGTGTTTTGGGTCGTCATTGGTGGGGCTTGGTGTTTGAGAACAGTCATTGGATGGGCTTGGTGTTTGAGAACCGTCATTGGTGGGGCTTGAGAACCATCAGTGGTGGGGCTTGGTGTTTGAGAACCATCAGTGGTGGGGCTTGGTGTTTGAGAACCATCAGTGGTGGGGCTTGGTGTTTCAGGCTGGTCAGGGGTGGGGCTTGGTGTTTGATGCCTGTCAAGGGCTGGGTCTTGGTGTTTGAGTGAAAGTGTTACTACACTACTCAGGCATAATTTTTCTTTAAATATGTTAAAAAAGGACATTTTTTCTGCACTCTTCAGGTGAATGTGGCTCATGTAACTTCTTAAAACACATTGTTAATAAGAATAAGTCACAAACACTTTCATAAAGTCCAATTTTTGTCAGGTCTGAGTCTCTTGAAGCTGCTTCTTGGTGTCTGTTCTGTGTCGACTGTCACATATTAATGTCTCGGTCTCTCATTTGTGTACCTGCCTCATTAGTCACTGCTGGTCCCCCCCCCTTTACTGAGAAATGTGTAATTCTCCGTACACACAAGCGCCAGCTGTACATTCTCATTTATACGCTGAAATCGTTGGCTGGTACCTGCACTGACCGTCAACAATTACTTACATGCGGATCGATGGTGAGAACAGGATACCCTGGTTGTCATGGAGATGACATCCCATAATGGTGGGTTTGTTCCTGGAGCACATAATGGTATTGGATATCAGTCTGGTATTGATCGGCTAATCTCATCGGACACTGCCATAATTTAGTGTGGAGGTTCGGCGTGTTTGTGTGTGTGTGTGTGTGTGTGTGTGTTTGTGTGTGTGTGTGTGTGTTTGTGTACGTAAGGAGGACGGGGAGGAGGGGTGAGGGAGAGAAGGAAAAGCCATGAAGGCGTATGCTTTCATTGGCTTTATATGAAGTTATGAACTGAAAACTGAAACCCACCCTGGTTTGTGGGGCTGCTTGAGCTATGACCTTGTTTTGTAGAAGTAGATCAAAGTCATTTAGAAGCTTAATTCTTATCACTGTTTAGGATACAACATGATTCTGGAGCCAGCTAAACCACATGTCTGAGTCAACATGGTGTAAAAGACACTTGAATAAAAAGGGTCAGAGACAAATGTAAGATATTTACTGTGAGCTGAATTTGAAAAGCTTTAAATATGACGTTAGTCTGTAAAAACTCCTTCATGGTCTGACGCTGTGCCTCTCACCTGAGCAGAGGGAGCTGAGACAGCACCATTCCTATGATGTCTGAAGACCAGGGACTGAATGATCAAGTTTGCTTGAAAGTCAAGTTTTCGTGGGCATGAAATTGAAATTTAAAACTGAATTTGAGGAATGTAAAAGACTTGGAAAAAAGTCTATTCACAGAAGTATTGCACTTTTTTGGTTTATAATTTTACAATCAGTTATTTTTTTGAAAAATCATTTGTCCCAAATTTAAATCCTTCATTTCAGTCTTTGTTTATAAGCTGGATTTTAAAAAAAGTTGCTAATTTTCTCCATCAGAGGGCAAAATGTTTTTCTTTGACTATCTAGTAACATGACATCAGATCCCTGAATAAAACCTAAAAACTGACTCACATGCAATGAGCATTTTTTGAGAGAGTATGGCTTCTGATATAGTCTGAAGACATCATCAGTAACTAACTGTTATACACGGCCTGGTGTCAAAAAAGCTAACTATATAGTGTAAAAATTGCAAGTTGATTTGAATCGGCATCCAAAAAATCCTTCAGAGAATCAGATCAAGAGAATAGTGTATCGTCCCAGCTCTATAAAAAATAAAATTGAATTTTCAAGGAGGGTAAAATATAATTTCAAAGCTAATTAGTGTCGTTTAGCTTGACTTCATTTCATTCCATCATAAGAAAATAAAACACCCAAGAATTCAAATTTGAATGGAAAGGAGAAGAAAGAAGAAAAAGTCTTATATCTGCTCCTTCTCTCACAGAACATTAATTACAAAACAAATACAACAAAACTAAAAAGGAGCTGCAGGCCAACATGCCTTATTACACATAATTAATTCAACCAACAACAAACAAAGATTCATGAAATACCTATGTTAAATTCCCTAGCATAATGGTATCAATACTTTTTTAAAGATAAATTTTGATTCAACTTCTTTGATGTCTTTGTCCAGGTTATTCTATAAAGTTATCCCTCTTATTATTACATAAAAATCCTTTAACTTGGTTCTGAATCTCAGTTTTCTGAACATTTGAAATGCTTTTAAATAATAACTAATAAATTCAGTTTCATAACATTAAATTCACTTTCAGATCATTCTTTTCAAATTCAATATTACAATTCAAATTCACTTTGTCACACAAATCTGCAATGATTTTGCGACGTGGGGAATCATGCACAAATACAACACAATGAAAATCTTAAAACCAAGAAACGATAAGGACCTGACATCTAACAAAACTCAACAAAACTGACTGAAAATTCAAAGATGTACCCAAATATTGAACCTCCTCTCATAGAGTTTGGACACTTATTATCGTTTGGTGCTACGTTGGAAATGTTGACTGAACCTGACTCTGGTCAACCTCATAAGAGGAAAAGAAGCTGACCTTTAGCTCCCTCGCTAACAGCTACAGTTATGCCTCTAACTTAGTGATTCCCAAAATGAGGGTCACAAAAGGCATTCCAAAGCCAAAAACTAGGTACAGTTGCATATTTCATCCATTATTGTGAAAATATAAACAAAAACTCAGGTTAAATTTGATACCAGAGCACGCAAACAGAAAATGTTTGATGAGATTAGTTATCTGCAGCTTATTTAAGTTTGTTTTCATCAGATTTTTTGATTTGCTGGTTCATATAATCCTAAACCAGAAGGCACTATTTCAGTTTATTTAAATAGCAACAGTGTGTACTGACAGAGAAATGAGTTATTCAGACTCAAAAAGGTTTTTGAACCTGGCTGTGAACATGTATGTTTATGTATGTCTAGGATCAGCTTTTTTTTGAATGGCTGTGTGTGTAGTTTCTGGCACTTTTGGGGCCAGCCTCAAGAGGGCACTCAGGGAACTGCAGCCTACAGCGTTTCTTTATCAGCTTCACTTCTTGCGGTTGGAGTTTTCTGCTCGCTTATCACAAAATGCTTCGGTAAGAATGTGTTTGCCTTGCTTTTGACGCCCTTTGTGGATAAAGTGGACCACTTATAAGCATGTTTTGACTTTGTCCTGTAAACAGGTGTGACGTTCTCTCTGAGCTATGGCATGCTGCAGAGCTCTGTGGTGCAAAATGTCGAAAGAGGGGCGCTGCATTCACTTTGACTGACCCCGACCTGAAGCAGGGGTCACAGCTTTATCATAAAAAATCAATCTGTGTGTGTGTGTGTGTGTGTGTGTGTGTGTGTGTGTGTGTGTGTGAGAGTTGATTAGATAGTGTTTACCCTCAGTCATGTGACAGATTATTTCCTTTATCTACAGCAGGATTATTCTTTAGTAACAACAGTGACCTGAGCGGATTACAGCGTTCGTCCCTTTGTTTTTTTGTGTACATGTGTGTGTGGGCCTTTTTTTTATTTAAGCGTGTGTGTGTGTGTGTGTGTGTGTGTGTGTGTGTGTGTGTGTGTGTGTTTGAGATGTATTCAGCTGCATATTTAAACCCCCTCTCATACCTCCCCTGCCTCCTCTTGTTTGTCCCCTGTCTTTTTCCGTACTTGTCGGTTCTGCAGTCTGTTAGCACGCTCCTGAAGAAGATGTTAATCTTTATCAGCTGTGACATGACATCTTGACACGGCTACATTAATTCTCTTCCTCACCCTCCAGTCCCTAAATAATTAGACAGATGCAGTGATAGCTCTCTGAAGACTGGAGATGTTTGACACTGCTGTAATTAAATATCTTTGGGTTTTGAACTCAGGTTTTTGATACTACCTGGTTTTAATTTGGAGTTATTAAAAACTTGCTCCATTTTTCTGAGGTGACTTTGAAAGCAGCACACCTCACACAGCTCTGCCCTGCCAGGTTTCTATGATATGCAAATACTGTCAATGATTTGTCACTAATGTTTTATGGACTGGCTGTCGTCAAGGTAAATGTGACCCAAGAGGTTTCCTCGATCTGTGGTCAGCGGTCAGTGGAGATATTATTTTCTGCTTCCAGCTTCGGCTTTTATTTTGATTATCCTGTGAGAGGCAAAATGTTTCCTATTTGTGGACGGTTTGAACGGTTATAATAAATGTAGGTCCTGAATTCAGACAGCCAGTTTCAGAGTTATAAATATTCACATTTTAGCCATGTTGGAAGTAAAATACGACTTCTGCACATTCATTGCCATAGATGGAAGAAGAGGTACTTCACTGTATGTTGCCCATAAACTGTATAATGAATATAATCTTAAAGTATATTCAAAATATTTTATTCCTAAACTTGATGATATGGGTTTGGGTGCTATAACCTTCAGTGTTTCCTCTATATTTTTGGGTCATTTGGTTGAAAATTATTTTGAATTTAATTTTTACAGTGTAGTAGACTAATAATCATATTCACTGTAACTTTGTTTTTTGTTACGCAATATCAGAATTTTTAAGAGAAACACTGGTCAAACCAACATTTACCAGTCATCCAAGATTTTCTGTGCAAGATCAGTTTAATGCCATAATAGTTTACATGAAAAACGTAATGCCTTTCAGTGTTTCAAAAACAATGGAATGGAAAAATTGTTTTCAATCAAATAGTTTTGACTAGATTTTTCCATTCAGTTCTGAGTAATGGCGTGTGATTTACTTAAATGTCATCTCTGTTTTTTTTTTGTTAACTGTGTAGAATATTGCAATATGTCCCAATATGGTGACATCGTGATACATTGTAATAGTATCTTATCATGAAGTTCTTGCCAATACTCACCCTTGTTGCTGAGGCCGTGTATACCAATTGTTCCCCGCCTTTGAAAGAATTTTTTGAGCAATGATGATAAAATCTGAAGGTTGCCCATCATTTTGATGGATTAGAAACCCCTAGAGCAAACAAGTCCATCACTTTCAGTCGATCCAGTTTTTTTGAGAAAGGATGAGGAAAAGAGGTGTGGTTTAACTTCTTTCTGCTGTTTTTTTTTTCAAGATTTTTCTTGCTTTCTTTTTACCAAAGACAGGACTGTCTGAAAACTTTTAGCAGATTTTCTCACTCGAGGATAAGCCTCATGGAGTGTAACTTTGTCTTTAGTCCATACTGGTGCCCTGAATTGCAGGTTTTAACACTTCCGGAGGCTGCTGCTTGCTTACAACCACTCAACCAGAGTAACAGTCTTGGTGTAGTCAGCGGTCAGGGAGAAAACGAGTGTAGAGGTTGTTGATAAACAAATTTAGACCCGCCTCTCCCTTCGTACCCCACCCCTGGTTCGCGCCCGAAAGATGATGGACGTGCATCGTCAGGGAAACGACCGTAGAAACTGCGTAGCTGACCAACATGGCGGAGGCTGGATCAGCGAACGCTCGAGGGTCAGTTCGCTTTAATATGTAAGCCATATTTATTGTTTTGAAAGTAGTAGTAGTGTGATGAGTTTTAGTAGTATTGTAGCAAAAGATATTATAATATTTAGATATATAAGTATTTTCTGATCAAAGACGTGCTCCACAATAGAAAGACCCAGGTTGTTGAGTTTGCCTCTGAAAGAGACTTGACCCCCAGATGAAAGATGTAGTGGGAGGACGCTGTCCTCAGGAGATTAAGCTGCAACACTCACCGGCTCCAGCTGTTTTAAAAGTATTTCTATCTTTAGCTCGCTACTGTTGTTTAGGTTCCGTGGTTCTTTGATTGTTGAATGGTGTTTGATGTTCACTCTAATCTTGGTGGGCTAAAAAAACTTTTCGTTGCTAGGCGCTGCCCAAGTAGCTGCCTGTTGCAGCAGCTCTCTCTTCTTTGTCCGTTTCTTGTATTTTTATTTTCAACTCTTTTTTGTCATCTTTGTATTTGGAGTGGATCATCACTTTGTATGGTTCATTGTTGGTCATGGACACCAAACTTTTTGTGGCTTCAGTGATATTTTTACTACTTTTCTCCTGTGTTTGTCTAGAGATCCTACATGTAACCATGGCTGCATTGTTTACATGTGAAATTAGCTGTTAGCAGCCTGTAGCATGTCAATGCTAACTAGTGTAAGGCCTGATGATTTCCCTCAGGGTGAGGAGTATGAGGTAAGGATGACGTGCTGGTTCTCAGGGTGAGCTGGGAGGTGAGGACGTGGACCTGTCCTTCCATCCATCGTTGTTGGGAACGTGGGATCTATCTCCGGTGGGATGGACGAGCTAGTCGTGCTAGCCCAGCGGCTGCCGGAGGGCAGAGTGGCATCGTGCTGTTCACGGACGTGGCTGACGGAGCTGACATCGGACGCCGGCACCACATTGGAGGCGCTTCACCTGCTGTGGGCAGACAGGATCCAGGAGACAGAGACTGAACAGACTGCTGGGGAGGCTCAGTCCTGGACCCTGTGGAGGTGGAGACTGGCTGGGCTGGAGAGTGGTGGGCGGGGTGTCGTCATCTATTTTCTTATGGACCTTTTTGCACTTTCTGTGCACTTTCTTACTTTTGTTTTCTTGATTGCTGCTGTGACTCCTGAATTTCCCCTCGGGGATAAATAAAGTATTTTCTATTCTATTCTATTCTATTCTATTCTATTCTATTCTATTCTATTCTATTCTATTCCAAAGGTGCACGGTTGTGTGCTCACTGGAGGGAGAGAAAAGAGAGGGAGGGGCGTGGCTTTTGTTGTGGTTCAGTGCCTTGTATATGTGAATTAGAACTTTACACAACAGTTGTGAATCCAGTAATGAACAAGAATTTGTGCCCCCCTGCACCTGTCATAACGCCCCCTATTCAATTTTGTCTGACGCTGACTCTGGGTTAGCACACTGCTGAGCTGCAAAGCTAAGGTAACCCTGACTCGTCTGACAACAGTTGCCACAACTCGACTGACATAATTGATAACATCACAACAACAGTACATTTTGGCAGATTAGACAATAAGATAAATGCCTGACGGCTGTTACTGTTATGTGAAGCACCACAAAGCTAATCTTGCTAACCTGTCCAGCAGAAAGACGGCAACATCAGAGTCTGTTTTCAGCTCTGTTAAATCGTGGAGTTCCCTCCACCGTCAGAAAGCCACACCAAAGTTGACCTGGGTCTTCCCTCTATTATGATCAAAGACCTTCTTTTTCATTTTATGCTCTTCTGTCCTTTTTCATTTGGGCTGTTTTTCAGCCATTGCTACTGCTGGTATCACACTGCTTTCTTACGCTAACTGCGTACACTACGCAACATACTACTCCCCCTCCCCCCTCTGTCTGATCTGTGCATGAGTATGATCCGCCCCCTGTGTGGGGGTGTGGGGGTGTACCCTGTTGTGGTGGCTCGGTTCAAGCCACAGTATTTACCTGCTGAAATTCAGAGCCAAGGCTGTGTGTTGAAACCGTATTATTTTCAACATGATGTCAGTGATATCTTGTGGATGGAGAGGAGAAATACAGCGATTTTGACAAATAGTGCAGATTAGACGATTGCTGACTATACCTTTAAATAGATTTCGCCCACTTTGACTGCTTGCTGAATATTGTTTTGCCTTTAGACTCGTTTGTGGGAATTGAATTGAGCTGGAGTGATGTTTTCAGACAGTCTAATAACTTCCTGTTGTGGATGCTCTTTTTGGATGTTAAGTGATCCTAAGTGTTTGCTTAGAATGTGTTTCTCTGTTTGCTCCTAAACAGGTTTGGAAACATTACCTCAGAGTCCTCTCCTGGGCTGGGCCCATCCTTGAAGCATCATGTGTCAAGAGTTATAATGTTAGATATGGCTTAGAGGTCACATGTAGAGCCTCCTGTTCTCTGAATTTTGACCCTGAAACACTCAGATGAGTTGAGTGCAGGCTGAAGCATACACTGTAAAATATGGAGCTAAATTTAGTTAGTTGAGTCTAACATTTTTAAAACCTCATGACGGGGGTTGGAAAAACTTTGTCCCTGACTTTAGCATAACTTTGACTCTGAAATCTGATGTCCCTTTGTTTGTATCTGTTGCGTGGTTAATGCATCACTAAGACTAGGAGCCGAATTTAGCTGTTATCTGTGTTCAGCTCTCTGTCTTTGTAATGCTTTCAGAACAGTTTCATACCGCTGTCAATCTAAGGAAGCATTTCATCTCGTTTGAACTCCAGGTTTCCTCTTTAAAGCTCCTGTGAGGAGTTCTACTGCCTGTAAAGCAGGCTGAAATTGATCATTCGTGGCTTAAAGGCACGTTACAAACATTTAAAGAGGGGGTGCTCTTTTTTCAGTCTGTATTCTGTCCCTCTGGTGCCCCCTGTTGTATCTCTACATGATTTACAGATCAAGTAAATCTGTTTTCCTCTCTCTGGTTTTTAAAGAAACCCTTATTTGGGCCGTGCTGCTGTCTCTTGAATGCTCTCTGCTCCACAAACCCCCTCCACTCTGATTGGGCAGCCCCCTGGAAGCCTATCAAGGGGCGGAGCTATGGGCAGACCTTGGTGATCTTGGGCTAATTTAGCCAAACTTGGTGTTTTGATCAGTTCGGGGAAATTTAATGATTTCTACCTCCTACGTTTGTCCATTTTGAAAGAAAGACTTGAAAATGTCTGAAAGGTGTGAGGAAAACTTTCCCCATCCTGCTCTTGACCTTTAAACTCCAACGTTTTTTCTCACTCTCTCCAACCTCCTTCCTCTTTGTCTGTCTTTCTCTCCCTCCAGGCGTTGTTACATAAGATTTCACACTCTTTCTTCTCCCTCTATTTTCCCATCATCCTCTTTTCCTCCTCCTCCGCCTCCTCCTCCACCTCCACCTCCTGTTTGCTCTCATTTACCGCACAGAAAAAAAATTGAAGAGACACAGGAATAGAATGAGGCAGAAGAGCAAACAGCTCCTGGATTGTGTGTGTGTGTGTGTGTGTGTGTGTGTGTGTGTGTGTGTGTGTGTGTGTGTGTGTGTGTGTGTGTGTGTGTGTGTGTGTGTGTGTGTGTGTGTGTGAGGCCCCTCTGCTGTGGCTTTGAGTGGGACGATCATGCAAGCTGTAATGAGTGTGCACGTGAAAACACACACAGATAAACACACACAGCCTCTTAATTATGGTTCTTTCCATGTTCTGCTCTTTGAATCTCTACCCCTCCCGTGGAGTTGTTTCCATCACACCTGTTTGTCGACCTCCTCTTCTGCTTTTCCCTCCCTCTGTTTGCTTTGCTCTCTTTCATTAAGTAAAATGATGTTTTTATGGATGTTTCTGTGTCTTTTAGAGGGTTTAAACTGCAGTCACTCCGTAGTTTGAGAGGTTAACATGCGCCTGTTTTTACTCCTTCATACTCCTCATTCCTCACTTTTCCTCAAAGTCAAAAAGATTTTAGTTTGAGTCTGTATGCTTGATAGAGCCAGCTATCAAGTTCTGGAGGTAGCATCCCACCCACCTTAAAGATAGCATCCTTTTTGTAAATAAAGACATAAATTATCTTCAAAGCTCTTCATTATTTGATCCCTTATTGCTCCTTTTTGCTTGACTCCGTCCAGAGAGAGGGAGGACCGAAAGAAAAGTCTAGTTTTATTTTGAACCAACATCTACAAACAAGCTTTAATTACTCATTCTGCCAAAATTTCCTGTAAATGATAGAAAGATGAATACAGGTTGGCTTTCTTGACGTTAGCTGTGTCCTGATTCAGGGGAAATCTGAGAGGGAGTGTGATAGCTCAGTCCATAGGGTCTTGGGTTTGTAACCAGGAGGGTCACTGGTTCAAGTCTCAGCATGGGAATTGGGCTGATAGCAGGAGAGGCGTCAACATAATTTCCTGAGCACTGTCAAGGTGCTCTTGAGCAAGATATCATACCCCCCAGTTGCTCAACAGAGTGTGTAACTTTGGACAAAGGCGTCTGCTATGTCAAACTGTAAATTGGTTGTGGCATGCAGTGTTGCCAATTTAGCCACTTTTCTTGAGTTTTCTTTTTTTAAATAAGCAACAAATCTAGCGTTTTTTCAGAAGTTCGGAAACTGATGTGAAAGCATGTGTTGATCTCTGGCACACGTCCTCCTCACTCACATAGCAGTCTCTCTCAGCTGCAGCCGGAGCTGGTGACTTCATGCAGAAGAATCACACTTGTGCTCGTCACTTTTCCCCCAAACCCAGAAAAAGGAAGAGAGTTTTTATTTTGACCTTACAAAAAATGCAAGAAAAGACCAAATGAAGTTTGTTTAAAGAGCTAAACACTTTTACAGTGTACTAAGTATGTACTGACCTGTCACTTGTTTAGTTTAGTTTAGACAACTTTATTTATCCCAATGGGCAATTCTGATTTTGCAGTCCACCTAGGCTACACATATAACTTCAAACAGCAAAAAGAGGTTCCTGTACATTTGCAATTATGTGTTGTTTATTTATGTAAGAAAAATGCTCAAAGTGGAAAAGTAGTACAACTAAAAAATAAAACTCAAGATTTATACTTGAATGTATCGTTTCATTTTCTTTCTGTTAGATTTGATATTATAAAATTGGTATCTCAAAAGTGTTGTGGAGGAAATGGTTAGGAAGTGAAGATAACGTTTTTTGTGCAGGTATCTGAAATTTGTTTGGAAGATTTTAAAATCATATCTTCGCCCAATCAGAGACGCAGCTCAAGTGACTGACAGGCCATGGCACCCTGTAGCTGTGAGTGAGGAGGCTCAAAGCCTGCCGTTCAGTCAGCAATTCCAATATGGCCTCAGAATTCTGTTCCAGAAACAGATCGGTGACGTCACAGAGACTACATCCATGTCTTATACAATCTAAGGCCATCAGCCTGCACCACAAAAATGATAAAACTGTCACCATTTCTAAAGTAATCTGAAGGATCTATGGGTTTCTGTTTTGGAACATTTGTATGGCTCGTTATGGCACATTTTCATTTTGTTTCAAGTGACATGCTAAGAATGAAATATGTGGCATCATGTGTTCCCCACATCTTGATAATAATTCCCGTCACTTTTGTCAGCAGCCTTCAAGGACTGAAGCTTATGAATTTAGATATGGCTAGCTTTGCTGACGAGCACCCTGGGTAGCTGATGCAACACTTATCAAGCTACTTAGAATAAAAAAACATTGTTTTATTCCGATATAAAAATCATAAGAGAAATTGATTGTAAACAGATAGTCTGAAACATTTTCTTCGGATATCATCTTAGTGATGCTTTTCTAATGTACGATTGAGATCTCAAAAATCTTGGCCCAGATCAATTCCTTTTTTCCCAACAGTTTCACAAAACAGGACAAGAAAGTTTGAAATGATTTTTAAAATACAAGAGAGGGAGTTGTGCACATCTTTTTCACATAACAGTGAAAAAGCTGCAAAGTCGGCAAAAGATTTTAATTCAAAACATTTTGGGACAAGACCTTCAGACCTTTCTGTGAGTTGGACAGTGTGTGGAATTTTGGCACACTTTAAAATAATGATCCAGTTAATAAAAGAAATTCCATTTTCTTACCGTGTTTTTTTTCATATATGAATTAACAGTTTGCAGTTTCTGGTTGACCTGAAGCTTTTTAGACATAAGCGGTGGTTAGATTTTAACTTTTGTCATCTTCCTGAACAAACACCTTCTCTTCTGAAATAGCAGCTTATATAAGCCGTTAGATTTCTGACTAACAGGTAACTCTACTTTTTTAAAATCCTTCCATTCCTGTGGACTTCCTCCGCGGTGCTTTGGATTCAAGCCCCCACAATATTTGTTCTTTTTTATCCGCAGCTCGCTCCCAGTGCAGAAGTCTGTGTGGGTGTTCACTGCAATGGAGATGAGGACGAGTTATGGATGTGTGGTGTGTGTGTGTGTGTGTGTGTGTGTGTGTGTGTGTGTGTGTGTGTGTGTGTGTGTGTGTGTGTGTGTGTGTGTGTGGGACGGTAAACAGAAATGGCTTGAGGAGAGTGCATGAGTGTGTGGGATGGCCGGTTTTGTGTATTGTGTGTGTGCTCTGATTTATGCCCTCTGCTTGATGTGATACAGCTGCAACAGTGTGTGGGTCAATACTGAGAGGGAGAGATGAGGAGGGAGACAAAGAGGAGAGAATTAGTGAGTGGAGGAGAGATGGAGAGTGGAAAGTAGCAAAGAGAGAGCGATTCGGAGTTATATAAGGTTTCTATATAGACAAGCGCTGATAGCCAGATTTACCCTCACATTACCTTCACAACAGGTTGGCACGACTGCAGAGGGGGCGGCCCGTCTATTTGAGAACTTCTTGTTCAGTCGCTGATCTAAACTCTGCACAAAAGGCTGAAAAACACTCCACACATTTTCTTACTCATGAAACACTTTGGAGGCAGTTTCTGTCGACTGATTCTCGAGATGTTGTGCATGTTCAGCTGCTTTTCAGCTGCAGGAACTGAAGTCTGAATAAAGTTCTGAGGACTTTTTCTCATGATAGACTTCTGTCTCGATTAATATCTGCACCTTGTTTGAACCCTCTGTGCCATCACTGCCTGTAACTCATATATAATCTATAGTAAAGCAGCTAATGTAACCTGATCCTGATGAACTCAGTGTATACTATTGATCAGCTGTAATAGAATTACTGTACAGAGGCTGTTAATCATACACACGATTGCATCCAGGCGCACACTCCCAATCTAAACACAGTCAGTCTGTCTCTAGCACTGTCTCTAAATTCAGTTTCTATTGATTCGTACTGCTGTTACCCCAACTCCATGCTCCATCCAATGAAGACGCTCTGTCCAATAAGGACACTTCTAAAGAGAAACCGAGGAAGACGCTCAACATTCAAAGAAAGAAGAAAATCCTTAGAAAAAAGGCATTTCTTGACTAAAATGACTGATTTCAAGAAATTCTTCAATTTCTTTTAAAATTGAATAAATTGAATAAATGTTTCAAAATGAATTTATGTTGAAATTGACACAATTTTCCAAAATGTCAGAAGATCAGACTAAATTTAACCCCACGATGCACGAAGCCTGTATCAAGATTTTTCCTTTTTTTTTGTGTGTGTGTTAAATATTTGATACTTTCAGAAAGCATTCAACATCAAACAGTTCAGACTTAGAGTCAAAATAAATACAATTTTGTTTCTTGTTGTAATTCCATGAATAATTATTTATTTTTATACTTCGCTTATCACATATTTTTCACAAGGGCATGGATGATACCATTTTTCTATGGTTTCTGGAGTGCCCATTTGAGATGAGTTGTGTTTCTTTGGTATTTCAGAGTTTTGCAATTTTTTGTTTACTTATTAACACCAGACCAATAAAAAAAGCTGAATGATTATGATGATGTCTAAAAAGAATATCAGGAGCCATATTTCCCAAAAAATGCACATCACATGTGAGTAAGTTTGTAGGATTTATTCAGAGGATCTGACATCTCAACTTTTTTCCAACCCAGCTTATAAACAAAGACTAAAATGAAGGACTTACATTTGTAAAATAATTAGATAAACAGTTATTAATAATTTCTGAACAAAGAGTCACGATTTAATATTTAAAAAAAAAAACAACAATACTACGATATGTTGATTTTTTTCTCCAACCCATAATCTTTACACATTTTAACTTTGTACTTTTTATTTGAATAGTTTTTTGAGACTCTAATACAATGTAGTAACTTCATGAAAAATTCAAATATTTGGAGAAGAAAAAAGAAAAAAAATATGCTGGAAACATTTTTCCCATTCCTAGAAGAGTTAACACACTAAAGGGAAAAATGCACCAGAGGGTTTAAAAACAAAAACATTCACTTTAACAACTGGTGTAGAGAACCATCTCACTTTTGAACATATCTTGAAAATATGCCCTGCTTAGGATTGAATAATTATTTTTCTGCACATTTTTCTACATTTTGCATGGAAACATTGACTGCAAATTCAAAATCAAGCAAAACTACTATCTGGACTAGTTATTCAACTTTTAATGTTGAAGAATTTGATGTAGAACTATTAAACACTGCACAAGTCTAAGTAACACTGGTGCTTTCTTATGTTATTTTGAATCTTTCAATGTTAGTACTTAAGTGTTTCATGATTTGAAATGATTTAATTTCACAATATTTTAAAGCCCCACCAACATTATCTGGTGGTTATATCACATTTCAACCAGGAACAACCAGAATATTAAACAGTTATTTCTCCACAAACAAGACTAATCTTGAGGAAAACTTTAAGTGAATGAAGCCAAAAATGTTGGCTTCTGTAAATGAGAACATTTTTTGTCATTATTTGAAGAATCGCTCTCTTTGAGGTGAGAAGTTTTAAATAAAATCCTTAAATTTTTGCTTGATAAAAATGTAAGTTTGGACTCAGACCCTCATGAAACTGAATAAGTTTTCACAAGTCCTGTATGAAGACGGATCTTGAGTTAAGACAGAGAAAACCTGAGCTTACAAATCGTGTTTGAGTTCCCAGGGTACAGAATGTTTTCCTCTATATAAAGCTGTCACATTATTTTTACCAGAGGAAATCATTTTGGTGACAGGTTTCACACCTCTCTTCTATTTCAGGAAACCACTCATCTGGCACCAAGGTGTTTCTACGAAGCACAGAATGGACAAACTAGTACCAAACACAGTTTTGCTGGTGTTAAACAACACATCCTTACTCTGATTCCACCTGCTGGTTCCATTTTTTTTCCTTTAAGTCTAAATCTTTTCTATGTCCTCTGTGGCTGGAAAAGTCTAAACCAGCGTTCATTCTGCAGGAGGTCATCCGGAAACGTGTGCATATGTGTGTATGTGTGTGTATGTGTGTGTGTGAGACAAAGTCAATGAGTTATCCGCAGCGGCTGTGTCTGACATGGTGACACTTGCTTTGGAAATGTGCTAATGATGAGAAGACGACGATCCCTGCAGTGTGTGTGTTTGTGTGTCATTAATGAACTAATGTGCACTCTCAATCAGCAGCAGATAAATGTGTGTGTGTGTGTGTGTGTGTGTGTGTGTGTGTGTGTGTGTGTGTGTTTGTGTGTTAGCACTAATGAGCTAACATGTCATAGTTTTGACAGGTGTGTGTTTGTGCTGCTCTGCTAACGTGTGTTATCAATCAGAGGATGCTGTGTGTGTGTGTGTGTGTGTGTGTGTGCGTATGTGTGTGTGTGTGTGTGTGTGTGTGGTGTGTGTGTGTGTGTGTGTGTGTATTTGTGTGTGTGTGTGTGTTTGTCTCTACAGTTGGTTTGCAAACAGAGACCAATGACAGTACACAGAGCTGTTGTCGTGTTTGTCTCCTTCGTGTGAGTCGTGTGAGTTGACCATCTTTTTTCCGTGATGATGTTTACTGGGCTACTTTACTCCCCTTAAAGATTTTAAAAGATTTTATTTTATCTTCTAAAATGCTCTCTTCTCTATGCAGTTAAGGATGCTTCATGCCTCTTTACAAGGGGAGAGATTCACCAATTTGTGATGTCACAAACACCCTGAGATAAATACAGAATTGAGATAAATACAGAATTGAGATGGTTGTAAATCATTTAAAGCTAAGGAATCAGAGGCATTGTTTAAAGCCTGAAAATAACAATGATGAGCTTTTCAAAGAAGTTAAGTTAATGAAACATAACAATGTTTACAAGACAAATGTGTTAAGATATTATGTAATTTAGACAAAAAGGGACAACAGGAAAACAAATACAGAAAAAGAAAGAGACTGAGCTTGAGAAACAAACTGTTCTAAAAATATCACAAGATCTTCACAAGATCTTCTCAGGATCTTCATGGGATCTCCACTAGATCTCCATGAGATCTTCATGAGATCTTCATGAGACCTACTGAAATGATGATGTCATCACATATGAATCTTGTAACAGGTGCGTGACACTGGTGCCAGAGAGGCAGGCCTTAGCATCAAGGTCTTACCCAAGTGGCAACCTCCAGTCTAAAAGTATTAGACAATGCTGAAGTGCTAAAATCTGCTGTTTCTTGAGTGTTCTCTTAAAGCTGACTCTAAAAGTACCTTAAGTCACATTCACACCAAGCCAAAAAAATGTTCTCAGCAGAAATTAACCTCTTAACAGCTTGGTTAAAATTGTCTCCATCTGATTTGCTAACTTCACAATCAGCACCAATGTACTGGGGATGACTTTTTTTCTAGAGGACACTCTATCAGGAGTTTGTCCAATCAGAGGCACAGCTCAGCTCACATGACTAATGGGCGCCCTTAGCTGTTTGACAGGAAGCTCAAAGCCTGTGCTACTTCCAATATGGCCCCCACCAGTGATCAGCTTCATTACCCTTCATCAGGAGCAGATGGGTGACATAGCAAAGACTAGGGGTGGGCAATATAGGCTCAAAACTTTATCACAATGATTTAAGGAACTTCGCAATAACTATATTCATGACAGGAAAAGAAAACAACAACTTATTATTAGTGGTTGCTGCTTCTGAATGACAGCATTTTTATTGCACACGCAGCAAGGAAGCCACTTTTCCAATCATGAACTACTACTACACTAGCTTGAAATGTAAACATAGTTAGTAGGTCAGATCCAGAGGAAATCTGATGTTTTGGAGGAGGAAAAGTTAATCCTGCAGACGAAAAACTTTATAATTCTATACGACACAACACATTCTGTCTATGAGGACACCAACAGAAAGGAGAGGGCATGGACTGAAGGAGCTGAAGTTTAGGGAGGACCAGATGAGCTTAGCATGCTTAGCAATTAATTACCATGAAAGTATGTTATCGTGGGTGGGATTCCTGCAGGAACATGTGGTTCTCCTGTGATCTTGTGATCTCAGGTATCCAGCTGCTATGGTACTGTGCAGTGCCCACGCTTTATGTGTGAATCAGGGGTAATGATGATATAAGGTTCAGACATTCGGCTCGACCACACGTCCGTCGTAGAGGCTAAAAATCCACCGATAATAACGTAGCTTTCATGTCCCCCTCACATGTCTTCATAGCCTGGTTGTATTTGGCTGTGTGTTTCAGCTTTAGGTGGTGGAACATGTTTGTGGTGTTGCCACCCTTCATGATAATAGTCCTCCTGAACATTTTGCATCTAATGTGTTTCGCTGCGTGTCTGATCTCAGGTCAGCCAAACCACCTCCAAATCACTGAGGGAGCTCCTCTTTTAGGCACTAAATCCTCATGTGAGGACCAAGTTGATGCTGCCGTGCTACTCTTACTCTTGGCCATTGTTGTTTGTACACAGCAGGGAGCGTCATACATCATTGCGTCTCTGCACTGTAAAAATTGCGAAATGACACATTAATGTCGTCAAAAAAATCATACAGGTATTATTGTAGACAGTATGATATGGCACACCCCTAGCAAAAACTACACACATATTTTTTACAATTTATGGTCTATCCATAGTTTAGACCTCCAGAGGGCTGGCCAATCTGAGTGAAGGGGGTTAATGCAGGGAGGGAGCCTTAAAGAGACAGCAGCTGAAAAAGAATTATTTGAGCATATGGAGGCTGACTTAAAGCTTTTTAAAACACAAATGAGAGAAAAATAGAGATTTTTTAGCTTTTAATCATGCTGCAAGGGGCACCAGAGGGACAGAATGAAGACTAAAAAAGTACACGTGTAAAAATATACACTCAGTGGCCACTTTGTGAGGCACACCTGTCCAACTGCTTGTTAACGCAAATTTGTAATCAGCCAATCACATGGCAGCAACTCTGTGGGTTTAGGCATGTAGACACGGTCAAAAGGATCTGCTGTAGTTCAAACTGAGCATCAGCATGGAGAAGAAAGGTGATTTAAGGGACTTTGAACGTTGCATGGTTGTTGGTGCCAGACGGGCTGGTCTGAGTATTTCAGAAACTGCTGATCTACTGGGATTTTAACCAACAACCATCTCTAGGGTTTACAGAGAATGGTCCCAAAAAGAGAAAATATCCAGTGAGCAGCAGTTCTGTGGGCCAAAAGGCCTTGTTGATGCCAGAGGTCAGAGGAGAATGGACAGACTGGTTGGAGCTGATAGAAAGGCAACAGTAACTCAAATAACCACCAGAATTTGGCATCAACAACATGAAAGCATGGATCCATCCTGCCTTGTATCAACAGTTCAGGCTGCTGCTGCTGGTGTAATGGTGTGGGGGATATTTTCTTGGCTGTCTTTGGACCCCTTAGTACCAACTGAGCATGGTTTAAAGTCCACAGCCTACCTGAGTATTGTTGCTGACCATGTCCATCCCTTTATGAGCACAGTGTACCATCTTCTGATGGCTACTTCCAGCAGGATAACGCTCCATGTCATAAAGCTGGAATCATCTCAGACTGGTTTCTTCAACATGACAATGAGTTCCCTGTACTCAAATGGCTTCAACAGTCCCCAGATCTCAATCCAATAGAGCACCTTTGGGATGTGGTGGAACGGGAGATTCTCATCATGGATGTTCAGCCGACAAATCTGCAGCAACTGTGTGATGCTATCATGTCAATATGGACCAAACTCTCTGAGGAATGTTTCCAGGACCTTGTTGAATCTATGCCACCAAGGATTAAGGCAGTTCTGAAGGCAAAAGGGGTCCAACCCAGTACTAGCAAGATGTACCTCATAAAGTGGCTGGTGGGTGTATATAGGATAAACAAAAATGTGTTTAACCAGGGATTATAATAATACAGTTGAAGCTAATTAAAAAGTTAAGGCCCTTTAGTCTCCTTTAAAAACACTCAGAGAGACCCTGAATGTAGTGACATCATAAAGGGCAGAAACATAGATATATAAGAACGCTAGATTTCTTAAGGCGGAGTCAGCAGCATCATCTTCCAGTAGCCGTCTTGGGACAAGGGACTGCTCTAGTGCGCTGTACTGTAGTTGGAGCTTTACTCACTAAAACACTCGTAACTCGCTGAATTCTTGACGGATTTACAAACAGATTGTTTTATCATTAATAATTATAATAACAGATTTTATTTATATAGCGCTTTTCAAGAACTCAAAGACACTTTAAAACTGTTAAAATGAATACAAGCAAGGAACGGAAGTCAAAAAGATCAAAAGAACAGTACAATCACAAATTAAAAGCTAATTTAAAAAGGTGAGTTATTAACAGAAATCTGAATAAAGTGAAGTCGGAGCAGTTGTGGATATGCATGGGGAGTGAGTTCCAGAGAGTGGGGGCGGCTATGGGAAATGCTCTGTCCCCCCAGGTTTGGTGCTTGGTTCTGTGAGGGGGAGACAGGAGGTTGGTGAGGTAGGAACGGGCCTGGTGGTAGAGGGCTTTATGGGTAAGGAGAAGAATTTGAAACTGTATGCGGAAGGGGACGGGAAGCCAATGAAGATGTTGGAGGACGGGGGTGATGTGGTCACAGGAGCGGGTGCAGGTGAGGAGGCATGCAGGAGTTTTGAATGTACTGTGGTTTATGGAGGACTTTGGATGATGGACCATAAAGGATGCAGCAGAAAAGGAGAGGAATGGACGGAGGCGGGCTATGTTTCTGAAATGGAAAAAGGCTGTTTTAGTAAGCTGAGTGACATGATGGTGAAAAGAAAGGATGCTGTCAAAAATGGTTCCAAGGTTACGGATGTGAGGTGAGGGAGATAGGAGGGAGTTATTGAAAGTGAGGCTGAAGTGGGGTTAGTGAGGGACCAAAGATTATGAGGTCAGATTTGTTGTAGTTAAGTGATAGGAAGTTGTTTTTCATCCAAGTATTTATGTCAGTGAGGCAGTTTATGTTTGAGGAGTGTGTGTCTGGGGTTATTGCTTTGATGGAAATATAGAGCTAAATGTCATCTGCATAACAATAAAAGTGAAGGCCATGATGGCAGATAATGTCACCAAGGGGGAGCAGATGTATGATGTAAAGGAGGGGACCAAGCACTGAACCCTGGGGGACGCCTTGAGTCAAAGGAGCAGTGTGAGAGGAGCAGTTGTTAATGTAAATGAACTGTTGACGGTCAGTGAGGTAAGATTTCAGCCAGGCTAGTGCAGTTCCAGTGATGTTGATGGTATGTTCCAGGCAGGAGTGCAGAATGGTGTGGTTTATGGTGTCAAATGCAGCAGTAAGGTCGAGGAGAAGAATGTTGAGGTGGCCAGAGTCAGAAAGCAGTAGGTCATTTGTGATTTTGAGCAGGGCTGTGCTGTGCTGTGCTGGGGACGGAAACCGGATGGAAACCTTATTTACGTGGTTACCTATGAACTTAATAAAATTTGTATATCCAATTCAACAGTTTTAATTATTTTTAAGTATGTAGTGAAATAACTACATCTCTGACATTTATGTTTGACTTAAATGCTATGAGTGATTGAGCAGCCCTGCCCCAAGATGGCTGCCATTGTGACGCTGTTGTTCCCCATTGACTTACAGAGTGCACAAGTCATCTTGTGTTTGTATATATCTATGGGCAGAAAGCCCTCTGCCCTTGCTGATGAACATTATAGAACCTCATTGATGGAGCTGCAGCATAAAGGCCGTGTAGAGTTTAGAAAGAAGAACAAGGACTTTAACATCAATCCTTAAAGAGACAGTGAGCCAGAGCAGAGTATGAAGGGGCAGATGTGACTTAAACTAAACACCTTGGACAGAGCAATGGGGGTTTTTATGAGCTGTGAATCATGTGGATACTACAGGTGTCAAAAAAAAAAAAAGACAACAGACAAAAGCACTGTATCTCCTTTTTAAGCCGTTTTACGTCTTTGAGTAGCAGCGTTAAACTACATGTCTTGAACCTGGGCCGCTCGGTCACTTTCGGTAGATTTTAATGACACAGAGGCTGCAGCAGTTCCTCTAATACTCCCTGTGAACTCATTTCTCACCGTCTTCTTCTACTCTGTCATTTTCTCTCAGCGTATTCCCCTTTCTCAGATTTGATTTCCTTGTTTTGTTTTTACGCTTGTGTGCGCCTCTCCCCTGCTCTTTTTCTAACCCCCCATCTCTTCATCTTTCTGTGTCTCTGCAGCCAAAAATAGACTCATTCTTGTTTTTTGTCAGCTTTTCTCTCGAAACCCTCTTTAACAGGAAGTTAGATACAGTCACCACAGAAACACACACAGGCCCTAACACACACACACACACACACACACACACACACACACACACACACACACACACACACACACACACACACACACACACACACACACACACAGCTTCTGCTTAACTGCTGTCCTGAGAAATTAAATACATTTCCTGGTCCGGTTTATTTTGTCTGACTACTGCATGCAAACTTGATGCTATTCCTGTGCTGCTTTTGTCTCTGAACGTGTGAGTGTGTGTTTCTGTGAGTGTGTGTCAGCGAGGCTGTCACACCTCCTGACTCGAGGTGTTGCATGAAGAGTAACAGTCGGAGTTACAGCAAGAAAAACACATCTGTTAATGACAGTAGATGTAAGGGCTGCACTGTGTGTTTGAGTGTGTGTGTGTGTGTGTGTGTGTGTGTGTGTGTGTGTGTGTGTGTGTGTGTGTGTGTGTGTGAGAGAGAGAGAGAGAATAGCAAAAACAGAAACTTGTGTGTTCAGCTTTTTCCACCATGGCTCCATTCACTTCTCTTTCACTAAAACGTTTCCTGTTCTTACAATAATTAGGATTTTATCTTTATTGATTCTGTCCTCGTGATATGATGAGTCAAACAGGTGTGACAGGTAGAAACTGCAGAGATCATCACTCATCTAAGAGGGATCCACATTTTTGATTTGTTCTTTTATTTGACAGACTAAAAAGCCCTGTGTTATTTATCTAATTTACATTACAGGATGTTTTATTTTTGTCTCCTGATCCCATATTCACAACTCTTCTCTGCTCTTTGCCCTGATGTGTTCACAGACAAACAAACACAAGCACAGAGAGAAAGTCAGGAAAAATAATGTCACAACCACCACAAGAGATGCAGAACAGAATCTCTGTTTTTTGTAGAGCGCTCCCATGATGACATTATTCTTTAAAGCACTGCTATTCATTTATGCAGTTAAAATGTCTGGATATCAGTGAGGTGAGGACACAGTCATAGCCATAAATGCAATACTGCTAATAATTAACCTAATAATTGCTTCCGGTGGTTTGGTTTCCGGCCTTGGCTTCCTCCTGGCTTCCCAGTTTTGGGTATGGTCCAAGAATTTTTAATTGCAGTGCATCTCTAGAAATGATGATGTCACAACATGAGGATCTCCCAACTCATTCATGACTACAAACCGATATCTAACCTCTCTTTCATTTCTAAGATCTTGGAGAAAGTTGTTGCGAATCAGCTCTGTGATCCTGCCGGACTCCAGCTGCTACGGCTTTGGATTGTTGCCGGGAATGGCCTGCTGGTTTCACCTTAACTGTCGCCACAGCGCCAAACTTCAGACTGCGTCTGTCTGTCTGTCTCTCCCTTTCTGTGTGTGTGTGTGTGTGTGTGTGTGTGTGTGTGTGTGTGTGTGTGTCTGTGTGTGTGTGTGTGTGTGTGTGTGTGTGTATCCCTCTCTCTCTGTCACTCATGGTGGATTAGGATAAGAAAAGACTTCTTATCTTGTCTTGATGTTGGGTTTCAGCTAATAAAATTTTATTAACATTTACGGGTCTAGACCTGTGAATGTTTTTGTTAAGTGTCTTGAAATAACATTTGTTATGATTGGCACTATACAAATAAAGATTGATTGGTTGATTGATTGATGAGAGGCAGGGCCTCAAAAAACAAAAAACAAAACAACCCTAAGGCCTCCAGAGGGCTGGCCAATCAGGGTGAAGGGGGTTTGTGGAGCAGGGAGCATTACAGAGACAGCAGGGAGGCTGAAATTAAGTTTTCTAAGGAGCTGTTTACATGATAAGGGTTTTAGGATGAAACACAAGAGCATTGTTTCGTTTACACAGAAAGAGGATTGTAGCCAACCTAAAATGGAAACTCCAGAGTGCAGTTTTTCTGACTGTTGCCATGTAAACAGCAAACCAGAGTTTTCAGTGGAAACACTGACATCACACGCGGCTTTGGGTTTTGCACTTTCATTGTGGCAACATAAATTGCCATGCGTAAACTTGACAACACCAGCAGTCACAATGGAGGATTACCGTTTCGTGTTTGTGCTTCTCAATCCGCTGAATCTGCTGACTGCCTTCCAACTTCATGTACATCCTCACTGTTACTCCACTTCTGCACACTTAGCGAGGATGCATTCAATATATGCACCAGATAATCAGACTCTCTCTATTTCAGCTGGGGGCTACCAAAAGACTCTACAGTTATAGTGCTAACTACAGGCCTGGCATGCTAACTACAGCATTTTCAGTCCCTCAGTGTTTCTATGTGAATGCATTTTTTTCACAGTGTTATTTGTGTTTTTTTGGGGAAACATTGTCGTATAAATGACCCCTAAAACACCAGTGAGACAAAAAAAGGTATTTTCATGAGCTGTGAATCATGTAGAGATACTACGGGGGCACCAGAGGGACAAAATAAAGACTGAAAAAAGAACAGAGCAGAGATTTTAAAACCTACTGAGATTGTACATTTGGTGTGTCAGAACACCAACCTCACCTCGCCCTGACCTTTGACTACGTGTCTTCCCCTCTAATGCTAACTGACTTTAAATTTTATGATTTGTTTTGATCTCTTTGACATCCCAGATTAAAGCAACTAAATTAAGCAACTATTCTAAACTTGGTAAGCTGTTTTTAGACTTGTTAACTCGCCTGAGATCGGACCACAGTGCTGACTGCTGTGAAGTGACTTGACTGGAAGGATGTGGCTTCCCTGCTAAGAACAACACGTGATCTTTTTAAGTCCTGTGTGAGTCTGAGGTTTGTCAGAGTGAAACTAAGAGATACAGACAGACTGATTTATATAGTAGAAGATTCTGGTTCATGAGTGGACTTGTTTGGTTCTCAAACCGTCTGTTTCACGTCAAGTTTGAAGTTACTTCTCTCTGTTGGTGTACCTTAGGTTAAAAGTTTTCCTGGATAAGCACTGTAAGTGATGTCATTTCTTTCTTGGGTGCCCTTGTTTTGATCCAGACCTACTGTGTGACCCAGGCTGACAAGGCTTTAAAGGTTTAATCACACAAATTTTGCTGAGTGGGGCCTTTGGGTGCTGCAGTTTGTTGATACACTCTTACACGTTGACTTGATATGCTGACGACTCCCTGTTCTCTCGTTAAAGAGTCCTTTTAACCCCGGACAGGACAGCGTTTTAATTTTCTGGCCTGCAGAGGCCTTCCTGGCTTGCACTGAGGCTTACCCCCCCTCAGCCTGGGCCAAGGACTCTACAGACCCGTGAAGAAGAGAAGAAGAGGATTTATAATCATATCAGGAGGGGTGCTCACCCTGCCCAAAGTCACACGAATGCCAACTCCATTTCCATCTCATCCTCGCTCCCTGACTCTGCCCTTTGTGTCTCTCTGCCTCTACGTCTGCTGCTTGCTCTTTGCTGAGTCATCACACTTATAGCTGAGCCAGACACTGAATCATATTAGAGGTATTGGCAAGTAATCAGAAGACAACAAGTACCCCCTTCCTCTTCTCACTTAGCTTCTCAATCTGGGTAATGAAGCCACGCACAAATTAGCCTCCTATCCGCGCACGTACACACTAAAAATACACACAGCTGCACTTAAACACACACCCGAACTCCTGACATGCATGCACACACTCAGACCAAAGGGTTTTTACCAGGAAATAAACTCTTGTTTGCAAGAAACGAAAGCCACATCCTTTGAAAGGCAGAGCAGGGCCGAGGAGGGAGCTCAGTGTCTATGTAAACATAGAGATGATCGAATATCAGTGTGGAGAAGAAGAGGAGAAGAAAAACGAGGGATGGGGGAAGAGGGGGAGTGAGTCTGTCAAATGTGTGTGGATGCAAATCATGTGCACCGTAATCCCCTCTGTTTACACTGGTTTAACATTAAGCCATCAATTTAAAACTTTTATTTTTCACTCGGAAAAACAAAACCAGAAAGATTTACTGGGAATAAATCACTAAAGTTGGTAGAGGTATTCGATATTGATATCGGTCCGATATCAGCAAAAAAACAAATATCGGTATCGTATCGGAATGCATCTAAAATCTCTGATATAAGCAGTCCATTCCAGACCCCGCTCCTGCTGTTTTTATTTGATTTATTTAGGTTATTTTCTGGGTCTTCTAATTTATTTTTTATTTTATTCAATTACTAGTATTTTTTATGTTTAATGTTAAAATTTCTGTTTCCCATTGGTTAATAATAAATGGGTCAGTTTTTCCTCATACCTACTGTTGCTGACTACTGTTCTTTGTTTGAATAAAATCACTGAATCAAGCCTTTTCTAACATGACAGACATACTACAAAATAAGTAATAAAAGTATGCATGTTTAATGCTGATATCGTATCGGATTAATATCGGTATCAGCCCATACTCAATGCTGCAGTATCGGTATCGTATCGGAATTGAAAATGTAAAATCGAGACATCCCTAAAAGTAGGCATTCAATGTACGGCCACAGACTAAAACTGTGACACCAAAAAACCGAGCTGGCATCTGTTATTGCCTTTAGATAAAACTTGTTAGCTTGTGGCTACATTATTGAAGTTGTTTACATAAGACCCTTGGCTTAAAGAGTTAACACTGTTAGATTATTCTTTCCAAACAACAACACTGGTGCTAAATGAAGAGGGATGTAAGCATTTACAATGTACACATGCAACCTCTAAATGACCACATAATGACTGAATATGACTTCATCATAAATATTAATAGCCTCTTTTTTATGAGGTGGATATTTAATAGGCTCAGTATTGGGGACGGTACTGATTAGTATGCAATGATGTTGTTTGTTTCAGTTACTACAAGAAAGTAATAATTCTGAAAATCACAGGAAAGTTCAGGATATGGAGCCTGTTCTTTTCTTGAAAGGATGGGACAGTAATAAAATGCAAATAGAATAAAGTTTTTCTTAAAATTTGGAAGTTTATGTCAGAAATCTGAGAAAATCAGTGCAAAATCAGTGCAAAATCTAAATCTAAAATTGAAATATTCAGAGAATAGGTTTGAATTGTAGGATGCCAGTCCAGAATCTGAGACTGAAGTTGAAATCTTGAGATTAAAGTCTGAATTCTTAAAAAAAGAAATTTAACTTGTGAGATTAGACTTGGATTTCTGAGAAATTAGGTCCAAACTCTGACAGGAGAGACAACATTCTCTAATTCAAATCAGAATCACAAGAATAACAGTCCAAATTTTGATATTAAGGTCCTCATTCTGACAATTTAAATCAAAGTTCTGAGAATAAAGTCATTAGAATAATGTCATATCTCCTGGGAAAAAATAAAACTAAAAATCTTACCTTTGCCCTTCAAATCTTTTTTTTTTCTGCATCCTCTTTCATGTAGCGTGATTCTATAAGATAAGAAAATGAAGATCATTTATTAAAATAATCTGTATCTTTAAAATATTCTGTTTTTATGAAGTGTCCTGCCCTTGAGCTTAATTTTCCTGAAGTATCAGGAACAGCATTATTCCCTAACAGGGGTTTAAAGGTCATTTCTGGCTCACTTTAAAGACTCAGACTGACAGTTTTTAGATACCTGTGTTTACAGATAGTCTGCACATGATAAGATGAAAGTGATTTCCCATGTTTCCCTGCATGTTGGCCTGAATGTTTGCCTGCGTGTTTGCAGCAGTGAGTTATTTTGGTTCTGGCGCAGGATTCCCTCCAGTGTGATGGAGGAATCAGAGACTCACAGATGGAGCGCTGAGACTCCTCTGCTGCTGTAAAAAGACGCACACACATGTTTGTGCAGCACCGCTAACCACTCAGTGAACTCTTTTGTAGAAAGTCTATTTTTGTCTCGGCACGTCTATGTTTGAGAAAGCGAGCTTATTCTGGAAACGGGCTGTTACTGTATATGGTAATTCCCCAACCGTCCCCTCTCTGTGCTTACGTGTGAAGTTCCCCTTCTTTCTTCTCCTCTTTCTTCATCTTTTCTCTGTTTTTCTCAGATTGTTCAGTTCTCCTCCTCTTATGCTTTTACTTCCTCTTTCATCTGACAGTTCTCTTCTTTCTACCTCTCCTCCTCCTCTTCTGTTGTCCTCCTTTTCCTCCCTCTCTGCCGGCCTCTGCAGAAGTCTGTCAGTGTGAGTGTACCGGCCTGCTGTGCAGCAATCTGTTGCCCGTCAGATTAACACACACTTGCTTCGAATCGGGGTGGACACTTTAAGTAATACGTTGGCACAAACAAACGTGCAAACACCCACCTGCTCTGTGAGTGGGACAAACTTCAGCACACCTCTCGCTCCATCTGCCTGCCACTCTTTTTTATTATCCTCAAGGTTAACTCTTTCTTTGAGTGATTTCTGGAAAAATCAGTTGCTAAGCACGCTTAAACATACTTGAACCATCATTATAGGCCGATGGAATCAAACCTCGTGTCCTCTAATGTATTTTTTAAGGTCTTACATTTTCAGACCATGATAAATTCATTTATTTAAAGATGTCAGCTGGAAGAGTTGTAGAGTCTCTGCAGAATGTACAGAGCTGCAGCTTTAGACAAGCAGCCTATGAACAGTCCAGATGGAGTTTAGCAAGACTTTACTGATAGACCTTGGTTTGGTTTGTGACCTTGACAGGAAATGTAAACATGCACATCATTTAGAAAACAATTCATTTCAGTAACATTCAAAGATCGAAAATGGAGCCGCATTAAAATGAATCTAGGGCTGATCATGACCTAAGACTTTTGATTTTTTTTAATAAGGAATATAGAGTTAAAAGTTCAAGTATGTTAAAATACGCTTTGAAAAAAAATTGCATCAAAACATGTTTTTTTATGTTTTTTTTTTTTTAATTCAAACTGGGCATTTCAAATTCATCATAATCATTAAATTTAAGTTTATTCATTCAATCATCGAAATTTGGTCATTCAAATCAAATATTAGTATTTTAATTCAGTTTTTTCACTTATTCAAACTGAGCATTTATAATTCAAAATATTCATTAAAATTCAGTTTCCTGAGTCCATTATTCAAACTAAGCATTTTAAAATCTATGAAATTATTGAGATTTATTGTTTTCAATCAACAGTTTAAATTCAGCTACTTAAATTGAACATAATCATTCAAATTCAGCTCATCCTTTTATTCAAACTGAGCATTTCAAATTCAAAGTTATTTAAATTATTTTTCAAATGGTTCATATCTCAGTCCATAGTCACAGGACTAAAACTATAACTAAAAATGTATGTTATTGATAGCTTGTTAGCCTTGGGGCAACAAATGCAGGCCAAATTGTCATTGTCTTCATTTTCATGAATGTTTCTTCCTCCTAGTGCTTGAATCGCTGTGGTTTTCTCTTTGTTTTTTTAAATGTAGAAAAAGATTGTGAAAATATTGTGAATTTTGCAGCCATAAAGAACCCTGAGGTAAAAGATATTTTAGACACCTAGGGACACGCTGTTGTGTCTCTACTGAATACAACTTTGTTTTCTAGCACTGGGGATATTCATGGAGTCAGATCAGGGAAGAAGTTGAGGGGATGAAAGGCAAACAGGCCTGTTCACGCTCATAAACTCTTAGAATTTGAAGGTTTTTCTCATGGTCTACCTTCCAAACATTGACCACGGATGGGCTGATTTTATCCTCTAAACCAGAAGAATTCCTGCAGCAGCCACAAGAATCCAGACGTGCTCAGTTCAGTTGTGCACTCATACACATCATAAAACCAGGCATGCACACACACAAAGACACACTCTATTTTTAGAAAGTCCTCTGGGATACAGAGTCTAAATATAGAAGGTCATTTTGTTAAACAAATACAGCATGAGTGTGTTGGATGGCTGTCAAAACATGCTGGCCATGTGTTTCCGTCAGTGCGTGAGTTTATGTGTGGATTTATCTGCACGGGCAGAGGGAAGGTTTCTGGACTTTGGACATTTGAATTTTTTGTATTATTTCCAAACGAGCGATGGAAACAGAGAAATAAAATGCAGAGCTGGAAGGTAATCGAGGGAGGAAGCGTGACATTGAAAATGAAAAGTGGACGGAGAGAGATGGAGAGGTGTGGGAGTAGAGGAGTTCAGATACATTAGCATGAGAGATGGGAAAGAAACCCTCTTTAAACCACCCAGAGGCCACGCACACACACATGCTTTTGCATAAACACCCGTGTGTTTAGTAATAGTGGCTACTCTCAGCTTGGTGCAACTGGTCCCCATGGTGTGTTTCAACACAGGAACAGTCATTGCTTCACTTTCAGTCCACTTTATCAACTTGATGGTCTGTTGATTCACAACTGTTCAGTTTTTCTGACACTAATAAAGAAGAAATGGGTAAAAGGGCGAGTAAAACTGCACCCACTTACACTTACAAAGACTCAAATTACAACTCCAAAGAACTCCCTAGTGGCTACCTGTAGTGTTGAAAAATGAGTGTTATGTGACTGAAACTGAAGTCTTAAAATATTTTTATGGTTGTCGAGTGGAGAGCAAATTAAAATTTGTTGGAAACAAGAATGGACTTGTGCAAGGCTATTGTTGTTTAAGTGTAAGTTTTTTTTACATCTTTAATTCAAAGACTAAATTCTAAACAAGGTTTCATCTTTATATTAAAGATATTCACAACAACCCAGCTAGGGCTGCACGATATGGCCAAAATCCAATATCTCAATATTTGTAGGCCATATCTCAATACACGATATATCTCGATATTCTGATTTCTCAATCACTGTATTAATGTTGAATCCAACTCTTTGTTACATAAATTGACAGCAGTATAATTTTTCAAGCAGATCTTTTAGATGCATTTTTAAATTTAAATGCAAAAAGGGGAAAGTCTTAATCAGGTAAAGTTTAACAAACCTTTTATTTTAAACCAACTTTATGTAGTTGCATAATTTTAGTTCCAGCATAATAATTCATTCAGATTTATTAAACTGACTGATTATATTATATTATATTATATTATATTATACTTTCAAAATATGAACTAAAGTTGGAGATAATATGACTTTCATTCCCATAAAGCAGCTCCCTGGATAATGTTGGTCATGCTGAAAGGACTCTAGTGACTTCTGTCTTTGAGCCTGGGGACTGGTTGAATTTTATTGAATTTGGGTTTGTCCTGTGATCATATCTCAGCCTGCAGTATTTTGGTATTTAGTGGTAAAATAGCATCAAACTCATCTGCCGTCATGTTTCGAGCAGTGATCAGCTGGTTGCTTTGACCGAACGGCACTCAGAGAGGGGGGGCAGAGTGTGCTGAAAAGCGAAAGTGAAAGTTAAAAACATTCCGCGTTTGTTTCCCGTTGTGGGGAGCTGGAAGAGAATGAATCAGGGATCATACATATAGCAAAGCAAACCCAAATGAGCAACTACACTTTAGAAAATAAGCCCTGGGAACCTGTAACCCAAGACTGATAAGACGTGCAAGCGACTTTTCTTCTCTCCACTCCTAATACAAAAACACGCATGCGCAGGAGAATTTTTCTGGGTGGGCGGGGGAGCGTGGTGCTCGCTGAGAGAGGAGCACCAGCTGAGCAGCAGAGTTAAACGAGCGAATCACCGAAGAGATTTACGTTCCAAAGTCTGAAAAAATGTAGTTTTCTGGTAATACTCGCTGATTGCGATATAGCCGTTTTATACATCTCACGTGCAAATGCCCGCGATACATCGAGTATATTGGATATATCCCCCAGCCCTAAACCCAGCAACTAAAAGTTCAACTAATTGACATTTCATTATTTCCACTCTGAACCGAGCTGGTTTGAAAAAAAGGCATAAGTATCCTTGTTACACGGCTCTGTTTTCATGAGCAGTGCTACCTCTCTTTACTTTGTTCCGTTGTAGCTTAACCATAGCAGCTTTGAGTTGAAATGATAACTCATGTCTCATATCACTTGTTTATGTCTTATTGGGTATTAGTAAAACTGTCCAAACATACTTTATTAGAGCCACGTTCACCTGACAAATCCAGAAAATTGGCTCATTTTAAAATTAAATGATGCCTGAAGTGCTTGTAAAAAAATATATATACCATAAGGTAAGAAAAAATGTATTTGCCAAGTCTCTTAAAATAAGAACAATTTCTTAAAAAGACAAACTAAGCATGTACATTTTTTTACTCAGAAGACAGACATAAACATTTGCTCAGATGTGAGTTTTTACAGAGCTCTAGAGCTATGTTTATTAAACATATGCTGTTGCAGGTGGAAAGAGCAGTATCAGTTGAGTGATATAGAAATTCAGCAAGGAGAGTAAGCACTACTAATGAAAACAAAGTGGTGAAACAGGAAAAAGAAGGAAACATGACATATTTTGAAGTAGCTCAGTTTGGAGAGTGGTTGTGCTTTTTGCTGATATTCGCAAACATATCCTGAAAAAATACACTTTTCTGGCTTTTGTGGCTCACCCCATTTAGCCCCAATGTCAACCTTGGAAGTTGTTATTGAAAGATTAGATTTTAGTTTTTGCAGTGTCTTACCTGAATATTTAGAGCTTTTAATCTTCACTTCATACAACATTCAAAGAAGCTGTTCTTCTGTTCTGTGCTGTGCTTATGCAGGCATTTTTAAAGGAAGCGAAATCTAAATCTGTTTTAAAAATAAAATATACACGCTGGTATGACAAAGTGTTGGAGATTTGTGTTTTTATAGCTCGATGTATCTGACACTACAGGGAAACTTAATTATGTTAATTGAAATTATTGTCTCTGGAATCCAAAGTTTGTGAAAGTCAAAACTTGAAAGCAGCATCACACCTACGGTACACAGCTAAGATCACCTTTAATCTTCTGGGTCAGGCCATTTAGACCAGCAGACAAATTACTGCAGTAAAAAAGCAAATTATTATGGTCTAGACACCCCGAGGTCTGCACCATCCATCACATTAAAAAAACAGCCGATAATGGAGACAGAGGAGAGGGTGGAAAGCAGGGTCACCTCCACTTATTCTATCTCCCTTTTTATTTGACAGACTGCCACAAAGTCATACCACACATCAGACCAATTTATACACAACTGCTGGTAATGTGAGATTTACGGGTAGAATAAATAATTTACTGCTTTGTAGTCCATGAAAATAAGAAAGGATTGAGTCACACAGAGAGGATGTTTCTGGTGGTAAAGGAATGAGGGAAATTATTGATGGACTGTTGAAGGAGTGACAACAGAAGGGTCAGGATATGAGTATGTAGAAGAAGAATAGAAATGGACCAGAGGACAGTGGGCGTAAGTGAGTAGAAAGAGGGTTAAAGAGATGTGAGAGGAGAGGTGGAGGATGAAGGAAAAGAGAATCGCAGTCGAAAAGAAGGAAGGAGAAAGAGTAGGTGGTAATGATCGGAGTCGTAAACAGACGCCGAACAGAGGAGGAATAGTGGAAAGGATGAGACTGGAGAGTGGTATTGATCCAAGACGAAGAATGGGAATTAATGACTGCGGGAGGGAGAGACGGGAAGAAAAAGAGAAATGAAAGACAGCATGCCTTGAGAAAAACTACATAAATAGGAAGAGACTGGAACATATGTGGTTATGATTGTTTCTGAATAAGTATCTAAAGGTTAAAACAAAGACGTGATTTTTTAAATTCAATTTCTACTTACAGCTTCAGGACACGATACACAAAAGTAGATTGTTGTCTTCAACCCTTGAGTATTGATTTATGGTGTCAACGTCATTGCTTCCCAGGGGACTTAAAGATAGGTATTTCCACATATCCTGTTTTCTCAAAAATTAAAAATCATTTGGGGAGTCAAGGGTTGAAGCCTACTCTGCTAAACTGTCATTTAACCCCATGCAGAAACAATACCATATCAATATAAAAAAAAAAAAAAATAGCACCATGCTAATCTGAAGTTGACTTTTATCAAGTGATTAAGGTGGTATTCCAACAATTACATTTTTACAAACCAGCTAATTTTAAAATGAGTTAGGATGAGGTAAAGAGGTTGGTCATAAGCTTCCTCAAGAACAGTTACAGGGTGCCTACCTATCAGTCAAGTTAGCCACGCCCTGATATGCACAAAACTTGCAAGTTTAATAACTTTGAAAATAACAAGTAATACAATTCTCCAAGAAAACATGTTACTTGTCTTTCTTGGGCTGTCTCATACAGGCATATTTATGTTTTTAGAAAGAGGAGTCGCCCTCTTGTGGTTGTCTTTTTTTATTGTTTTTTTTTTTTTTAAAGGGCTTCAATCGGAATGTGTCCTTCACTTACTTTTCATTTTAACCTCTGTGGTTTCATCCCATTCTAATGTTTGTTTTTCAATAGTAAAATGTTGAAAAGGACAAACAATTGCTCATATTGGCACACCGCATGTGTACCTTATCTGATGTCCACACTGTTGAAACTTTCATGAAACTTGAGCAAGGAGGATTGAGAAATATTATCAAACCGTTAGCGTGTAAACTGAGCCTCCGTGGAACAGTGACTCTGCTAAAGGCTTCAGACTGTTGACCCAGTAAACCAACACTGGGCTAACCTGAAGCCTTGTGTTGTCGACATACAGAAGCAACATGATGATGTTCAGATCAGTTTTCATCGCCTATGATTCATGGAAAGTTTTCAGTGGAGGTTTCACTGGGTGGTTGAAGTTCAGTGATGTGGAACAGTGTCTGTTTTTCACTTTTGTTTGTTCTTTTAAAAGGATTTTACTCAGAATGAAATAAGATATTACGGAGAGAACGTCAATTTCAAAGTTGTGATTATGAATGACAGAGTATTACACATAAAACGTGTTGTTTCCCTTTCAGAAACCCAACAGCAGACACAGAAAACTTGCTGCAGTGTCAAACCAAATTGCTGGTGTAACTTGATTAGATTCAGAGTGACTTGACCTCGGCCTGCAGTCACAGAAACAAGTCCACAGGCGCTGAGCTCTTTTATCACATTTAGTGGCGCTGAGGAATTGGAGCTGCACGAGCGCTCTGGCCTGAAGCTTTCCTCTTTCCTGCCCCGAGCTGTTACTTCTCACAGCTTGTGTTTATGTCGTTGACCCATCTTACAGTTCACAGCTTCTGGGTCTTTGTAGGTTAGACCGTGTGGTGAGAGCCGTCAGTCCTGTGTTAAAAATTAACACAGAAAAATTGGATTTTGATGAAATACGAGTTTGAGCTCTGGGTTTTCTGCTCTCATGTTGTAATAAAAATCAAATAAAGTGGAGGAAGTCCATTTGGGTTTGAATGCGATGGCGGAATTAAAGCAGTTTCTAATAAATATAACTGTCAGCAATGTTTACTGGAGCACAGCAGTTTTCCGTTCACTGCAGTTATTGTTTGCTGAATGAGACTTCAGGGAAATGTGTGGAGAGGGCAATTCAAGCTCCCACAGGTTGGAGAAGAAATCACTCACCTCCCAGGGGAAGAAAGGGTCGTTATGTTTCTGTCTAATGTCTGCACACCCTTTATTTGTCCTTTACTTTGTTTGGGTCTCAGACCTTAGTTTTGCACACATATACCTGAAAAACAAGGATTATTCGATAAAAACACTTCTGCAAAAGGTACACCGTAAGAAACCTGTTATGGGAAAAGAAGATATAAAAACAAACTTAGATACACTCACCTTTAAACTGACATAAAAAGATCATACTTTATAAAAAAAAAAATTTCACATTATTATACACAATCAACGCTAACGTCCATGATGGGTGTATAAGTCTCCAGAAACATCATTAAAAGCACATGTTCCCATTGAACATATAAACAAGTTTACACACACACCTTGGTGTGTAAAGTTTGTATTTAACAGTATCAAATATTTAAAATGCATGTAAGGTTATTGAAACATCTTATCATAAATTAAAACTACATGTAGGATGGGAAGGTCCCCAGAAGATAAAACAAAAAAAAACAAAAAAAAAAACAACAAAACAAAACATGGTCCTCATTAGGAACAAAAACAAACGCAATGAGAACAGGAGAGGTGTAAAATGAGTGTTGGGAAAGGTGGAAGGGGAGATAAGATTAAAGTGTGTGTGTGTGTGTGTGTGTGTGTGTGTGTGTGTGTGTGTGTGTGTGTGTGTGTGTGTGTGTGTGTGTGTGTGTGTGTGTGTGTGTGTGTTATGGCTGGTGATTATCCCTGATGATCACACTGCGCTCCTTAATCCTCTCTTTCCGCTCTCATACACAGTTTGGTGGAAGCCCCTGTTTATGTGTGTGTGTGTGCATTTGTGTATGTGCGTTTGTGTGTGTGTGTATTTTCTTTTGCCACCCTTTCCTCCTCTTTTCTGTCTTTGCCCTTGATCTTTCCTTTCTTCCTAACTTATCTTGGATCGGTGTCCATCCTTCTCTCCTTCCTTTCTCTTCAAGCATCCTTTCCTCTTCTCTGTCCTGTCCTTTTTCTCATTTTTGACCTTCCCATCTGTCCATCCTATTGTCCTTATCTAATGTATCCTTTATGTATCCTTCTTTTTTTCCTTTAGTCACCTTTGCTGCTTGTTAGTGTCCTTTCCTTATGATCATCCTTTCACCCTTTCCTTTCCTACTTTCCATCCTACCCCCCTTATTTTGTCTTATCCTTATTATGATTTCCTTCCCTCCTTGTCCAAAACTTGTCCTTCATCCATCCTTCCCTTCTTATTTCTATCCTTTTCCCTAATCTGTCCTTTCCTTGTATCCCTCATTCCTTTCAATCCACACTTTCTTCCTCATTTTTGTCCTTTCTCTTTAATGCATCCTCTCCGTGTATCTTGCATTTCATTTTCTCCTTCCTCTCTTCATTCACTAATTTCTTCCCTTCATCCTATCCTTCCCTTCCTCGTTTGAGTCCTTCCTTCTATCCTTTATCTATCGTTCCTTTATCCATCCTTCTCTCCTTTTTATGCATCCTTTTCTTCTTATTTCTACCCTTTCATCCTGAGTCCATCCTTTTATTTTTTACTTTTCCTTCCTTATGCTTTTCTTTTTCCTTGTTACCTTTCTTCCTCTTCTATATCGTTCTCTTTTCTTCTCCCTGTTGTTTCCTTTCATCCTTGATTTCCCATGTCCTTCTTTAGGCCTGTTTCCCTTTATCTCTTCTTTCCTTTGCTTCTCTTTTCTTTCTCTTTAATGTGTAATCCCTCTCATTTTATTTAAACAGGAATAGAAACATGTTGAGCATCATAAACCAGCCGAGCCGTCATGCTAATCACAGCTGAACCCTCCACCTCTCATTCCACTGTCCCCCTCTGCATCTCTGACCGGGGGATTTATCTGTTCACTCAAAGTGTGTGTATGTGACTCTGTGTGTGTTTGTAGTGTGTGTGTGTGTGTGTGTGTGTGTGTGTGTGTGTGTGTGTGTGTGTGAGGATTATGCAGCATCAGAGCCAGATTTTGTCCGTATGCTCCGAGGCAATCACCCCCCCGTCTGCCCTGCCCCCACCAGCAGCAGATTACTTGTCCTTCAGCGCTCAGACCTCACAGGCAGACGCCAGAAACAGGATGATATTCCTCAAACACACTTACACACACACACACTTACACACACACACACTTACACACACACACACACACACACACACACACACACACACACACTCACACACACACACACACACACTCTTACACATATGAAACGGGTTAAACTTAAAGAAAAAAGTATTTGACAGGGGCATGTGTATGTGTGTGATTGTGTGTGTGTGTGTGTGTGTGTGTGTGTGTGTGGTGTGTGTGTGTGTGTGTGTGTGTGTGTGTGTGTGTGTGTGTGTGTGTGTGTGTGTGTGTGTGTGTTGTGCCTGTCTGTCTCTTCCCATCTGTCTGTGTAGAGTATGAGTGAGTGTCATTAGATTCTCTCCGGCTGTGTTTTTGCGCATATCGCTGCTGTGTGAGTGTGTGTATGTGTGTATGTGTGTGTGTGTGTGTGTGTGTGTGTGTGTGTGTGTGTGTGTGTGTGTGTGTGTGTGTGTGTGTGTGTGTGTGTGTGTGTGTGTGTCTATTAATAAATGCACAGAGGTACATGAGACAGGATGTGGTCGCCATGGTGCAAGGTCCTCCCACGCCTTGTTCTGAAACTGTCTGTGAGCGTGAGTGTGCGTGTATGCCCAAGTAAGTGTGTGTGTGTGTGGTCAGAGACGGTGTGTTTATGCATGACAGATAACACATATATAATGCAGACATTTCTGCTCTAAAGGATCTCTGTTGTTGCATTTCTTGCAACATGTGATTGAAATTCTTTAAATGTAAGTTGTCAAGGACAGAGGTTACACACACACACACACACACACACACACACTTTCATTGGACTGAACAAAACAAAGATCACTCAGGTAAAAAGAGTGATAAATTCAACTTTTTATTATTTTTATGTGTGTGTGTGTGTGTGTGTGTGTGTGTGTTTGCGCGTGTGTCCGTACATCTTCTGAGCTGAAGGTTGTTCCGAAAGTCAGGCTGTTACCATGGTAACCCTGCATGCCTTTGCATTAGTGAGTTTGAATGTCAGAAAGCAAATAAAATTGAAAAAGATGAGAGGAATGAGTGTGATTAAAAGTCAGACCCCAGTTCAGCTGAAATTTGCATATGAGTGTTTGTTTTATCCACCTTGAGCGTCAGCTGTGTGGGGTGTGAAGAGCAGAGCATCCAGTCGGTGTGAAACATCAAAAATACTAGCAGGTGTATTCAGATGTTGTTGTTTTCTGCACCTGTGAGGTGATTCAAGCTGCAGAAAGTTGAGTTTTGGGGGTTGAATTAATTTCCAGACGAGGAGCTCGGTGCCGCTTTCATTTTACAAACACAGACGTGTTGGTGGCTGTGAGGAGTCATCACAGCGCTCCTCTGTCTCTAAATCCCCTCACTTGTTCATTCCTCAGTCCTCATTTCATCTCTGCCTTGCTGTTTCCCCTCCCCTTGCACCCCATCACCTTCCCTTTCCACCCACTCCTCTTTCCCAGCCTGCCATCTGCTGGAGGAAACGTAGCACTGCAGCTCTCCTCACAGAAATCACAGCTGGTGACATTGAACAAGCCTCATTTTGCATTCTGAAGGTGTGCGTTCAGGGACGACGCAGCCTGGTGATTAGACAAACATGAAGGGTCATAGGGTTCAGTGTCTGCAACCACTGTTGCAATTAGTCCCAGCAAAAAACGCTCCTGAGCGTGTCTCTGTGGTTTCAGTGTCTCATGAATAACCAGCTGTCGTTTAGGAAACACTGCAGCTTCATCCTGCTGATCACAAAAGACTAAAACAGTTTGCTGTGCCATGCTCAAAAGCACAAACTACTCACCTGATGTCTTTATTCATTGTTTTATTCATTTGTTCAAAGCTCATTTAATGTTTTTGCACCAATTTCTAACAAATAGCAGTGATTAATAAAAATGATTACTTTAAATTGGTCCAAAGACAAGCAGCTACATTATTTTCTTACACTTAATTCTTAACCATGAGATAATGAAGCATTACATTAGTGTAAAAGTTAAATTACATGAAAATCAGGCGGTTGTCTCTAAAAATCAATTGTGTGTCAAGGCTTTTATTTTGAAAATGTAGCTATTGAAGCTACAGTAAGTGATTTTAGCTGGCTATGAAACAGATGAAAACGCAAACAAGAGCCTCTTTATGAGTTGTCAAAAGCAAACAAGACCCTCAATGTCGAGCTGGGCGAAAAATGGAATATACTCGATTTATCACCAACTATTGCACGTGAGATGTATAAAATGACTATATCGCAACCATCGAGTTTAAATACTCACGTTAATGTCTTCAGACATTGGAATGTAAATCTCTTCAGTTTCGCTTTTCTGCGCTCTCCCCCGCTGCAGTCACAGCACTCAGCTGTGTACTGCTCGATGCACGACGGCAAAGAGGAGCTTTGTTTGGTGTTATTTGATAGCTGAATACCAAAAAACTGTAAGCTGCGATGTTTTCTGAAAACAAATAAGGTTCGGTGGCAACTTCACAAGTTTATACAAACATGCAACAACCCCCCAAAAAGAGAACTTAGAGCTGTGAAGTGAACAGAGTGAGGAGGTAAAGCCAATACACATTTTTTCTGGCAAATTTAAAAGTCCAACTGAAGGGTCTGCTTAAATCATTACACTGGTGTCATTTTATGCATCAAAGGGTTGGATTCAACATTTATAAAGTGATTTAGAAGAGAAATCAGAATTTCAAGATATATACTGCATCGTGATAGAGCCGAAAAGTATCGAGATATTGGTTTTTGGCCATATCTTGCAGCCCTACCTCAATGACAAGATTAAGTCTTTATAACTGCTATTATTATGCTTGTTAAAGCCTGCACAGAGTAGGAGTCATTTTTTAAAAGTGATTGATTTTTACCTTTTCCATCATAGATATTCACAATAAGTCTGTATCAAAAAGTTCAACTACTAAAGTTCAAGTCTTTTCTTAGAACAGTGCTGTAAGTGTCCTCTGATTGTCTGTTTCACTTGTTTTCATTAGCAGTGCTCGCTCTCTTCACTGTTTTTGAATGTAACTCAGCCATTGCTGCTTTCTTTTCTGCTCACATCAGCTTCAAGTTGAAAATAAAGCTCTAGATCTTTCTTTTTTTCAGAATTTACACTGCAAAAACTCAATTCTAACCAAATGTTTGTCTTATTTTCAGTAAAAAAAGAATAAGCCTTGTTAGACCTAACCTGAGCTGCATCCAACTGACAAGTCCAAAAAAAAAGGTTTAATTTGAGATAAGAGAAAAAATAAGATTACCTGAATTGCTTGAAAAAACGTGCTGATAAGGTAAGAAAGTGTTTGAATCTGAGAATCTAAACAGGTTCATTTTTCATACCAGGCAGGCTGATTTGTTGTCTGTTGATTACTCTTTACAATGAAATCAGGCATCATTTTTGTCTTTAAATATCTTGAAATGAGACATTTTTCTGGATTTGTCAGGTGACTGCAGCTCATGTTAGAGGAATATTTGCTTAGATTTGAGCTTTGGCAGTGTAGCTTATGAAAAAGAGAGATCTCCAGTTTTATTTTCAACTCAGTGACTCGTCGAGTCGGATAGAAATCACATGAAGAGAGCAAGCACGGCTAATGAGAATAAGCCAGTGAAACGGTAAACAAAAGGATAACTGTGACTTTTTTAACCAGCTGTATCTAATGTGATAATGAACAAAAAGAAAAAGTTAAACTTTTGGGATTTTTTTTGTAATAGGTTTAATAATAATCTCTCAGAGTACAAGCCTCTTGATACATTTTTGAGAAGATGCCCACCTGAATTTAAATTCAGATTAACATATGCCACTTATTCAAACCTTTATGAACTTCATTCTTCAACATTAGCACTTGCTGGGCTTTCAGCTTTTGGAGGATGTTTTATTTTATTTTTTTTTCTAATTAGTGGATAAATATTGCTAATTGTACAGGTGTTACGTGCAATTTGGTGCATGTTACACCTGTAGCTTTAAGGATAAATCATACAGGAAGATTTTCTTACCTCTTCCTTTCCCTGTTGCTTTTTAAGTACTTTGAGGAAAATTTGAGTCAAACAGATATATTTTTAGCTGCCTACGACTTAAATTAAAATTTTCAACCCCTTTTTTTTGTACAGAATTGGCTTCTACAGTTACTCCTGCGTCTCTGTGTTTCCCTCCAGGAGCAGCTCTGCCACACAAACCATCCAGCTGGGTGGAAACACAGAATATTAGAGTCTTTTTACATCAGTTTTTACTTTGATCCACCAGTCACTAATGAATCTCTTTGACCTGATTCTGGAGCTGATTTCTCCACCAGGGAGTTTGGATGCAGATTATAAAATCTGGAAAACAAAAATGACGAAGGAAAAAAAAAAGAGAGATAGAGAGCACGAGTCTGCAGGGAACAGCGTGTTTCTGCTCATTAAAGACAGAATGATATGCCGACTGGCAGACAACATACACACACATACACACACACACACACACACACACACACACACACACACACACACACACACACACACACACACACTCACACACACACACACACACACACACACACGCATGAAAACACTTGCTGTGATTTGAATTGGCAGATGAGACACTGATCTGACACTGAAGCAGTCCAATGACAGCGTGTGGGCAACAGACTTGAACACACAAAGACGGCTGATACATGAGGTCTCGTAACAGGTAATGTGTGTGTAGTGTAGTGAATTCTAAAGTAGTGTTTTCTCATTGCATCCTAAAGAAAGTCTGCGTTTATTTGATTTTACGCCTCAAATCAGCATTTAAGTGTTAGGAGACTATTTTTTTAGGATATTCTTGTGTGTGTGTGTGTGTGTGTGTGTGTGTGTGTGTGTGTGTGTGTGAAAGAGAGAGAGAGAGAGAGAGAGAGAGAGAGGGAAAGAGAGGGCCCTTACTGCCAATCAAACAGGTTTTTCCAGTTCTATTTATAGCCTCAAGGAAACAGGCTTGTTCTTACACACACACATACATACACACACACACACACACACACACACACACACACACACACACACACACACACACACACACACACACACACACAGACACACCACTCCTCTCTGCTTGTGAAGTGGGGGAAGGAGCTTATTTGCAAATGCCGCCTTATCTCCAGGATGTGTGTTTGTCAGGGTTGCCAGTTTTGCTGTTTTTCAGCAACTTTTGGCTCTTTTTTTCTTGAAAGTCACTCTTGGACAGTTTTTCTTTCTCATCGTTGTTTTGTTCCAAACTATAAAAAAGCAGAAGCCTTTTTTGATTAGAGCTCATTTATATGATAAGACTTTTCCACTTTTACACCAACACTGTGTGTGTGATTAGCTAGTGAAAACCTTCAAACCTCAAAAACTGCAGTTACCCCAGTGTCCACTGGAGGTTGGCTCCAAAAGGCCAAGAAAACTCAGAGTTGAATACTGAAATCTTCAGTTTTACGGTAAATTTAAGATGGTAATAGCCTGGTTTGAATAACTCTTTGCTTTATGTATCTCATTTATGTATTCACACAAACCTTACAGGAGCTAACTTTTAAAAACAAACTAAACACTGACAATAGTTGTAGAATTTTGCCATTAAAGCTAAAGCTTGCCTTTGCTCCATCTCTTCACCTGGGTCTAGACTGGTGAATAGTTAAGCATTGTTTTTTCCTCTGTGTTGACTATGCGCCATATGGTGCCCCATGCAGTCGCTACCCTGAAACACACATTGATGTTTATCATACAGCAACTATTCCAAGATTGTACAGTAGGACCCAAGGAGGAGGTTAAATGATCGGAAGATTTGCAACTTTGAGAATGTTGAAATACAGGAAGCAAGAGCCCTTTTTGGCGACCAGTGGGCTTGTGGTCACAATCAGTCTTTGTGATTGTTTTGACAAATAATTAATTTTTGAGGAGCTGCACATCAGGCTTCTGCATCAGAAAAAGGGGTACACAGATCGTCTGGACGTAATCCTAAAGAAAAGTCAGAGTTGGTCTGGTTAAAGCAGCTTCATTACCTACACAACACTGGTTGTTCAGGATAGCCCTGTTTCCACCGAGCAGTTTAGTTCTTCTCAGTACAGCACGCATTTTGTGGCGTTTCCTTTGACTGAAACCGGGACAGGTCCCCAAATTACCGACCCGTACTATCCCTATTTTTGGTACCCTTCTGTTGGGGTATCAGACATACTGATGTGACTCCAGAAGGTGGAGCTAGGAACACTGCAGTCAGTTGATTGGTGGAAAAAAAATCATCACTTCCTGTGACAGTGGTAATCAAGAACAACACATGACCCTGACATGTTTAAATCTCCAGTCCACTTCCTGAAGAGAACTTTGTTTTTGTTTGGAAAACGGCTTCACCAAACGGCGTGAAACTGCTGTCAAAACAAAACTGTATCACGTTTTTCTTCTTCCTTGGATTTATTAGCGGGGTACACTGTGTCACTGTGCTATGCTGTCATGCTATCACATAGCTGATGCTGCTATCAGAATCCTGCTTACACCCCGCCTTCCAAGAAGGACTTTACTGATCTAACCTGTTCCAAACTGTACTGATCCAAACAGACCACTTGGTGCAAACGGAACTCAAAGCCAGGCTCGCTCAAGGTCAAAGTTTTACCTGTGATGTTCACACAGTGTCATATCAACATTTCGATTGGCCGCTGGCACGAAAACTTACGCCCCAAAAATATTATAAATAAAAATCACCAAAAACTATTTTATTTACAAATACATTATGTTTTTTAAATTCTCATTTAGCAAAAAATAGAAATAGAAGTGTTTCTTTTCATTTCTTTCTCGCTCCAAATTTTTAACTGAAATCTGTCATTTTTATTTCAGAAATTATAAAGTGAGTAATAAGTGTTGGTATGTACTTAATGTGTTCTTCATGACCAATTTATAATGTTGGTTATTGTGTCATTAGATTCAAACTGTTAAATTATAAAGAAATCAGTCAAAGTGTCAGACAGGAAATGTGACAGATTTGTTGTTTGTTCTTAAAGATGTTCAGTAGTTCACTATTTATAAAATAAAAAAAATAATGATAGTAATAAATAAAAAAACAGTCAGCGAGTTGCTTGTTTCTCCAGCCAGATCTGGCAACTAGCTCCCAACACCTGAAGGGGGCGTGGCTACCTGACAAGGTAAGCTCCAGAGGGAGGAAGTAGAGAGGTATTGTTTGAGGCACTGCTGGTTGGAAAGAGCAGCTCTTGAGTTCAGGCAGTTAGAGTCAGTGAATTGAATAAAGAAGGCTTTCAGGGAAGGGAGGATAAAAAAGTGGATTCATTCATTCAGAGGAAGAGGAAGAAGATGAGCAGAAGTTAAGAGAGAAACTTCCTCTCCACCTCATACCTGTAACTGAACCAGAGGAGCCTGTTCTGTGTTCACCGGGCCGGGGTATCAGCGTCCATGCTGAGGTTGTGCCGGCCCAGCGGGTGCTGCATGGCCCCGCTGCTGTTCCGCTGCAACGGGGGGGACCAGGGCGACGACGACCAGCTGAGCCATGAGGACCAGCTGGAGTCCAACTGTCGCTTTGAGAAGTTACAGCAGAGTCACCTGGTGGAAGAGGTCAGTGTGTGACAGATCCAGGAGAGGAGTGTGTTGGTGCTGAAACAGGGCTTGTAGAGCTGGGTTTGAAGGCTGTTTGATGCTGTTTGACTCTGAGAGGACACCAGTCAGTCACACTGAAGGTGTAGACTGGTTTGGTGTTGTTAGGAAGTTGGATTTGATTGGCAAATGTGTGTGTGTGTGTGTGTGTGTGTGTGTGTGTGTGTGTGTGTGTGTGTGTGTGTGTGTGTGTGTGTGTGTGTGTGTGTGTGTGTGTGTGTGTGTGTGTGTGTGTGTGTGTGTGGTCATGCATTTGCATTTAAATGCTGTCAGAGAAAGAAAGGTCATGTTGGTGTCTCCATGACGTGGTGTTTGTTTTATTTCTAGACTGCAACAAAAGGAAAACCCCCTAAACACCATCCAAACAGTGGTCTTTGTGTCTTTAATTCTAACCAGATTATTTTAAGACAAACAGCCTATAAATGATGAAAATCGTCTTGCAGTGGGCACATTGTCTGCAGCTCCATCTGATTCTGTGACCATCCACCTGCTGAAGACCTGAATTCTCTAAAAACTGCAGAAATGGGCCTTAAGTCCATTTCTCCCTGACATCCGATCAGCAGTTTCCCCAAACAGCAGTCTCTTCATTTGCAAGTTTCAGGAATGGAGCATGTTGCACAGAGGGATAAGATTAATGAAGCTTTTACTGCACAGGTGTTTGTTTGCAGGATCCATGTCCACCTTTTGTTGCCAAAAACTAGCACAGACCCATCACTGAGAGAGGAACTCACTCAGAATGGATGCGGCTGTTAATTGCACCAAGAGTTGCTTATTGTTCCCCCACTTCCTGCTCTGTCTCTCAGCCTGATTCACAAACTCAAGTCATATTCACATACTCTGTGTTCAGATATGTTCTTTTTGGCTAATATCGAGGTGAAATTCTGTGAAGGTAAATTTGGTGCAAAACAAATTCAAAGTCACAGAGAAAGATGACCATAAATTTGAGTATGTGTAACTTCAAATTTGCATTCCCAAATAAAAGTGCTTTAGGAGTTGTGTAGTTGAAGATTTTTTTTTTGCCATAGCTGAAGATGTTTTTTCCTGCAAATACATTTCAACAGTTACAGGTCTTCAGATTTATTTTTTGCAAGTGCACAAATCCACTGTTGCTAGTGCTCAAATTGCAATTTCTGCACACTCTCACTTTTGCTCCCGTTTGCAATTTTTTTTTGTTACACATACGCAAATTTATGGGTATATATAACGGAGTCTTCAGATTTGTTTTGCACCCAAAATCTCAGACAAAAGTGAGAGTGTGCAGAAATTGCGATTTGAGATCAGATACACTGACTTTAAAAATTAGAGGTTAGTGTTAGTGCTTATCATAAAGCATTCAGATGTAAGGGATTGCCTTGTAAAAATTCCAGATCGGAACCATGTTGTGTGTGATAGAAAAAGAGACATAGATGTGAATGTGGCACCAGTGGCTTTATATTTTATTCTAATGTAAAAAGAAAAATAAAATCTGAGGACAAAAATCAAGACATATGGTGCTCAGCTGATATTTCTGTCGGGCTAAATCTCTGACAAATCCTTATGTATGTCTGCCACCGGGAGCTGGGTCAGGGTCTGCTGCTGCTTGTCTGTATTAACAGGACAGTAGCCATGTCAGTCACCTGGACCTGGCTCTGGTATCCCATCCTGTATTCCATCCATAGACTATCTACAATAGACTCCATCGTATCATCAGGCTCAGAATCTTCCAGTCAAAAAATGGGAAACGCAGACAACTGCGTTTTTGTTAAACAATGCAGAAATAAAGTCCCGTCTCTTCACCTGCAAAAATCAAACCCGAGCACAAAGCTAACCACTTTTCTTCCTATTGGGGAAAAAGTGGATTCCATGTCCTGTTGCTCAATCTCTCTAGGGTCAGGTGCTTACGAGCCGCATGTGTCACAAGGAGTGTGTTTGTGTGGGACAATGTGGGACACGCTACCATGGCGCTGCAATGGTTGCCACAGTATGCACATTTGTGCATTATTTTTTTGCATGATTTTTTCTTTAAAGTAATTTTTCCTATTCATAAGAAAAATAAATACATTGTCACAGGAAGATGATACTCATAAAAACTTTGAAAATGAATCTACTTGTAAAAAGTCCAAACCGAAACCTGAAGTGTCACAGAGCTTGTGAAATATAGTGATTGTATAAATTATCAGCTTTTTTTTTTTACATGCAGTGCTTGTGCTCAACTCTCAAAGGTCGACTAATCAGTGCACAATAAAACACAAAGGCACAGCTGACATTTTAACTCTATGCACAAGCTGTTTCTTGGTTTCTCATCACGATGTGTGTTGGTCCACATCATACACACCCCCATGCATGATGGAGAGTTAACTGAAGTGCACTGAAGTACTGTGCAGATTGATAAATCCTCCTCAATGTTGATTTGATTTGGTCAACATGCTCACAATTCTCACATTCAAAACCAAGAAGGGGTGACCAGATATCAAAACTTCCTGTTCTTATGCTCCTCTTGCAGAATATGAAAGCATTAAGGTTTCATTTGACACCATTAAGGGAAGTAAGTGTAAGAGCAGTGCATTCTTACCTGTTCTGTCCAGGTATCAGTAAGTGATGAAGAACAGTGATCTCAGAATAAAGGGGGTCCAGAAAGCCCCAAAAACACTGTTAGTGGACACAGGCCCTTATTTCTCTTAAGACGTGTTGTCAAACATTTCATCTTGGGCGTCATTATGACATTAAATGACATTAGCTAGTACACGCTGAGATATTTAACAGCTGATTTATTGATGATCAATGTCCATGTTTTGTTTGGAGGTCACTCAGCTCTTTCAGTAATGAAGCGTCCAGCAGTTAGTTGATTGCTGAGAGCCTAAACCTCTGAGATTAAAGAGTCTTGCAGCAGGTCGGCTGAGACCGTTGTCAGATGCCGCTGACGCTACGAGAAACGTAGCCTTGGCTGTGTGTGCGCTCTGCAGATGAGTAAGTAATGTGTGGTAATTTGCTCCGCTGTGCAGATCCACTTTGCAGTTCTACAATTTGTGTGTGTGCAAATGAGGCCCACAGGGGCTGATTGTTGTGATGTAATTAGTCCTGCTCTAATGAATACACTGATCTGTCTGGCAACATCCCTCTGCAGGAGAGGAGAGGAGGGAACGCCAGTGAGGGCGTGTGTGCAGACCTCTGTGCTCACTGTATGTCAGGTTAAGAGAGCGGTCTCAGTATTTTGGCTTCAGGAAGTCTCTCTGTATCATCGGGTCGTTAAGTTTTCTCCCTGATTGTAGGAAGCAAACAGTCAAATGGGGCTTTAACTGTAGTTATTCTGTTAAACCTCCCCTCTGAGGGTTTTTCTGACCCAGCCCAAGTGTGTCACAATGTTGTAGTTGTAGTCTGTGGATACGCCCGTTTGAGGGCTTGCAACACATCAAATATAAACATTACTTATCTGGTACTGGTTAATTATATGTCTTAATAAACGTGCACTTGAAATGACACGAGGGTTCAAGTTGGACTGTTCGGAAATTAGCTGAATCCTGTGACCTCGTCTGCAGCAGTTTATAGCCTACACTACAAAAAAATCAGTGCTAAGCATGTGAAAAATGTCTTATTTCAAGATTCAGACATTCTTATAAAGCAGGAAATTAACCTATCGATAAGTATGGAAAACCGGTTCTTGTTAAGAATCGATAAGAAATGCTTCAATTTATCAACATCATTAGCCATTATGCTCAATAATTCCCTTGTCATTTCTTTACATTACACCACAGTGGCCAGACTTTACATCAACCAGTCTCCCCCAGCTAGCTTAGCTTAGCTGATGATAACAGTTTCCCAAGAAAACTCTGATTCAGGGTTTTCTGCTCGAAGTTTTACCTTCAACATGTTACACATCTCCTAATGGAACAAAAATGACAAAGAAAACATAACGCTACCCTGATGCTAATGTATATGGGGAATTGCAATGATATGCTAGCGGTTAGCATACAACAATATTACTTCAGTTTTAACACAGAATTTCAACTCTCATCACCAAGGGGCAACATCGAGTTAGTAAAAATGAAGCCTATGCAGTGTTAAAAGTTGCTGTTCATCGAGAATCTGCTAGAGGCTGGCTGCAGAAAGACCGGAAGTCACGTACACACTGCAAAAACTAAAATCTTATCAAGTCTTTTTGTCTTATTTTCAGTAGAAAATTCCTTTTTAGACTCAATATGAGCCACTTCACCAATCCCCAAAAATGTCTTGTTTAAAGTTATTTAAGGACAAAAATGAGGTCTGAATTGCTCATAACCAGTAAAATAATCTGCCAATGGAACAAGAGAAAAGTTACTTGTATCGAGACATTATTCTAGTCTCAAGGAAATTTTCAAGCAATTTTTTCTTGCTCCATTGGCAGATTTTTTTTACTGGTTACAAGCGATTCAAACCTCATTTTTGTACTCTGATAACTTGAAACAAGACATTTTTCTGGATTGATAAGTTGAAAGTGGCTCATATCGAGTATAATAAGACAATTTTTACTTAAAAAAAGATAAAAACACTTGATAAGATTTCAGTTTTTTGCAGTGCACACCCAGCCATAAAAACAGACTTTTACTGCGTTAAAACACATATTTACAGCCTGGTTCAAAAAACAGCTTGGGTCAGCAAACTCTGCTACTGACCAAGGAACATGTTCTCCGTTAGGGGGCGATGTGGGGAAAATATGTCAGGATCAGGATCCGGATTTGGTCAGGATTGTTTTTCAGATAAGGTAAACATTGAGGATTTTTAAAGGTCTACTCGAGCTGGTTCAAGTTGCTCCATGTGGGTAATTTGCTTTAAGTTTCACACAGTACAACTTCTAAAGTTGGATTCATCATCCTGTACGTCCTTCGCTCGTATCAGCATTTCTTCATCATCATCATCAGCTCCTTTCAAACAGACCTCCTGATTAGACGAGTGACTGACGGCTCGTGTTTCCGTGGAAACCTTGGATAAGCTTGATTGGCAGAGCAGGTTGTTAGACCTCACGGTTATCTCTGACGGAGGTTCAGTCTGAAGAGACCTTTAGTCCTTCTTGTTTGTGGGTTTTCATAAAAGGCTTGTGTGTTTTCTTCAAGGCTCTGACTGCTCTTTGTTTTCTTCTCTCCATGTTGACCTTGTTTGTTTCATCCGCTGAATACTTCTTTTCTGTCTCTCTCTTCTTTTTCTCCCTCTGCCTAATGATCCATACCGTTGGACTATTTATCATGATTTCCCCCATCGTCTCGTCCTCTTTCTATCCTTTGTGTGACAGTATGAGATTCACCTTCTAAAGAAAAATGCAGAGAGAGAGCTGAAAACACTGTATGTGCCGTTATAAAAAGTGATATGTCATGTTCACTATCACACACATGGAGTCAGCTAAGGAACAAGATAGCAACAGAGCCATGAGTTAGATTTATTGCTAGGTTGGAGCTGCCTCTGCCGGGTATTACTCCCTCTGCTACAGGCAGCCAAGGACATCACTTCAAAGACAGGCGAGCAGTGAAAGTAAGAAACAAACAGAAGGAAGGAGAGATGGATGAGTAACGCTGAGTCGAAAACAGAGATGGTAGAAAGAGAGTAAGGCATGTAAACACGGTTAGAAAGGTTTAAAAAGACTGCAGAGACATTAAGATTAAGTACTCCTGTTTTGCACATATTGCATTTGTCCGTTTGTGTGTATATGCTGACTGCCAAGCTACTATGCTAGCAGGCAACAAGCTAACAACATAATGTTCAGAAACAAGTAAGATGCTCACAGACATTGCTGGAAAGACACCTTGCAAGATGAAATGGGACAAAGACAAGCTGCACAAGCACATTACAAAGTCATGCTAGCTTAAATAAACTTCCAGCTAGCCGCTAGCCAACACTCATCTGTTCAAACTGGCTTGCTCACTTGCAAAGACTAAAGGTAAGGTAGGTCTAGCAGCTAACAAGCAGCTAACAAGCAGAAAGAACACTTGTCATCTTTGGTATCTTAAAGCAATGTTTATACCAAGCGGCAACCTCCTGTCTAATAATATGAGACAATGCTGAAGTGCTAAAATCTGCTGTTTCTCTAGTGTTCCCTTGAGGCTGGCTCCAGAAGTAGCGGAAGTCACATACACACCAAGCCAAAAAAAGCTGTTTTCAAAGCAGAAATTAACCTATTTACAGCCTGGTTCAAAAAACGTCTCCTGTCTGAGTTGCTAATTTTACTACTGGCTCCCACTGTACGGGGGATGTATTTTTTTTTAACGCAGCCTTTCAGCTGATATTAAGATCGCAAGCTCCCCCAATAAGGGGCACAGCTGTGGGTCACTTGACGGCCGGCGCCCTATGGCTGTAGGCGAAGGCCATGCCACTATCAATATGGCCGCTATAGCCAATGTGCTTCAGAAACAGATACATGCTAATGTTAACATGCTAAAACCCAAACACAATTGGCCTTTATGACTCAATGAATGATATTTAATTTCAATAAAACATGTAAGCAACATCCAACAACCTACATTTTTTGACAGCATAAAACTAGCAAAGGTATCCAGCATTACAAACTAGCAAAAAATGTGCTAGGGGTACAACTTCACATTTTGAAATTAAAGCTTGCTAACAAGCTAACTGTAAAGATAGGATAAATGGGATAGGATATCTTCCAAGCTTTGTTGCTAATTTGAATAGATTAGCTTGTAGCTAACAGATGGGTAACTATGAGAGAATTTGGGGTTGTCAGCAAACAGTATTTATTCTGACAATGATTTAACACGAGCTTGATAAAATAATCCATATCGCTGAATTTGTTGCTCTGTGAAAGTTTCATCAATGAGATATGGGGAAGCAATTTTAAAAGCCCCCCTTTGCCCAACTCTTTTCAGTCTTCCCTTGAGATGCTAACGTTAAGTAGAAACTAACAAGAAGAAAGACTACCTGTCATTTTTTTATATCTTTTGCAAAAAGCATTGTTTACATCTTTGGCTGGGAGTGTAACGTTAACATATTTAAGTTATAATGCTTATTGCTATTGTTTAAACTGCTGGACGCACTTCGCTTTTATAACTTAATAGTAAGCAAACAAAGTACTACGAGCTGGCATACAGTTAGCATAAGTGCCTGGTGGCTAGCACAAGCAAACTAGTGAGTAGCTTTATGAACAGGCACATATCCAGCGAAAGGGGTAAAATTGATATTTAGCCTGTTAAGACCATTAGAGAGCACTACAGTTGCTAACAAACTAATTGTAAAGATAACAAAAGAATTGAAGCTTAGTGGCTAGTACAAGCAAGTTAGCAAGTAGCTTTTCTAGCTAGCAGCTAGCTAATGCTGGGAGGACAGTGCGAATATTAGAAGATGTTGTCTTGTTGACAAACATTACTGATAGTGACAACAATTCAACATTAGCTCCTAAACATTAGCTTTTCTCAAAATAGAATAAATTTAAAGAATATATATAGTTCATTCATCCATTTTCTTAACTGCTTCTCCTGTTCAGGGTTGCGGGTGACTAGAGCCTATCCCAGCTGTCATTTGGTGAGAGGCGGGGTACACCCTGGACTGGTCAAAGGGCTGACACAGGCAGACAACCATTCACGCACACACTCACACCTACAGACATTTAAGGGTGACAAATTAACCTGATTAGCATGTTTTTGGACTGTGAGAGGAAGCCGGAGTGAACCCGCACATGCACGGGGAGAACATGCAAACTCCACACACAAAGGCTCCCCGGCCAAGCTGGGAGTCAAATTGGTGACCTTCTTGCTGTGAGGCTGCAGCACTAACCATTAGGCCGCTGTGCAGCACCTAAATTTGTAGTACATATAGAATATCCAAAACAAATAAAAACAAACAAGTCCCCCACCTTAAACAGTCATTTCCCATAAGTAATTGTGTTATTTGTAACTTTTTACCTTAGCTTTGTGAAAAGCATACAAAAAGAAACATTACAGATTGTTGAGTGTCCATGCCAATCGAAAATAAACTAGATCATCTTGTTGAGAAGCCTTGGCTTGTGAATCAGACTCGTTTGATTACCTCATTTCACTGGTCTCAATTGGTGACCTCATAAAATCACAGCGTTGCACCATCATCACATTCTTCTGAACTTTGTCACACACTCTTAGATTTAGTATTACACACACTTTCGTTCTGCTGCTGTCAGTTGGTGGGGCAGCAGTAGTTGTCATGCAGGTCTTAAACTCCCCTGCTCCAGGTTTTCATTTTCCTGCAGGGGACCCTGCCTGCTGAGCGGCCTGCCCTGGGTCAGCACAGTGTAGATTATGTTGGAAAGACAGCATGTGGCGTGTTATTATCTGTGCTGTCTTTTTATTACGGTGCATGTACCCTTTCATGTCCTGATGTGGAGATAACGTAAACAATATCCTTTCCTTCTCTTTCCCACCAAGCTTTTATTACTCCTCTGAGGTCTCTCTGCAGTTTAAAATAAAGATGCTGTGTATGTTGTTAACTCAAGGTGAAAGTACTTCTTTTGTGTTTCCTCTGTTCTAACTCTTTCAACGCCTCTGACATGTGTTCACATACCTGTTAGTCACAGTTTACCTTTGCTCTCTGTTTGCAGTGACAGACAGGTTGAGCAAGATGTTTAGTCAGAGCTGACGTGGAGAACGTCGGGTGATGATTTTATGACCTGGTTTACCGTCTTGGCTGAGTGTGTTGACTCTTATCCCCTAGGCTCTTTATGTCATGGCGTGTTTAGTCATTTGCTGTTTTATCTAATCATTTCAGAAACATTGGAAGAGTTTGTGAGGGCTGTACCTGACTCAGAGAGTAGTGAGTGACTCAGACTCTCTAATCCCTGTCTTTAATGCATGGTTTGAGTGAAACAGTTGGTTTTAGCGTGACAGTATGATGAAGGCACATGTTTATTTCTTTGAAAAGCGACAGGCCCGTGCGCCCGTGCAGGAATGCTGCTGCAATTCGTGATGTGCAGGTATGAGGCGAACGTGATCAGAGTTTCAAGATTGCATCAGCGTTTCTGTGTGTGTGTGTGTGTGTGTGTGTGTGTGTGTGTGTGTGCTTGTGTGTGTGTGTGTGTGTGTGTGTGTGTGTGTGTGTGTGTGTGTGTGTGTGTGTGTGTGTTTGTCCTTCTGTTTCGAGAAATCAGGATCTCCATGGCGACCCTTCATGTCCTATCTCAAATTGATTACCCATAGTGCTTTCTGCCCTCTCAGGGTATGTTGTCATAAATAGAGAGGGAGAGCTAACGACTGGATGAGGAGACACACAGGCGAGCGTAAAGTGAAACAAAAAGCCTGGTAATAGAATCAGCGGAGTGTCTTTCTCTTGTGTTAAATCAAATCAAGCATTCTCACCACGTTGGATGATAATTTTCATGCAGACACGGCTGGCTGCACCTCCTCCTACCTGCAGGACATTACCTCCACTCCTTTTACTGCATTAATTCTCCCATCCACACTGCATTCTGATACCCTGAGTGTCTTCCTCTTTGTATTCTACAGATAAGCGAGGGCGCTATTTTGGGAAACATATGGGGAGATGTTTCCAGAGGCCACCTTGACTTTCCCACATTCAGATCGTAAATCAGCAGCTTAATGTTTGCGTTTACTGGGAAGTGCTTAAAAAGCAGCTCATCCGTTAGGTTAAAGTCAGCTCTCTTGGCTCATTTCAGCAGATTTTTCTGTGTCTTGGCTGTTTGTCTGACCATAAAAAGACAAGAAGTCCATCTGTATCACGGTTTCCAAAGTGATGTCCTTCTGTTTATGTGTGACCTCCAAGAAGAATAACTGTCAGCCGTGTTTTTCACAGCGTGTCGATGCTCTAACATCTCTCTCTCTCTTCCCTTTCTCCTTGTCTCTGTACAGAAAAGCGTGAAGGAGGGTATTCTGTTAAAGCAGACCAGCTCCTTCCAGAGATGGAAGAGAAGGTACTTCAAACTCAGAGGAAGGACCCTCTACTATGCCAAAGACTGCAAGGTACAACATGTTTCATACTACCTGTGGTAGCCTTTAAATTAAAACACTCTTCAATCTGTTTAAACTGAAGCTGTGAAAACAAAAACATGGTAGTAAACCAAAGATTGTAGTTCTCTTTAAAGGGGCCTGAGTTTGAAAGTGATCTTGAAAAAGTCTACCTTCTACATATATGCCTGATTGTAATCCGCACTTTAAAATGAGATTACCAGCGCCAATATTGCTGGTTACAGGTTGTTTAAAACTGCTACTTCTTAGCTTCCAGTTTGGGTTGTCCAGGACTGGATTGATCTACGGTACGTCCAGGTCTCTATGACATCACCCCAGCTGACAAAGTTTAGAGAGAAATACACAGAGATCTGTGTTTTTCTCTGCTAAAAATGATTTCTATGATTAATTTTGTAGTGATGGTGGACACTGGAGCCTAACTGTCAGACAGAAAAAGGACAGAAGAGCAGAAGAAAGATAAACAGGAGAGTAGTAAAGCCTGAGCTAAAGGCTTAGGCTCTAGAGTATCACTCTATTACACAGGGGCTAAGCTGTTTATGATAATGTTCATACCAACCCACAGTCAGCAGTTATTCTGCAGTGGTCTGTTCGAACTTGAGAGTCTATCAATAAAATGAAGAGTGAGGTTAAGTTAGCTCTGATTGGTAGATGACTGACAGGACATGACAAGGACTCACTAACGTTACACATTACAGACATGTCTCAGAGCACCGGGCTGCCAGCTGAGCTAAATATAAACAGCTACGAAACTACAAACAAACTGACAGTGTTTACTTGTTGTCACATTAGCCTACAGCTACGTTGGAGCACCAGGCTAACATGTAGCTGGCTGCTAAGATGACTTGAACAAAGAAAGTTTGTTTTGATCTGATCTCCATTTAATCCCAAAACAAACACATGCTTTACTGAAAGTCATTACAACAGTGTGCGGAGACTCTGGGCCACAAGGTGGCAAGGGAGTGCACCCAAAACAGATCCACCTCACAGCATCTTCAACACATGTAGGGCAAACTGTAATCATGACTAGGCTCACAAAACATGACTCAACAAAACACCAACTTGAAAGTGTTTTTAACTCAAGATGAGGTGTGTACATCTGTTGGTAGACCAGTGTGTCAGTCCTCTGGGGACAAATGTGTTGAGTGTGTTTAATTACGCAGCCCATTGTCAAAAACTTATGACAACAACAACAAACTCAAAAACAAAATGGTGACATCGAAGAGTCTTTGTCCCTGTGTTATACACAGACTATTGTTAATAGACATGAGAGAATGTGGTTTTACGTTCAGTCTGGTTTATGTTCCTAATGTTTGTGGCTTTCTCTCCCCTAGTCTCTTATTTTTGATGAAGTGGACTTATCAGACGCCAGCGTGGCTGAGACCAGCACCAAGAATATCAACAACAGCTTCACGGTGAGCAACAAGACTTTAGAAAATGTCTATTTTTGTATTAAAAACTTTCCAAACCAGATTTTGCTTAGCTTTTAGAGTCGAGTGATGACAGTACGACTGAGGTTTAACATAGAAACATGCTGGTGTTGCTGTCCTGCTGCTAGCTTGGTCATGTTAGCATGGTTGTTGTGAGAGGGTAGAATTGCAGTGCCTATCCCAATAAACTGATCAGATTTTCATCTTATATTTGTTATCATTTAACATGTTACATCAGATTAGAAACATTTTTTGTCGTTTCACCATTTTGTTGTCATTAGGTGGCGCCCGCGCTCTTCACCTATGTCTATGTGACTTTACTTCTGGTCACTTTGTCACTCGCAGTAGCTTTGGGTTAAAAATAATAACTGTAGATCCATCTTCTTCAGTAGCTCCAGTGTTTAGATAACTGTAGTGTTGGAAAGTTTAAAAAGCTTCAAGGACGACATTTAACTTCAACTTTCTCTCCTCCTCTTAAAGGTGATTACTCCGTTTCGCAAACTGATGCTGTGCGCAGAGAGCAGGAAGGAAATGGAGGACTGGATCGGGGCTCTCAAATCTGTCCAAAAATGGGAAACGTACGAGGTGAGTGTGTCACATTATTTCTCCTGCTGGCTGACTTCAGGAGAGCCGAAATGAGCCAAATGAATGTACCTTTGATGCTTGTTAGGAGCATGTAATCTGTTTTAATGAGAACAGGCTCTGCATCTCAATCCCTTCTTTTCTGTCCATCTGTTCTTTTGTCAACACTCCTACCTTTTCTCCTCTTCCTCTGAAGGAAATCCTCTCCTCCTCTCCTCTCCTCTATTTCCAATTCTTTATCCCTTCGCTTCTCTCTTATCTGCATTTCATTGGAGCTCTTTGCCAGCAGATTGATCTCCCTCATAAAATCAGAGTCCCTGCTTTAATAGGCTATAAAGACAGCTGAAGACTATAAGCTTTTATCCCAGCTGAAATTAAATTCTCTCAGGATTTGGGCTTTTTATGTTCCTCAGATTGTCAAACAGAGCAGCTAGGATTCATGTTAGCGTCTCTACTTGGTTAGTCTTAGATTATGTCCTGTCTTTGCCTCCTCCAGAGCTGTTTATGTCAGATTCAGATTCTTCCTCCAAACCTACGATATCCTCTCATACACACCTTGTCTTCCAGCCCAGGTCGATTGTTCTCATGTTTAATGGTTTCTGTTTGACCTTTGTGTTCCCGGTCCTCCCACACTGAGTGGGTTTTACATGTTGCACTGATGTCGTTCCATATTTCTCTCCTCCAGGCCAGCCAGTTCAACATGGAGCATTTCTCCGGGATGCACAACTGGTACGCCTGCTCACACGCCAGACCGACCTTCTGCAACGTCTGCAGGGAGGCTCTGCCAGGGGTCACCTCCCACGGCCTCTCCTGTGAAGGTTCGACACAAACACACAAATAAAAACACACTGAGGGTCCAAACAGAGGTCTTAAAGTCCGAACACTCCTTTTCTCCTTTGTTATGAAGAAACACAGTTCAGTGTCATAAATCTCTGACTCAAACAGCAGAGAGTCATTGTTCAGCATCATACAAAGAGGCCGGTGTCACTGAGAAGTAGGTTTCCAGCTCCTTGTGGTGGGGTGAGGCAGGTTACATCACACATGTCAGACACACATGAACTGCAGAGAGAAAATAACCTGAAAACGCATGTTAAGATTTTCTACTCCAACTTCCAGGAAACACTGAAGGGATTTTGATTTCAAACTCTATAGATACATCCGATTGACCTATGGCTAAGCCCCGCCCCCTCCACTCACTCGGACAAACAATGAACATTCAGTGACAGGTGCTATGGCAGGTGTCACAGTGGGAGACATTTCACAGGGTGCTGTTGATGATTTTTGGAGACATACAGATCACAGATCATCTTTCAGTCACCAAAAGTCTCTGAAGTCCACAGTGGAGGGCGATATGAATCATTTTATTGGTGAGAAGGTCGTTAAAAACTCAATTTACAGCTCCCAGAGCAAACCTGATAAACAGCATCTGGTTAGCATTAGCATCTCAGACAACAAGACAGAGGATCAGCATCAGCCAGGACAAAAATATAACCTTCTTTTTACCATCTTTACCAAGAGTGTGTCTCTGTTAGTTTGGAGCTACAGGATTTACACTGAATCATTCAGCACAACGTTTAACAACCTTTGTTATCTCAGCTATTACGGATAAGCTAATGAAGCTAAGCTCCAGAGGCTAAGGTTAGTTTAAGTAGAGCCTTTTAAACAATAGCTAACAATGATGTACGATCACCAAAGAACAAAAACTAGAACAAAACAGGCCAATGAACTCCCAACAAACAAAGAGACATGATAGCACAAGCTAATCACGGGTATTTGACACATACCTTGTTAGCAGAAAGCTAATTCACGTCACTCTGCGTCCCATGCTGCTCCTGAAAGTAACTGAATGCAAGTGAAATTTAAGCCAAACTTAACCCTTTTTTAGAAAAAAAGCTTTATCTATTTGGAATTTCATTTTACTTTTGGTTGTTTTTCCTATGTCCACTACCGTAGCCGTTCTGGATAGCATCTCCACTCACCATATTTAATAGGCAAAGGCAATTTCCCACTGAATGCACTATGAGTGGCTGATGTAACCACACTTTCTCTCTGGCCAGAAACGACCAGACACAGCAAAAGTATTAACATCCAGGCAGAGGAGGGGGTTGGGCAGGCACAGACACTGACACACATGCATAGAGGCCCAGAGGAGACAATTGAGCAGGATTATCTCTGTAAGAGCTAATGTTTTATTTTTTGGGAAAATCCTGCAGATCCTACCTTCAATGAAACCTTAATATTTTTTCCAGCAAAGTCACAATACGTTGCCTCAATTATCAAGAAATTCAGAAAAACTTAATAAAACTGAACTAAAACTGACTTTCTGCAATGTATTTTTCATTCCCATACAGGCAGAGAATGTCTGCCTGTATGGGAATGGCTAAATGCTCTATGATTGGCTCAACAAGTTTGAGGGCGGGGCTTACCCATGGGTCAATTTTTGAAGAAATTTAAGTTTCTTGTGATGACATTTATCTATTTGTCATTTGCAGTCTGTAAGTTCAAGGCTCACAAGCGCTGTGCCGTTCGCTCCACCAACAACTGCAAATGGACCACTCTGGCCTCCATAGGAAATGACATCATCGAGGACGAGGAAGGGGTGAGCTGTTTTTAAATGTTCATTACATATAGATGTATTTAAGCCAGTCTTTTAAAGTTTCAGATTATTTATTAGGAAAAAGTTGATTTCTACTGTGAGAAAGAGTAGTCATGACTTTGGGTGTGGCTTTATAAACAGACGGTGGTGAAGCTTTGTTTCATGAAGATGCTGAAGAAAGCGCTGAAAATGAGTTCTAATGTGCAATACTGAGGAAAAAAAATTTGAAGGGTTACGCTTTTGCTCAGAATGAGAACATTTATTGCAGAATGTGGTGATGCTAATGCTAGACTTGATGAAAGCGCACATGTTGCACTTAGCAAAATGAAACGTTTATTTATATTTACTATAAGAGTAAACAGACTGGCCTTTTTATTTTTTATAATTTTATTCTATATTTTGCATTTTGCTGTGCAAAACAGTGTTGTTTAATAAACTCGTTATGAGAGAGATCGTTTTGGCATTTATTTGGGATACATTATGGTTTTGAAATAATTGAACAACAGAAAAATTATCATTAGACTAATCGTCCAATTAATCATTAGATTAATCGACTAATCGATAAAATAATCGTCCGATTAATCGTTTTAAAAATAATCGTTTACCCCCAGCCCTAATATTTACGTCAACTTGTTCCATGTTAATGTGCTGGGTTGGTTGAAAGCAATAATTTTAGCTTCAGCTTAAGTGACCCTAAAATGATTGTTTTCAGCCAACCTAATACATTTACATGGAACCAGCTGACAACATACATTAAATCAAGGTCAATTTTTCAGTTTTTGAGTGGGACACTGAGGATAATGCTGATTAATTGCACAAGATGATGAAGATGCTGTAAATAATCATATAATATGCTGAAAAGATCAAATAATGTTATGAAAATGATGAAGATGATAAAGCAGATGATGAAATGACAAAGATGATGCTTTACTTCCTGATGAACTTCCAGAGACAGTGCTGGAACTACTCTATACTGTGCAGTTCTGAAAAAAAAGTTCAAAGTGATCAATGTTTTGCTTGGGATGAGGAAGATTGATACTGAAGTAAAATGAGGAAGAGGATGCTAAAAGTGCTAAAGAAGGTGCTGAAAGTGCACACGATGGCATAAAAAAAATTCAAGATACTGCAGATGAATTAGTTGCAGAACATGATTAAGATGCTGAACAGATCGAATTAACATTCAGAAAATTATAACGGTAGAACTTCAAATGACTAAGCAGATAATGAAATGATGAAGATGTTGCTTAAGCTGCAGAAAATTCTTGGGAATGGCTTAAAATATGGAGGATCATGTGGAAAGTTTTAAAAATCCAACTGAAGTGACAGGAATCATGCTAAAACTGAAGAAGCAATCATTGCATATAGGGCTGGGTACCGAATTTGGTACTTTTATAGGTATCGACCGAATTCTGTTAAAAGTACCGGGTATCGATTCATGTAAAACCCAAAGGTACCATGTTTAGGTACCTAAATGCATCCTTGTGACTGTGAGGGAGTGGAAGAGTGGGAGATATTCCATGCTGGACACGAGCACAGCAATGCAAGGTTATATTTTGAAGAATACATTTGTTAAATTGAATTTATTTTATATTTCATGATTAAACAAATTGATATTTTTTACCACATAAACTCAAAACAGTACCAAAACTTGGTACCGTTGAGTACCGGTACCGATTGCCAGGTACCGGGCATTGGTACTGTATCGTTTCAAATGTGAAAGGTACCCATCCCTAATTGCATACAAATAATTTCAGGTAATTCAATTTTGTTTGACTGGCTTTTAGTTGAGTGTCTGTGGGTTTTCCCTCTAGGTGTTCATGCCCCACCAGTGGCTGGAAGGAAACCTGCCAGTGAGCGCCAAATGTGTGGTCTGCGACAAGAACTGTGGCAGCGTGCGGCGGCTGCAGGACTGGCGCTGCCTCTGGTGCAAGGCCATCGTAAGTGTGATGGACTCCTGACTGCGTGCTGTCAAACAAACTGTCTTATCAGCTCAGTCTCATTCACTCAGAACATCACGGCTGGCCCTGAGGATTTTTCAGAAGTCAAACAAAATCAGTGTCAGAGAATAGGGTAATCCCAGAGAATGTGAAATATTGTGAGAAAAAGAAGCTGGAGTCTTTTTCTGGACATCAAACTGACAGATATCATCAGAGGATTGTGACTCTCAGTGACTTTCAGTGTGGAAATGCCCCTGAGCTTTCTCATCTTGACTCAGTCCCCGGCACTTTCAAACACTAGAGGTCTCAGAAAGTTCACTCCAGTTATCAGAGTAATAGGACGGCTCTGAAGGTGGGAGCAGAGATCTTCAGGGGGGAAGAGGAGGCAGGTTTAAATGAGAAATTTCACAGGGGAGATGAATTTCTGTCAGCTGACTCTGACCTAATTTCTGACTGAGAAAGATGACCATTAATAATTTTCCTCTGGAGGAACATTAACAAGTCTGAGATTGACCGGTGGAGTCCAGTAAGAGCTGGTCCTCTGAAGGAGAGACAGAAAGCCATCAGAGTTACCGGTGTGCGCCTGTAGTTTTGGAAAGACTTGTTTGAGTTTTATCTCTGAGTTGTGTTTGTATTCAAAGTTTTCACAGTGTTAGCCTATTTTTTATCTTTATTATCTCAGTGCCTTTTAAGAGGGTGTGTGGTTTTCTTTTTTTTCAGCCAGAGCTCGACCTTAAGGTTGTGGGCGAAGGCCTCCTTAAAACCCTACGATTATTCTTTCTTTCTTAGTTTCTTCCATGCCTTGAACCCCAAATTACATGCCTTCAGAGTGCTGATAGTCATAACAAAACATGCCACAAGACAAGGTGAAAAATACATGATTTTATCGCAAAAATCTTTGCTCCATAGCCCCACCTACAGAATACCTATAGATACCTATAGAATATTTATTATTTATTATTTATTTATTTTTCTGGTATTTTCCAAATCTCTCATGTGTTTACTAGTCCCACTGACAATCAAAAACGTTATGAAAGGCTTTTTTGTAACTCAAGGGGTGCAGCCAGGCCAACGTCTAGTCGGGACCACACATGTTCAGTGTAACGGCCTGAACTATGCTATTATTTTTACTTGAAAGTACAGCGCCCCTTAATGCCAACAGGAAGTCGCATGCTTTACTCCTTAGTGTTGTATATGTTCAGCTCCCTTTTTCAGCATCATACCCTGACAGGCACACCAGGGAGGGCCCTCTGATCTTTATTTTGTCCCTGTGGTGCCCCCATCATATCTTCACTGACTTTACATCTTTACTGATTATTGGTAAGAGATGTGAACAGTTAGTCTCCACCTGGTGTAAGCAGTATAAATCAATCATCCACATCCACCTGCAGTCAGCAGTTAAATACCTTAAACTACAGAAAAAATAAAAGTCACTAAAGACTCAAGCAGAAAGTCCTCTGGATGTGTCTCCACTTAGCAAAGGCTAAGCTGCTTTTACGTGTGAAATGAAAATGATTTTCACTAACACTGATGCACAGACACACACACACACGCACACACACACACACACAGACACACACACACATACACACACACACGCACACACAGAGGTGTGTTGTGTGTGAAATGAATCAGAGCTGTAAGAGCTGTAAAGGTTTAAACCTGACATTTGGTGGTTTCAGAGGGATTTAATGACCTTTCTGCTTCTGCTGAAATATAGAATTGCTATTGAGACATCTGACTCCTTGTGTGTGTGTGTGTGTGTGTGTGTGTGTGTGTGTGTGTGTGTGTGTGTGTGTGTGTGTGTGTGTGTGTGTGTGTGTGTGTGTTTTGCAGGTCCACAACAGCTGTAAAGAACAAATGGGGAAGGTGTGTCCCCTGGGTCACTGCAGAGTGTCCATCATTCCTCCCACTGCACTTAACAGCATCGACTCAGATGGTGAGACACCCTATACTCTGACACACACACACACACACACCCTTTGTTCCAAGAATTACATCATACAGAGGGATCAAAGTTCTGCTGATGTTGAAACGAACCTGAAGTCCTTGAAGCTCATCTTCAATCTTTTTCTGTGATGTACATTTAGAGGTGGGCACCAAATTGGGTACACTTTGATAGGTACCCACCAAATTCTGTCTGAAGTACCAAGTACCAATTCAGGTTAAATCAATCAGCACCATGTTTAGGTACCTAAACACATTCGCTGTGACTGTGAGAGAGTAGAAGAGTAGGCAGCTCTCTATGCTGGACATGAACACAGCATTAAAAGTTTATAAACTGAAGAATAGACATGTTAAATTGAAAAACTTTGAGCTTTTATTATGAAACAAAATAATATTTATCACCTCATAAACATACACAAAGGTACTAAAACTTGGCGCTGTTGAGTACAATACGATACGATCGTCAGGTGCTGGGCATTGGTGCTGTATCCTTTCTAATATGAAAGGTACACATCCCTATGTACATTTTTAAAATATTTTTTTCAGTTTACTAAAACTTATTTCAGTACAAGACAATAGGATTGCAAAATCTTGCGAATTTTCAAGGTTGGAAATGTTGCTTGGTAATTTTCTGGAATTCATACTAACTGTAATTACCTGGTCATAAACATGTATGAATTATCCCCAACTTGGTTTGTTATAAGCAAACACACATGCAAACATGTCAAAGGTTATATTTTAAAATGACATTGTAAATTCATTTTCAGGAATAATCTCTGACTGAGTCAAACTGTCATGAATATAGGCAAAAATAATTTTTAACTTTTAAAAGTTCAACACATTTTGATGAGCATTTGTTAGGTTAACTTCATTGTGTCCATACATTAACGTTAAACCATCCCATCAAACATTCTGACCTCAGCTGTCATAAAAACTGACCCTGACAGGACTTAAAGGGTCCAGATCCAGAAATGTGGTCTGAAATGCTGTGGGCTGGTGAAGCAGTGATTGAAGCTTGGAACTGATTCATGGTACACAGCTGAATTTGCAGTCAGTCATCTTGTTTCATTTTTGAAAACAATTTGATGAGAAGAAAAAGGAAATTTCCCAGAGATTTTTTAGAAAAACTTATTTAAGTTTAGGACAAAAAAATATTTATTCCAAATATTCCCAGGCTAAAATCCCTGTGGTAATTTTCAGGAAATGTTCCTGAAATTTAACGGTAATTTCCCAACCTTTGAAAGCCTCCTAGCCAACAGACTGATAGTTACTTAGTTTATTTGTCCCCAAAGGGAAATTAGGGTGTGGCAGGGATCACAGACATTTGGCAACAAAATCAGTAAAAATTACATGAAAAGACAATGCGTTCACGAAGAGAAGAGGGGAAAAAAAAGAAGAGTTAGAGGCCATGATAAAAAGCTAAAATATGAAGTCTATGTTTAAACTGCAGTTCCACAAATGTCCACTTGAAACTGGCAGCAGACACTCCAGAGGAAACAAACTGTGACCTCCATATTTATGTCTGTGGTATTAATTAACAATCCCTCTCTTCAGGTTTTTGGAAGGCCACCTCTGCATCTTGCTCCAGCCCCCTCCTGGTCCTGTGTAACTCCAAAAGTGGGGACAACCAGGGTGTGAAGTTCCTCCGCAAGTTCAAGCAGCTCCTCAACCCAGCTCAGGTCTTTGACCTGATGAACGGGGGGCCGGAGCTCGGGTACGTCCTGTTCTCGCTGACTCTTGGTGTTTTTTAATTACACGAGTTGTTAACAAGTGATCAGGCTGTGAGCGTTTAATTTGGTGGAGTTTCTACTTCGCCTTTAAATGTCATCTCCCTCTTAACATTTGGTGCTAACCTTCCTCCTCGTTCTCTCCTCCTCCTCCTCCCTCTCAGCCTGCGCCTCTTCCAGAAGTTTGTGACGTTTCGTATCCTGGTGTGCGGAGGAGACGGCAGCGTGGGCTGGGTGCTCTCGGAGCTGGATAAACTCAACCTCCACAAACAGGTGAGCTGGAGAAAGAGGAGGAGGAGGATGATTTCATGGTGAGAAAAGCTGACACAGGAGATTAATGCTGGGTCTCTACTTTTCTGTTCAGTCCTCTGAAACTTGAAATGGTCAGTACAGAAAACCTTCCTCTAAGCCTGATTAGAAGTACAACAGCTTTGAGTCAGTTTGGATTTAAAAGTCTCATTAGCAGGAAATGGGTCAAACCATGTGACTTTATATGGATTTCAGAAACTTCTGTGGCAAATCTGGAGCTAAAACTCACCTGCTACCTAGCTTAGCATAGTGAAATAAGTGGAAACAGCAAAAATAGCTTTAGAGTTACAAAATAACTTGAAAGCCAACAGCCAAATACGGAATATCACGGAGGGGGAGAAGTGACCAGTGATGCACTGATAAGTGGAACTAATGGCTAAATTTCATGGATTTAACTCAAATTGATTAACACTGACATGGCTTTTATTCTAATGTAGCATATCATTCTGAAAATGAAAAGCCATGTCAATGAAACTTTTCACATTTACAGATTGTGGCAGTGGTTGGCAAGACGCTAAGAATAGCTTTTTATCGTAAATAATACATTTGCTTGTAATACAAATATAGCATTAATGTTAAGCTTAATACTAAGTGCTATGTTCAATGCTGAATCAAGCTATGGATGAAAGTAAGCTACATGCTAATCTAAATGTAAGGCTAAATTAAACCACATGCTACAATAAGCAAGTCAGCCAAGAAATGGGGCTAACCAAGCTACATGCTAAGTCGAATGCTAAACTTTGTGCTTCAATAAGCTGAAAAACCAAGCATTTCTTTCGTCTTTAGGAGTGGGCACATGTCTGAAGATGACAAAAGGAAGAACCTACAACATCCTGTTGCCTTGATAGAGTCCACACTTCCTGTTTCCTTTAAAGCTGTGCATACTTCCTGTGTGAGGTTTTGCAAGCAGTGACAGAACAAACAGTCAGAATTCAACACCAGAACCACCCAGAAAAAAGTGTCTTTGCCTGCTTTTGAGGAAAGAAAGGCTGGTATTTGCTGGTTTGCAGACGATGTGGTGATGTATGTGGTCTCCTCCCTGCAGTGCCAGCTGGGTGTGCTCCCTCTGGGAACAGGGAATGATCTGGCTCGTGTCCTTGGCTGGGGAGGCCTCTGTGACGACGACGCTCAGCTGCTGCAGATCCTGGAGAAACTGGAGAGGGCCACTACCAAAATGCTAGACAGGTGAGAACGTCCCTTTCTGGTCTTAGTGCTGAGCTACGTGAGGGCAGTGGTAACTTATAGGATGCTGAGGCTGTTGATTTTCCATCCTTCACCTGATAAAAAAGTTTCCTCTGTCTGCAGATGGAGTGTCATGACTTATGAGGTGCCCACCAGCGCTAAACGCACAGCCACCGTGAAAGAAGACGACAGCCCTGATTCTCCTCTGCAGGTAAATGACTCTGCAGGAACTTTGAGGAAAACACCTGCTTGTTGGCAGATGGTTTCCATAAATTAGCCCCACAAAGCCAGACCTCGCATGCTGGAGAAATGATTGTGAAAACACCTTCTGAGGATGATTACGCCTGGCAGCTGGAAGCCAAAACAATCAGGTGTAAACGTTGGGGAGCAGCGGAGACTTTGATTGAAACTGAAGATACTTCTAAACTTATGGGTGTTAGTTAACGGACAGGCTGCAGAGCCGTCACATTTCCTTAAAGCACTCATCAGTCAGCTGTTAGATAGCTGAATGCTAAGCCAGTCAAAGGAAACAGATATTTTGTGAGTGACAGCTGGTCACATGGGCTGAAACATTGGACCTACATTTCCATACAGTGTTTTCAGGTCGTTTGTTTGCAAAGCTTTGAGTAAATATGAACAGTCAAGGAGTGGTGTTTACACTCAGTTTCAAACAGGAGACTCGTGATCCACCATGTGACATGTATTTAAGGTGGTATTACCAAAAGCTTTTTGGTTCAGGTATTTTTTTGAAGTCAGCAAATAGATTACAGGGCACAGTGTTTAAACACACAACAGTGCTGTTTTTGTGCTGTGATTTTTTAATTAAAGACGGGGGTATTGGGTTTTTTTTGTCTCTATTTTGTCTTTCTGGTGCCCCCAAATTGTCTTTATTTGATTTACAGCTCAAAAAATCCCTGTATTTTTCTTTCTGATGTTTTAGAAAACCTTCATTTCAGCCTTTGTCTGAAATTGCTTGTTGAAGCTACCCTCTGATTGGCCAGCCTATTACAGCATTAAAGAACATATTTACAGCCTGATTCAAAAAAAGAGCTTAGCTCTGAAACACTAATTTCACTAGTGACACACACTCATTTTTTTGTCACTCAGCCGATATTTAGAGCACGATTTTGTCCAATCAGAGGCACAGCTCAGGTCATGTGACTAACAGGCGCCTTATAGCTGTTAGCATGGGGGCTGAATCTCGCTCGCCGTGTAAGCTGATTTACCTTAAAACTGTGTTTCAGAAACTAAATTATTCTGAATTCATTTATTATACAGACTATAGGATGGAAGGGTAGGCACAGACCTTGGTGATTGAGGCCCCACCTTCTCCAACGTATCATGAACCAGTTCGGAGATCCTCATGCCATGACCTTATAGTTTCAGCAAGTCTTGTTCAGATCTGGTGCTTTTTATGGAACAGTGTTTTTTGAGTGTTTACAGATGAATTTCAGAATTTCTGAATAATGTTGAAAAAACAGTAAAAGACATTGATAGTCATTGACTTAAAAAAAATGTAAAAAAAAAAAAAAAAAAAAAAGCTGAATTCAGTCTAAACCTGGTGAAATCCAACTACTGAACTGTTTTGAAATTCCAAAGCAGATTAGGAACTTGTCTCTCTAATAAGACTCAGTCCTCTGTGGTCCTCATCCTGGTGTTTGACTCGCCACAAAACAACCATTATTCCTGGTTTTTCCACTCGTGAAGTTTTAAAACACAGAAATTGAATGTCTTTTCTGGCTAAAATTTGGGATTATATTCCCAGATGTAATCTGATTGAATAATCTTTTTAATCACCTGTTTTGAGGATGTGATCCAATCACGAAGCTTCTCTATAACTCTCTCTCCATCTCCTTCAGGTCCACATCACTCAGTATGCAGACTCCGTGGCCTCCCACCTCGCCAAGATCCTGGACTCAGACCGGCACAGTGATGTCATTTCCTCTGCCAAGTACGTCTCATAAACACGCTCAGGGAAAACCAAACAGTGAAGCGTTAAGGTCAGAATAAAGGTGGAGGGAGGGAGAAGAGAAGGAGAGAAGGAGACAAAGAGAGAGTGTCTGCTCAGAGGGTATCGATCCTTTTACTTTAATCTCATCCCGAAGGACACACACTTTCCCTCTCTAACACACACACACACACACACACACACACACAAACATTAAGTGGTGCCTGGCTGTAAGTGAAGCAGACAGATAGATCAGTATTTAGGCCTCGTCCTCACTGCATTACTGCATTAGTCGTCTTCCTTTGGGAAGAGAGAGGCAGCCATTACTGAGCTCTTTCATCCTTTATCTGTGTGTGTGTGTGTGTGTGTGTGTGTGTGTGTGTGTGTGTGTGTGTGTGTAACACTGCTGCTGATTGTAGTGGACACCTCTCGGGCCCATTCTGGACCCCTCCAGGGACTTTAGGACACAATGAAAGCACATCCTCATGGAAACGTCCCACCTCAGAGTGTCTTATCCGGTTCATGGGAGATGACCTGGTGTTTCCCAAGTGTGTCGGTGTTTTTGAAACACTGATTTTAAGATAATTACTCATGAGCTCAAAGCTGCTGATCTGCAGGATTTTCTGCAGCCATGTTCACCTCACAGGATCTGATATTTGCTGAAAGCAGGGGGTGTGTGTTAGCGTGCAGAATGCTGCCTGCTGAGTCACACCGCGGCAGAGTAACAGCTGTGAGTAAAGTGTGTGTGCGTGCGTGTGTGTGTGTGTCTGTGCGTGTGTGTGTGTGTGTGTGTGTGTGTGTGTGTGTGTGTGTGTGTGTGTGAAGAGCAGGTAGGCACGAAACCAGAAAAATGTTTGATTGAACTGAAAACATGTTGAATTTAGCTCATAGTAACATGTTAATCCCCTTGCTCTGAAAGGTTTCTGTGTGGGACGGTGAATGATTTCGTGGCGGAGGTGGGGAAGGCGTATGAGAGAGCCACAGAGAACAAGGAGGAGGCCGACGCCATGGCAAAGAAGGTAAACGCTTTTATTTAGTGTGTGTGTTTGTTATATAAGCGTTTGTGTAACACTAAGAAGTGGGCAGTGTAGGGGTGTGTGTGTGTGTTCAGAGGTTCACAGTCATCACTCCCTCTGCTACTTCAGCTCATATCTGGCTCTTACATTGTTTCAAGTGAAGATCTAAAGTGTGTTTCAGTTTGAGGCACTTTACCTTAGTGCTATCAGCTAATGCAATTTTATTCCATTTTATTTGGCGAGCATCCTCTTTTTTAGTCTGTTTCACTACTTTGTTTTCATTAGCAGTGCTTGCTCCCTTCACTGGCTTTCTGTATAACTCGAAGACTGAAGTCCAAGCAGATGTTTGTTTTATTTTAAATACAAATTGTCTTTTGAGACCTTATATAAGCCACATTCACCTGGCAAGTCCTTAAGATGACAATTGAATGGCTTGTTAAGAGTAAAAGCATCTGTCATTAGGGTCAGAAAAATGTACTTGTCAAGTTGATAGAAATATGAGTTTTCTTTTTAAAAACCCAAACATAAACAAGCAAATTTTTCATACCTTTATTTCTAAGACCATCAGGTGTCTTTTTTTTCTGTATCTTTGTAATCAGCCAGTTTTCTGGACTGACAGGTCTTATAAGACAAATAATGATAAAAATCAGACACTAACATTTAGATTCCAGTTTTTTGGTATTGGATTGGCAGAAAGATTTTACAGCATTTTGACAAGAAAATTCAAATTCCCTTTTTCTGTCTTTTCATGTGGGTAAAATGTTTTTACTTCAATAATTTTCTGTCTTTACCTCGAGTAATGGTTAGTGAGTCCAAATTAACATCAGCTCTTGAACTTTGTGTCGTTGAAATTTTTGTTTGTGTGTGATTTTGGCGCCCTCTATGGAGAAACTTGGGTCTTTTTCTTCCTAACTTTATTCTGAAAATATTCTCTGTATAGCTTGCTAAAACAAAGCGACCACCAGGAATTTGTTTGAAATTTTCTACAACATAATTTTTAATGCTTGTAACAGCTACATCTGAGTCAGTGCTGTTTGAAAACAAATAATTAAGACGTACTGCTTTGTCCACAGGGGGCGCCACAATAAACACACTACCTAGGTCACGGCATATTTCACATCTTATTGAGTAAAGTTTACTAAACAGACTAGGGATGCACAATATTGGATTTTTGCCGATATCTGATACGCTGATATATCGAAACCCCTTTTGGCCGATACCGATACAGATACCGATACAGATAACACAAGTTTGTTCGTTTTTTTCACTGTAAAGAAAGCTAAGTCTATCCTGTACTGGAATTTATGTTACTCTAATTGTGACGGTCTTATTTGTTTGAGAAACACACATAAAACAAGACAAAAAAATATTTGATTTTACCATAAATAAAAAAATGTATTATTTTTTCAAACTAAAGACATTCAGTATTGAAATACAGAAAAATAATTTCTTTAGATCACATGAACTTTAAATGTACAATGCATTTTTAAACATAACCAAGTTGCATTTGATTATTTTAGAGCTACTGTAACAACCTGGTGACAGACACAGAGCTCTGCAGTGCAAATAAATGAAGTGCTACATTTTATTTAAGGAGCTTATTTTTCAGATGGAAAACAATAATAATCTTAACTGAATAGCACCTTATCGGCTATGCTTATCGGCAGAAATTTTCATATCTGCCGATACTGATAAATGTGTTTTTAAGCTTTTATCAGCCGATACCGATATTGTGCCGATAATATCGTGCATCCCTAAAACAGACCTTTAAAGCTCCTGTGAGAAACTTTCTGTTTGTATCAAGTTTGGCGCCCTCTGTGGAAAACGTGGTACCTCTTTTTCTTGCTAATTGTGTGTTTGAAACTCCACCTCTTTGACCCACAAAAGCAAACAAGACAACTAAAGTTATTATTCCTTAAAAATACTTTTTAAAGCCTTTAACACCCACATCTGAGTATCCGCCAACAAAAATAACAAAAAAAGTTCAGATGTAGGGGGCGCCGCAATCAGGAAATGCAACGAAACCTTACAGGGGCTTTATTTTACATTTTATTAAAGTACAGTTTACCAAACAGGCTTTTAAAGCTTCTGTGAGGAACTTCCTATTGGTGGTTATTTTGGCACCCCCTGTGGTGAAGTTGCTTTTTATGCTGTCGTCCACAAACTAAATTTTTTCCTGTAATCTGAATCCTTGTAATTAGATCTTGGAAGCCCAGGTTTTCTCGTTGTTGGTCTTGTTTTCTTTTGTAGGTCATAAAGAGGTATCTGTGTAATCCGTCTGTTTCATAAGCAGCTAAAATCTCCTCACAGAGACATTTTAACTCGCTGTCAGTCTGCTTTTCTGTAATTTTCCACATCATGAGAAGTTTCAGTGGCGCCCGGAGGGAAACGCTCCCGTTGCTCTAACAAATAAAGACCTCTGTGCTCTGTATATATTGATTTCATGCTGGTAACTTCAGCCACATCTGTGGGGATTAAGGAATCTGGGTCATCACTTCAGTTTGTTGTTTTTTTCCCACTGTGAATTTATTTTATGGAAATATAAACATCTCTTCCTCTGCGTCTGTCTCTTTTTCTCAGTGTGCTTTGCTGAACGAGAAGCTGGACTCCCTCGTCAAAGCTTTAAGTGAGGAAGCAGAAGCTCAGGTATAAACAGCTTTCTCTCTGTTTCATGACGTTCAGTGACTTAGCTTCAGACTAGCAGCTTTTTAAGGCTCAAAGTTGGCTCCTGAAAGGAGACAAACACCTTATATTTCTGACACTCTAAGGTGTTGTTTGCTCTGAGAGGATAAAAGTCATCCTCCTCACTTTCTAACCCCCCCGACTCGACCTGGTCCTTTAACAGAGATAACCATGAAAACACTATTCCTCCAAACATCTTAACTCTCCCCACAGGAGCTCAAACAGCACACCTCTCATCACCTTTTATTCCCATGTTTCCTTTGGAGCTTTCTCTCTGGAAGAGAAGACACAGCCATCAGAGTGTCAGCAGGAATCTGCCTCCTGCTCCGTAAAAGGCAGAAAGCAGTGAAATCTAACTTTGTGTCAAGCGTCTGTTTATTTTAAACATAAAACATGGAAATCCCCTCTTTCCTGCACTTAAGTGAAAATGAGCCTCCTGTTGGAGCACTTTAGGGCTCCACGGAGCAGTAACAGTAAACATTTGAGCAAGGAGACGTTTTTCTGCTTTAGTGATGATGTTTCAAAGCTGCAGGGCTCCCTCTGCTCTGAAAATGAAATAAGACTCTTTAGAATATGAAAGGCTCTTTCGCACAGATTAACTTCTCCTTTCTGTCTTGTACAGGTGGTGCCTGCAGGGTCAGTGCCCAGCCAGGAGAGTGGCAGCTCCAGCCCGGGGGAAAGTGGCGGCGAATCGGGCTCAGAGGGTAAAACGTACCGCTCCAAGGAGCAGCTGATGCTGCGGGCGAATAGCCTGAAGAAAGCTCTGAGGCAGATCATCGAGCAGGCCGAAAAAGGTACAAGAACGACCCCTCCAATCACAGCCGGAGGTGGTTTTTCTATTCTACCCACTGACATGCTATCGTACTTCATCTCTTGGTGCCTTTTCCGTCCGTCATCATTGTAGTGGTGGACGAGCAGAACCGACACACGCAGGTCCAGAGGATGTCGTCCTCGTCCTCCATCAAAAGAGAAAACAGTGAAGAGCTGAAGGACGCTGAGTCGCGTAAGTGTCACTCTGAGTTAAGACTCAAAGTGAAGGCTGTGCTCTGAAATCCAGAGGAAAACATCGTTGGTGTTTCAAAACCTGGAGCCTTGCATTTGTCAGAAAAGATTTTTAGAAATCTTTGGAAGTGACATTCTGATTATTTCCAGGTCCAGGAAGTCTCAGTCCTACCTCCCCCATCGTCCTGGAGAAACCGGAGAGCCTCCACACCGTCACTTTCAACGAGGACTCCGTGTACGTAGATGCCCATCCTGTTCATGAACTATACACTCTCATTAACCAGTTACAGCTTTCTGATAAACACTTTCAAACTGTTCGTAGGCAATGTTCAGAGAAGTGCGTCATGAACAACTACTTTGGCATCGGCCTAGACGCAAAGATTTCTCTGGAGTTCAACAACAAGAGAGATGAGCATCCTAAAAAATGCAGGTATGACAATTCAGCCCTGAAAACAGAAAAACTTTGTTAAAGTGATCACGTCAAGAGATTTACCTCTTGAACTACATATACAAGGTGTTTTTACATGATAATCCGTACAAAGATCAGACGCATTAAGCAGTGTATCCTCTGCATATAAAGAAAGCAGCACACACTAATAGATCAGTATAGAGGCTTTTTACTCAGTAGAGTACAGATGAATTCCATCCCATCTTCATGAGTTAAACACGTAAACACACTGAGAAATAAATTTTTGGATGTATAATTAATAATAAAGATTTTGTAATTAAATTTTAGTTTTCAGTTTGATATTTGCTTGATTAATAAAACCTCAACATCCCTAGAATACAGTTCATACTCCAGGTCAGACACAGAGAAGTAGAAATCATCTCGTATGAAGAAAGTTGAGAAATAAATCTGACACACTACCACAGATCTGAGTTCTAGTAACCACTGAATCCTATATACAGTTATAACAGAGGCCTGTTTTATAAATGTATAAAATAACTCACAAGTATTCCTCAAATGTTTTAGATTTTTTTGTATAAAGAAACATGCAAACACACTAAAATTAAATCCTGTGACTTTAATGAACTTCTTACTCTTATGTACATTTTTTGGTTCACTACTCCTCTAACAAATTATCAACGGTTTTCACCGTTTGAATTTCAAAATGTTTAGCATGTTCTGTAGAGTGTGTTCACATTTCTAACCCTCATACTTTTTAAATATTCAGCATTCTCTTTAATTTTTTGATCCATTAAAATGAATGGAGATGATCCATCACTATGGAAACCACACAGCTGATGATGTCATCATGTGTTTGGGCTAGGGCCCCAAACAGAGGTGCTATGCCGGACTGGTCCCCGTCACTAGAGTTTAGCGCTGCTCCCTATCACCATGGAAACCACACAGATAAAATTTTGTAAACACATATTGATAAAACACAAACTGAATTACATTTCATGTCAGCCTTACATGGCTGACATGAAATGTATAAAGAGGGCCCAAAAAGTCCTACAACAACAACAACTTTAAATCTCTTTTTGTGTAAAGAAACATGCAAATGCACCTCAACTTTAACTTCTATAAACAAATGTTAGATCTTAGATCTTTAATGGAATTTCAAATTTGTTTTATAGATAAGTTTAGATATGTTTAGTTTGTTTAGTATAGATACGTTTTTTTTCTTTCATTTTAAAGACTCCAATAGGTCCCCAAAGTCACACAGTTCAAGAGATTCCAGAAGTGAAAAGCAAAAGTTCTGCAACTATTGCTGGCAGTGGGATTAAACAGAATTAAAGCTGCAAGCAGCATTAGACGGGTCCTCGGGCTCCTGCCGGTTTTCCCTCCAATGTGTCCATCAAAATAAGACGAACATTTCGGCGTTGGTTTCATCTCTCTACGACATTCCTAGCCCCAGTTAGGGCTGTTTTGGTGTGCATAGGGTGAAAGTGAGCCTAATGGCACTGAGAGAATATTATGGGATGTCTGGGAGTCAGTTGATACCATGGCAACGTATCCTCTGCTGTGCTGAATGACATCACAAGCTGCATGCGTGGAGTTCTAATTAGCGTGACAGAACCCCAAACAGAGTGGAGACTGAGAGTTTATCAGGCATGTAATGTAAAGAAGTCCTCACAGAGTCCACAATTTTATCCTAATCTGTGTCAAAAATATCATTTTTGATAGAAGAGCTTGTCAGGAATCCATTTTTGGCATTATTAAAGCTGTACGAGTTATACTTTTTTGTCTAGAAGCCCAAATGCGTCACAAAAACGCTGTAAAAGCGCTGGAAAAGTGCTAGAAATGGATTTTGTATTTTAGAGAAACTTCCCAACTACTTGTCCTGTAGGCCACAATGTTGGCTAAATCTGTGTAAAAATATCATATGGTTGTAGGAAAATTTGTCAGGAATCCAACCATGTAATTTGTAAAGCTCTATGACTTTTAGTTTTTTGTCTAGAGGCCCAAATGCGGCACTAGTAGAAGTACTAGTAGTGAGTGTTTTGACCTGAAATCGGTTCTCCTCATCTGCTAACATGGAGAAATCCTGAATTGGCCAAAAGCGGTCGGCGACTTTGAGGGCTCGCCATTCGAAAACCGGGCCCGAAACAACAACTTCCTTCACAACTTTTGTAGAGCAGGGTCTGGTCTGTCATGTGATGCAATTTTCATACCTGTACCATTTTTGGTTTCGGATGAGAAAATTTTTGCAGAAAGGGTTAAAAAAAAATTATTTTTTTTTTGTGAGGCAAATAGCCGGCTTCCTGTTGGAGATAGGTCCAGGGTAGCAGCGTATGATTTTTGCGTCTCGATGACACGAGTGTTTTGGTGTTGGTTTCATCTCTCTACGACATTCCTAGCCCGAGCTAGGGCCCTTAGCGTGTGCCTAGATGGCGCTATTGAGCTTATTATGGGATGTAGGGGGTCATGTTTGGTATCAAATCGCAATTTCACGCGATCCTGATGTGCGTGCCAATTTTGGTGAGTTTTCGAGCATGTTCAGGGGGTCTAATTTGCGTTCTCGGGGCGGGTGGAATAATAATAAGAAAAAAAAAAAAAAAGAAACGCAGCAGGAACAATAGTGCCCTCGGCCTTCGGCCGAGGGCACCTTCTAGCTTGCTAGAAGGTGCCCTGGCTCAGGCCGAGGACCCTAATTAAAGCTGCAAGCAGCGTTAGACGGGTCCTCGGGCTCCTGCCGGTTTTCCCTCCAATGTGTCCATCAAAATAAGACGAACATTTCGGCGTTGGTTTCATCTCTCTACGACATTCCTAGCCCCAGTTAGGGCTGTTTTGGTGTCAGTAGGCTTGAAGTGAGCCTTGTGGCTCTGAGAGAATATTATGGGATGTCAGGGAGTCAGTTGATACCATGGCAACGTATCCTCTGCTGTGCTGAATGACATCACCTGCTGCATGCTTGGAATTCTAATTAGCGTGACAGAACCCCAAACAGAGTGGAGACTGAGAGTTGATCAGCCATCTAATGTAAAGAAATCCTCACAGAGTCCACAATTTTACCCCAATCTGTGTCAAAAATATCATGTTTGATAGAAGGGCTTGTGAGGAATCCATTTTTGGCATTTTTAAAGCTGTACGAGTTATACTTTTTTCTGTAGAAGCCAAAATGCGTCACAAACCGGTGGAAAACCGCTGGAAAAGTGCTAGAAATGGATTTTTCACCTTAGAGAAATGGCCTAACTACTTGTCCTGTAGGCCACAATGTTGGCTCAATCTGTGTAAAAATATCATATGGTTGTAGGGAATTTTGTCAGGAATCCAACCATGTAATTTTTAAAGCTCTATGACTTTTAGTTTTTTGTCCAGAGGCCCAAATGCGACACTAGTACAATGTGTGTTTTGACCTGAAATCGGTTCTCCTCATCTGCTAACATGGAGAAATCCTGAATCGGCCAAAAGCGGTCGGCGGCTTTGAGGGCTCGCCATTCGAAAACCGGGCCCGAAACAACAACTTCCTGAACAACTTTTGGAGAGCAGGGTCTAATCTGTCATGTGATGGTATTTTCAAGCATGTACCATTTTTGGTTTCAGTGGGTTTAATTTTTGCAGAAAGGGTTAAAAAAAATTTTTTTTAATTTTGTGAGGCAAATAGCCGGCTTCCTGTTGGAGATAGGTCCAGGGTAGCAGCGTATGAATTTTGCGTCTCGATGACACGAGCGTTTTGGTGTTGGTTTCATCTCTCTACGACATTCCTAGCCCGAGCTAGGGCCCTTAGCTTGTGCCTAGGTGGCGCTATTGAGCTTATTATGGGATGTCAGGGGTCATGTTTGGTATTAAACGAAAATTTTTCACGATTCTGGGATGCATGCCAATTTTGGTGAGTTTTTGAATTTGTTTAGGGGGTCTAATTAGCATTCAAAGCGCGGACGGAATAATAAGAAAAAAAAAGAAACGCAGCAGGAACAATAGTGTCCTCCGCCTTCGGCGGAGGACACCTTCTAGCCCTGCTAGAAGGTGTCCTCCACTCAGGCCGAGGACCCTAATAATTGTACTGAAAATTTCCAAAAAAAATCACACATCAGTGCGTTTGTTCTTTTTGATTAATGAAACACAGACACATATTTTGACAAAAAACTCTTAGTCAAGCTAGTTTTAAATCTCAGAATAAAGGCTTTAGTCACCCTGCATTTTCTTTCAAATGGCACAATCTACATTTATTTGTTTTTGTTTTTTACTGATTATTCATGTTTCATGTTTAAGCCCAACACATAAAGAACTCAGTCTGAGTATAAAATCAAACCTCTCCCACTGATTCAGACCTTCCAATTCTTAAAGTGATACTCCAGGATGGAACAAGTTGGGTCCTATCTCAAGGTTTAGGGCAGAAATGACCCCTACAGCAGTGATTTTGTGCAGCAGAAGCCCAGAGCGCTCACACCAAACACCCCCTCCCTGCTCCTCTGCCGGTTTCCTCTGCACTCAGACGGGGCCATATTTTACTTGACCAAAAACACAAATAAACGGACTCCCACCAAAAAAATCTGATATCGGTCTGCATTCACGCTTTATTTAGAGAATTTTCAGAGTGTTACTTTCACACAAAAACACCTGCATTTTCTTTCAAATGACAAAATCTAAATTTATGTGTTTTTGTTTTTTACTAAATATTCATGTTTAAGCCTGACACATAAAGAACTCAGTCTGCGTATAAAAACAAACCTCTCCCATTTATTCAGACCTTCCAATTCTTAAGGGGCAGTTTTTGTGACGCTTTGCAGACACTAAATGTGCAATATTCACCCAAAATAGAAGAATAAATGAACTTTCTGCTTCTTCCCGTCTTCTCCTGCAGTAGTCGCACCAAAAACATGATGTGGTATGGAGTCCTGGGGACTAAAGAGCTGGTCCAAAAGACATACAAGAACCTGGAGCAGCGAGTTCAGCTGGAGGTCAGCCTCACACCCACAGACCAGATTCACGCTCTGCTCTAGAGAAGGAGAAATGTTTTGAGAGCTGAAACGCTGTGAGCTGTTTTTCTCCCACATCCTGAGTGTCTTTAAATCCCCTCTCTGTCTCCGTCTCCTCAGTGTGACGGCGTTCCCATGTCTCTGCCGAGTCTGCAGGGCTTGGCTGTGCTCAACATCCCTAGCTATGCAGGCGGTATCAACTTCTGGGGCGGCACGAAGGAGGATAACGTGAGTGTCATCTCTGCAGACCTGTTCTTTGAAGTGAAACCTTCACAGCAGCTCAAACAGATCTGAGAGTTCAATCTGTCCTCTGGTGTCTGGTGTGCAGAACTTTGGAGCTCCATCTTTTGACGACAAGAAGCTGGAGGTGGTGGCAGTGTTTGGCAGCATGCAGATGGCGATGTCGAGGGTCATCAACCTGCAGCATCATCGTATCGCACAGGTAGACGCAGCAATATAGGTCAAATTTATGTCGACAGATGTAGAAACTTTCTTTTTCTGGAGGCGTCCATTTGTGCAGTCCATGCACAAAAACAGAAAGAACAAGAAGTTGGTCTGACAGCCGCTGTTTTCTGCTCTGTTGCATCTCAGTGTCGACAGGTGAAGATCACCATCCTGGGGGAGGAGGGGGTTCCTGTGCAGGTGGACGGAGAGGCCTGGATCCAGCCGCCCGGCATCGTCAAGATCGTCCACAAGAACCGAGCTCAGATGCTCACCAGAGACAGAGTAATGTCCTCCTCAGAAATCATTTCCAGGGTTGGGTTAGAGCTCTCTTTAGCCAGCAGTTAGTTTCCATGGTTCCTGTCATCAAGGCCATCAGAGAGGAGTGTGTTTGCTAGACGCTTGAATCCTCCTAAACGGGGACTTTTTCTCTCACATGGTGTTAAATTGTTTATAACCTCTAATTGTTTGTTTCTTTGTTGGTTGGTTGGTTGTACCACCAGGCGTTTGAGAGCACCCTGAAGTCATGGGAGGACAAGAGGAAGATCGACAGTTACCGCGCCTCTCGGCCTCGCCTCAACTCCCAGCAGTCCATGGAGTACCTGACGGAGGAGGAGTGCGCCCAGGTGCAGCAGCTGGGCCTGGTGGCAGACACTCTCATCAACAAGTAAGTCTCATGAGGGCTCGTTTGTTGACCTGGGAAATGAAGGGAAACGCACGATTCCCTGAGGCGTCTCCTCACAATAATACTTCTGCACAAAACGTCGTCTAAACTTTAATCACCTCTCTAAAGTCTCTGATTACTCCTCCTCCTCCTCCCCTCCAGGATCCGAGAGGCAGCCAAGACCCACAAGCTGGTGGAGCAGGAGCTGGCTCACGCCGTAAACGCCACCGCCCTGGTGCTCAGCGAGGCCAAGCTGTCCAGCCCTGAGGTGAGACTCTGAGGGGGACAGACGGGCGCACATATGGCTCGTTTGATTTGACACACTCTGGGTTTTGGTTTAGAGATCCATCAGAAACTTGAATTTGATATTCACCTAAAGTGTTCAGATTCAAGCTGAAGGACGTCGTTAACTTGACATCCTGTCTGATTCTGTGTCAGTTCCTGAGTCGCAGCACAGCGGTGGAAATCGTCAACAGCAGTAAAGTCCTGCAGGCTGAGACCAGGATGCTCCTGGATGGAAAACTACTGGTATGATTCTTGGATTTCAGCTCGTTCCTCTATCTGCTCTTCCCTTTGTTCCCTTCTCTTCTCCTTCCTCTTTCTCTGCCGAAGCCTTTTCACATCGTGATGTCTCACTTTTCGGGTTTTTGCTGTCTCTTTTTTTCCTTTTTCTATTTGCTTTAGGTTTATTTACTCAGAGTAGCTTACCTTTATTCACTCAGAATCTCTGTGCAGAAAGAGCAAGTATAAGAACAACAGCCCTGCAGAGTAAAACAGGATGTGATCTCTGCCCTGTTCAGACTCCTTCGGTGAAACTTTCTGATTTTATTTAAGGTCCTTTGTCGTCAGACGTCGTATAGTGAAGTTCAGGTGGTGATTTTTCACCCTGAACTCTCCTTCAGTGAAAGAGGTTAGACTTAACCCAGGGTAGACAACCTTTACTTTAATAGGAGCCTTTTTGCCTCAGCACACCTGGATTTAAGTCATTCAGGAGCCACAAAATCTACTTTATCTTCGCAATAAAAATAGTACAGTGAAGATAATTTTATAAATAGTAAAATCTAGTGATTAATTACCTCAACAATTTGTTTTGTGTTTATGAAATTGTAAAAAGTGGCAAAAAATTAATAAATTTGAAAAAAGTAATTTCAAGAATTTGCTAAATTTAAAAAATGGAAAAATTTGCAATTTCTTCTTAAAAATTGAATTTAAATAATATGCACAAATTTGCAAAAAAAAAAAAAGAAGATGAAATTGCAAAAATTAAAATAAAAAAATCCACAACCCTTTAGAAATTTGGAATTCTTTTTTACAAATTTGATTTTTTTCTTTTCATTTCTGATTTTTAACAAACCAGGTAAAGTAAAAAAAATGAAAACAAAAGAAAAACACGGAGTGAAATTAAATCATTATTATTTGTTTTACTTATCTATTATTCCTTAACTATTAGTAGTAATTATTAAATATTAAGAAGTTTATGAACCTACTAGATATCACAGATCTGTATAATAATAAAAAAAAAATTGCAATACTTTAATTTGTCACTTGGTGGTGCCATTGGAAACCCTGTCATTGCAGGCCTGATTGGTTGTTTATCTAAAACAAACACAGCAGCCACTCATTAGCACCATCAGCTAACTGGAATAACAATTTTTCACTCAAATTTATCCATGTCAGAGATCATCATCACAGCTTTAAGCAGACTGCCTAACAACGAGATCAACCACACCTCCTTATTACAATCCTGTTCACACCACAACGTTTTGCCCAAAAACACAAAAATATGAAGTGGAACAAATGTGTGTTCACACACAAACACTGAGGGACTGGAAATGCTGCAGTATGCATGCCAGGCCTGTAGGCGGAGATAGAACAGTGGAGACACATCCCTCCACAGACAAGGAGCCAGCTGCTGATACACAACAGGAGAAATTCAGAAGTGGAGCAACAGATGCACATTTAGTTAAAGGCAGTCATCAGATTCATCAGCACAAGCACAACATGGTAGTCGAACATTGTTACTGCTGTTGTTGTCTGGTTCGCACATGGCAATTTAAGTTGCCACAATGAAAGTGTGATGTACAAAGCGAAGCGTAACTCCAGCGTTTCCTCTGAAATCTCCAGCTTGCTGTTTACAGGCCCACTGTGTTTCACAGAAATTCCATTCTGGAGGCCATTTCCAAAAGTTTCCATGTGGGTCGACTAAAACCCTGTTTACAAGAAGGCGAAACGTAACGATACCTTTGCATTTTGATAGAAGTTTTGAGGCTAAATTGGGAGCTCCCTGAGAGGTGTGTGAATACGGACTCTGAAGATTAAATACTCAAAGGAAAAAGATCCAGTCCACAAAAAGCAGAAATAAAACCTCTATGAGATCCACTTTATTAATCCTGAAGAAAATTGTTTCCAGAGTAGAAAACATACAAGTTAGTGAGGATAAAATACAAGTTGTTGTTAAGTAAATAACAAAAAAGATACAAGACACAAAATACAAGAGGAAGAGTCTGATGAAATGATACGGTGTGTCAGAGCGGAGATTCTATAAACAAAGCCCAAAAAGATGCAGTATCATTCCCTGAGAGTCCGTCTCTTTTCTCCCTCACAGTCGGAGTGTCCAGAGGAAGAGGAGCTTCGTTCCACCCTGAACAGCCTCAGCGCTGAGCTCCACAAACTGGACGACATCCACTGGATCTGCCCTCTGATGCAGTGCTCAGAGGAGGTGAGAGGAGAGAGTCATGTTGATTCATCACAAACACACGTATGTAAGGTTTCAAACAGGACACGTCTCCCCCTCGTCTCCTCCAGGACTCGGTGCGCGGCAGCAGCAAGAGCAGCAGCAGCATGAAGCTGAAGATCATCCCCAAGGTGAAGAAGGAGAGGGAAAAGCTCCACAAGCAGAAGTCCAACAGCTCTCTCTCAGGTAAGAGACGTAAAGCTCGCTGTGTGTCGTGTAGCCACACCTCAGATCTGTCCATTAGTGAGAGGGAGTCTCACCATGAGCTGACACTCCAAACTGCTCCTTGTTTTCACGCAGTGTCTTCTTCTACTCCCGCAGGAACCTGGGATGTCAAAGGTGGCGCTGCTGATGCAGATTCTCCCGGTAACTGAAGTCCAACATGAGGCGCATTTGTCACCGCCCCTCGTTTCCCAAGAGGAGCAAGAAGCCAACCGTCAAACCCAACGGCCTGAGAGGTGTGAGGAAGAAACCATCTTCCCAACTTTTAGGCCACTTCCTTCACATTTTGAAGTCTTTAACCCCGTCCCCTCGGAGGATGAAGGTGTTGTTCCCTTTATTTGGTTTGTTTTTGAAGGGGCCTGGCTTTGCATCACTTCACCATCAGCGTTCTGCTCTTGGTTCTGTTTACCCGCTTGAGTTGGGATGTTGTCTCGGCCAGCAGCAAATCACCGAGAAAAAGCAGCCACAGGAGAAAATAGCTCCTCCATGTTGATTGAGTTTCTCTGAGGCAGAAGTGTGTTTACGTGGTGCTCTCTTTGCATGCGGAGTGCAGCCGTCTTATTTTAGATCTACCTTAAGTTATTGCTGTCTTTTCTCTTTTGGCTTTAAATCTTTTTCTTCTTAACTTTCAGCCTTCAGACTTTGAGTTTTTAGACTTTGACGAGTATTTATTTCTTGTTGCTACTGCCATGTGAACTCAAACAGCAACAAGTCCAGAACAAACTGAAGCATCTCGACGTTATCGTCTTCTGAACTGGGAAATATCTTAAATGTTGCAAAAACTATTCTGAGGAATGTACTCGTGTGGACTTGTATTATTTACCTTTGAATACTGATAATGTTAAGGTTTCACAAAGGTTCTATTGTTGTGGTTCTTAAGTGGTTCTTAAATAGGCTGTTGTTGTGCTATTTGAGGTTATGCAGCCGCACTGCAAAAACAACCGAGTCATTTCATCTGGATTATTAATCTGTGGGACAGCAGGATTCAACAACCTTCATGTTGGAGTCTGTAACGAAACCCACTTTCACATATTCAAAGGAGACTTCTGAAGTTGTGTCCCAGATGAAACGGCTCAGGAAGTCTGATTTTTTGCAGTGTCAGGTGAAGGTGTTTACAGAAGGAGGAAGCATTAAAACATTACAGCTACTCAGTATATTACTCCTTCTTTGCCATACTGCTGATTGTATTTGTACTATAGGAATAAGAGTCAGTGGATATTTGATTTTGCCTTGTCTGTGGTTAAGAGCTATTATAATTATGAGATGAACATTATTGCAAAAATATATCTATTTTTTTCTATGTCTTAATTTCCAAATGCTGATGGGCTTTGCTGCTTCCCCCTTTGAAGAACTCCTTGGCCACTGTGCGTATAATTGAAGCCAGTTAATGCTGTTCTGTGTGTCCCTGCATGCAAACGTTAGCCCTACTCCGCCTCACAGCCATACTGACTTTACGTCAGGACGATCGATTTAAGCTCCTTTCTTTGACTCAGTGTCCGAACTTTATGAGAATGTATCGACGCAAACTGTAAGCATTCAGCAGATCAAACTCCATCACTTCTTATTTCAGTCCTTAATTCACTTTGCGATTCAAATGTGCTGCTTTGTAGAATTGGCTGAAATTTACAAAAGATTGCGAAGATGTACCCAGGAATGTTTTTACATCGGCTAGTCTCAAGACGCGTTTTAACCGTGCATTGAAAAACATACCTCAGTCACAATCCAAAGGGGAGGTTCATGATGTCTATTTGAGATTTCTTCTTCCCTGGTTTTGAAGTTTTTCAAACAAATGTTTCAAAGCTTTTATGGCAAAGTCCTACTGTACTGTGGTTCTTCAAACCAGTGGTTCCAGGAGTGGGAGTCGTGAAACACTGCGTTTTTAGATTTAAAGAAATATTTACAAACGCACATTTCATCCATTGTTACAAACAAGAAAAAATGAAAAAGAAAGAAAGAGGTAAAAGTTGAGCTGAAAGCAAACAAAAACAATATGTGCACATAAGTGGTCCCATTTTTATCTCATATATATGTATATATATATATATATATATATATATATATATATATATATATATATATATATATATATATATATATATATATATATATATATATATATATATATATATATATATATGAAAACTGGTACAATCAGGGTTCTTGAGTTAGTATAAGCTATTTATTTTCCAACTGTGGTACAATTATAAATGGTCATAAACCCGTTCCACATGCCGATCATCAGCTGAGAGGCCAAAAGATGATAGCCCAAGGGGTCTTTTTTTAACTCCATTACAAATTCATCCTTTGAAATCACAAAATTTGATTGTTTTCAGATTTTTCAGTTTTCTTTTTGACATATCTCAACACAGGGATCTCAAAGTTGGTACAAAGTATAAATGTATGGGATTAGTATGAGCATCACTGCGATATATTTTTATCAATATGATCATGGATTGCCCTGTGATTGACTGGCGACCAGTCCAGGGTGTACCCCGCCTCTCGCCCAATGACAGCTGGGATAGGCTCCAGCCACCCACGACCCTGAACAGGATAAGCAGCTCAGAAAATGAATAAATGAATGATCATGTTTCATGGAGCTGTCTAAATATTTGATTTTAGTTTGTTTTATTTTTTACCATCATAATTGTGTCAGCGTAATGGGAGTGACATGAAACCAGTGATGTGTATTTTTTTCATTGTTTTATTTACGATCATATCTATGTATTGCCAATTTTCAGATGACATAGGGAGACATAGAGTGTCAATCCAAAGTGCTGTTAAAACCTTTGTTTAAGTGACTAATGCTGTCTGAATCATTCATGACCAGAAAATGATCAAAAAAGATGCAGAGATTGTCTTCAAATATTTTCACAAGAAATTACAGAGATGCTGATTCAAACCGGATTAGTATTAGAGGACCTGTGTGTCTGAAGTCTGGCTGCTTATTTGCCCTTGAGTTTTTACTTTACAAAGTACAGACATGGTCCATTCACACAGGATTAAAAACACAGTCGTCCTCTGTAATAATTACAAATTATCAGAGGTCCCCAGGTGAAACTAATCCCGTGGGAATAGGGCTTTACTCTCACTTTTTCACAAATGTAAAGCGTTGACGACCTAATGCAGTCAGATTTATTTCACTGAATAGTTTCTTTCTGGATAACTTGTAAGTCTTAGAGCTCCTTTTCCCCCAAGCTTCTAGTGCTTTGTCATGTGCTAATTGTAGCCACTTGCGCTAGCTAGCATAAATATCAATGAAGCTATAATAGACAGTAAATTTTCACAGCTGTACAATCAAAATGCTTATCACATAAATTATGGGAGCATTTTCTAAGATTTCCAATCCACAATGGCCAGTCAAGACTACGCATCAGTTAAAAACAAACTAAAGTGATAACTAGCTAACGAAAGAGTTAGGATACATTGTTGATTTGTTGAGAAGAAATCTCATGTTGAAACTTTAAAAAAGTAAGGTTAGCACTTTCTTTTTTTTATTTTGTGGTTTCTCATGTTCAGATGTAACTCTACTTTCTGGTTACTCAAACTACCCCTCCCCCGCGATCGTTCTGACTTCCTGTGAGGCGTGGTGGATGTTCAGCTCTGGTAGGATTGTGCTGTTTCCATAGTGTGCCAGCTTTACACCTTAGAGGCTTTAGTGGTGTTGTGCCAAGTTTGTACTGAGTTCAGTGGGTGACGAGACATACAAGGAATGTGTGAGAGTGCGTTAGCTTCGAATGTTGTTGTATGTCGTACATTTCAAAGTTTACTGTATCTTGCCTTGCACTTTATGAAAGACGCAAACTTAATGGGGAAAAAATACATGGTGTGCATGTGTGCGTGTGTGTTTAAGATTTGAGTGTTTTTTTAAATTAATTTGATGATAAAACTTTTATTTATGGTAAATGTATACGGACAAACGTGTGTTGATACGTTGTAATATATCTATCCAAACATAAATGAATGATGACAATATAAACGATGTATACACAAATGTTTATGACATCAGTGGTTGTACAATAATTCCCACAGCAGCTTGAGATTTCCCATTGAATGCCAATGTAATTAATGTGATTTAATGTCATTTCACTGCCACAGCGATGTCATGTAAGTGTCTTTCCGATGTAACACCAATTGGTATTTAAAAACTGTTTAAAAAATATCAAATCTATCCAACTTTAAGCCAAAGTTCATGGAGTTCTCCAATGTTATTACAGACTACTGATGACTTGTTTACACAGAAAGAAGATGTCATTTTCAGCCTATGTTTGGCCAATATTTGGGTGAACATGTGTGTATAATTTTTGAAACTGTAACATCTACTTAAACAGTCTGACTTGTGCTTTTCTTGCCATTTGTTGAAACTGAATGCATGGATGCCATTTGAATTTTAAGGAGATATACCGCCAATGTTAGAAGTCATATTTGTTGTTTTTTTTACGCAAAATTTGCCACTTTTAGGACTTTTTTTGTGAATTTCTTTGTATGTTTGTTTTTTTTCAAACAGCAAAAATGTTGTTTTTGACTGAAACTCTTCCATGGAGTTACGTGGAGCTGAAAAAAAAGAAAAAAACAAAAACAAACTGAAACTAACAAACATTTAACAAACACTCCACCATGTTTGTGCAACAGTGCTTCATTGATAACGTTTGTGAACGCACCCTTTGATCCAAACAGCCTACTTATATTGAGACTGTGTGCGCAATGCTGGAAGCCAGACTAGGTGTTGCACGACTTTGTACGTCGCAAGGTGTTTTCTTGTGTTGTTGTGTGCAGTGTGTAACAAAGAAAAAGTCAGCGCAAACTCTTGGAGATTAAATGAATTATTGAAGTGTGAAGATTTGGTTTTGGTGTCATGTGTTGATTTTAGACACGTGTAGAAATGTTGTGAAATCACGGAATCTGTCCTAAAAGGTAGAGTCTGCAGGAGTTTTAGTTACTTGTTAGTAAACACAACATTTAAACTGGGCTCCTCCTCCTTGGCTCAGTGCCAGCAGCAGCACACACCCACAGCCTCTGACCGTGACTACGGGAACACACTCACTAGCCCAGAAACCACCTGTAGCTTCATGTTTCTAGGTGGGAGAGACTCGAGAGCCATGCACCTGGCTCAGCATGTTAGCACAAGCTAATCACAGGTATTTGACACATACCTGGTTAGCAGAAAGCTAACTCCCATCACTCTTAGTCCTGAGATGCTCTCCAAGCTCCTGGAAGCGATTGAAAGTGGCAAAGCAAAAGCTTCACCCTCATTTAGGAAAAAGCTTTATCTGTTTGGAGTTTCGTTTCACTTTGGTTATTTTTCTTGCTCTGTGCTACATTCACTATTGTAGCCCCTCAGGAAAGCTTCTTCCACTCGCTAATCAACACCCAAAGTCACTTGCGCATTGGATTCTCTGTGATTGGCTGATGTAACCACGTTTACGCTCTACCTGGAAATGTCCCGAACATCAACATCCAGGCAGAGGAGGGGGTTGAGGCAGACACAGACACTGACATACATGTATGGAGGCCCAGAAGAGACGATTGAGCAGGGTTATTCCTGTGAGAGTTAGCTTTTCTTTTTCTGAAGAAAATCCTGCAGACTCTACCTTTAAGCTTCAGCACGAGATCTTCACAAGACCTTCATGGGATTTTTACCAGACTTGCTTGAATGATGATTTCATTGCTTAAGGGTTCCTGACTGCATCGGGACATTTTGGCCTCAAACCTTTTGATCTGTCCTGACAAGCTTTCAGAGATCCGGCCAATCAGAGTGAAGGGGGTGTGCTGAGTCAGGAGCCTTAAAGAGACAGCACCTAAAACAATAGTTTTAGACAGAGGCTGATATATAGATTTTCTAAAACCCCAGGGAGAGAAAAAAAACATAGTTTTCAAAGCAGCGAATCCTGTTGTTAAAGGTAAAGAAGGCTAATCTTTTCTGTTCAGTAGCTGTGAAATATATTTGTACTTCCAACGTATTGAAACTTGCTAAAAAATAACTTTCCAACAAACCCCAGTTGTAAATATAGTAACAGGATCATTTTCAGGGTTGAAATGAATTACATCTTTACCCTGAGTCAGTGGCTCCAGGTAAAAATCAATCCACCAAGCACTTTATTTAATCACACTCAAGTGTTACAACTTTAATCCTGGTCTGCGGTCGTCAGAACTGAACCTGCTCGTCAGAACAATTACACCCACATAGCGCACTTATCAATCTCCCTCCGCCTGTAGTAAAGCCGGTCAGTGAGTAACACAGTGTAGGTGTTTGAGAGGCCTCATTTTCATAAAAACAATGTGTGGAAATACAATTTCAGCATGATTCATGAGCTAAAGGCAAAATGTTTTGTTTACAACTGCTGCCTGCAACAGCAGTGAATGCTCAAATGAGTCATTTGGCTTTTTAATGAATCATTAATCTTAATCTTTGTGCTGAAATGTGGGAGACGTGCTTTGCATAATTCTTTAAACCGTCCGTGGAGTTCTACACCTGCTGCAGCTCTTTGCTTTCAACTTAACAGATGAAGACGGAGAAACAGATACAAAGTAGTCTTTATTTCTTCTGCACCCTGATGAAGATACAGCTTACAGCTTCAGGTTTATGCTCAGTAAAAGTTATGGGTCAAACATGTTTTCACTCCTGGGATTTTGGGGGGGTTACTCTAACTCTGGCATGTCATCATAATCTCCCCCTGCTTCCTCCAGCTTTCTCTGCTCCTCCAGCTTCTTCCTCTCCTCCTCAGCCTTCCTCCTCTCCTCAGCTGCTCTCTTCATCTCCTCCTCTACCTCCTTCGTCTGTATAAAGTGGACCTCCTCCTCTTTCTTCTTCTGCTCCTCTTTGTTCCCCTCCTGCGGTTTGTTCTTCGGTGGCAGGTCGTAGGCCCACTCCTCATCGGAGTCGCTGATGTCGTCGTCGTCGATGTCCCAGTTGGCCTCGTGAGCCTCTGGGGTTTCAGAGTCCTCTACGGGTTCAGGCTCTGGTTTGTAGTTTGGATCCTCCAGTTTGCCCCAGGCCACCTGGTCAGCTTTGCGCAGGGTGATCTCTACTTTGGAAGGGACCATGTTAACTGAACTCTGCTGGACATCCACCACCTGAAGGAAGGAAAGATCAATGTCAGGTTAACAGGTAATACACTGGGGAAGATAAAGGAATAGATTAATAAATACACATATGAACATATGTGTTGTTAGTATGTATGTAGGTAGGTATGAATGCAAAAATGAATAAAGGTAAGTTTGGTAAAAAGTTCATAAATATGTTTGTATGCTTGTTTATATGTGTGTATGCTAGTATGTTTAAAATTAGCAATTTTGTATAGCTTTTATTTTTATGTATACATGTACACAGGTGTGACCCTGAAATTGTTTACATGGTGTATTCAATAAAAACAGTAAATGTATAATAATGTGCCATACACACAGAGATACGTATATACATACATACATACATACGTACATTCATACATACATACATACATACATACATACATACATACATACATGCATACATACATACATACATACATGCATACATACATAGATACATACACACATACATACATTCATATATACATACATACATCCAACATACATACATACATACATGCTTACCTACATACATACATTCATATATACATACATACATTCATATATACATACATTCATACATACATACATACATACATACATACATGCTTACCTACATACATACATACAAATACACATTCATACATGCATGCTTACATACATACATACATACATACATACATACATACATACATACATACATACAAACATACATACATTCATATATACATACATTCATACATACATACATACATACATACATACAAACATACATACATACATACATACATACATACATACATACATACATACGCACATACGCACTTACATACATGCATACATACATTCATATATGCTTGCTTTTAGACAAACAGACCATGGACATACACACTCACCCCCCAGAAGTGGAACTCTCTCCTGAATATTTTGTTGTCCTCAAACTGAATTTGACATGAGAGCTGATGAGAAGAAAGTAAATTGAAGAAGATCAGAAGATTTTATCAATAAGTTTTGAGACCACAGAAAGAGCTAACTGAACTCGTTTAGGCTTATGTAGTAATGTTAGATGCACTTGCTAAAGCTAACGAGTAGCACCATCAGCTGAGTGAGGTAAACTCACCACAGTCCTGTTGGCCTCTATGCTGCTCAGACCTGGATTTGCATTCTTGGCGTAAATAGTAACAACTACATTATTTCCTGTTTGGTGCCAGTCGTGTCGACAGGCCACTTTCTTCTTGTCCTGTAGAAGAACACATGTTTAAGTCAGGCACAGAGCTCTTTTTGTTCCTCTTTTATTTTCTTTAACTGAAGAACAGGTTTTCTCGACCTGCTTCGGCACCCAGCGGTGTTTCCCTGTGGTGCAGCCCTTCTGGTCCAGGAAAGCATTGAAATCTATCGTCTTTATGCAGCAGCAGCTCCAGTATTTATACCTACAGGTGCAGAACAACAACAAAGATCAGCACGTACATACATTTATATGTACACAGACTACTATAAATACTTGGCTTGACTAATAAAAGACTGATGTCCTAGTTTTCACATGTTCACAAAGCAGCTGCTGTTTTAATTGACTCCACAGTCTTTAAAGTCACTGATTTGTTTTTACTTGCTGATCTCTAATGAATCGTCAGATCTTTCTTTCATCTTTCTTGTTTTGCTCACACAGCCTTCACTTTCAATTGTTTGCATTTCTCTTTTCGTAGCAGAGCTCTAATTACAGTTTGTTCAAGCAGAGATTGTAATTAAGACATGGTTGTGGGGTGTGTTTGTGTCTCACCCCTCGTGGAAGACGGGAGCTCCTGGGTGGTGGGTGCAGACCTCTCTGTCTGTCTCTGGGCCCTGAAACATCTGAACACACAAACACAGCCTTAACGAGCTCAGTGTGACCGTCAGGTCATCTGTGGAGTGAAACAGTTTGATGGTCATCTCTGACATTAGAGGGTAACAAGTCCACTGTGTTTGGCTGAATAGCAACTGAACCAGCTCTGCATGTTGTTTTTATTTTGGCCACTAGATGGAGCCATTAAAAAGCTTTACAGCTCAGAATAATGAGGAAAGAAACTTGAAGTTCTGACTGAGCAGCTTCAACAGGGAAAAAAGTCCCTCTGTCCTGATAAAGATCAAGTGCTGCTCACTGTTTTACATCCTGAGTTCTTGCATCGGGTCCCAACCACGATCTCACTCTCTGTCAGGGAAAAAAAAAAAAGAGACAAAAGGTGAAACATCTTCCATTATTAGCCTCTCTAAACTAGCTTAGTTTGTCTGGAATGATCTATAAGAATAATTCTTTTTCCAAAAATTCCAGCAGAACTGTGCAAAAGTCCATATTTACACCAAAACATACTCATAAACTTGGAGACTGTCATGGTTCAGGTTTTCAGTTGGGTTTTGTATTATTCTGTATTTGTGTATTTGAGGTTCTCAGTTTATATTAGTGATTCTTGTCTCTGTGTTGATCTTAGTTATTCCTGATTGTTCAGTGTTTCCTGTTTTTGTCCTCAGTTAGTGTCCCTTGTGATTTTGATATGGTTCTTGTCATGTGTATGTCTTATTGTGGTTAACTGTAGTGTTTCAGTGTATTTTATGTATTTGGTCTCTGTCCTGAGTTTCCCTGTGTTTGGTTTGGTTCTCCTTGTGTTTGACCTGTGTCTTGTTTCACACCTGTGTTAATCGCTCCCCTGTGTTTAAAGTCTCTGTGTTTCCTTTGTTCTGGGTTGGTTCATTGTAGCTGTTTCTGTGTGCGTATGTCGTGTCTCGTGTCTAGTGTCCTGTGCCTCTTGTGCCTCTTGTTTGTTTTTCTGTAAGTTTCTTAGTACTTTTGATTTTGTTTTTTGATTTTGTCAGAGTTTTTGAGTTTTTTAATTTAGTTTTTTTGAGTTAAGTTGTAATAAAGCTTTTAGTTAATCTGCACTTGGGTCCTCCTCTTTTTGTTTCCCTGGGATTCATGACAGAGACTGTTTTTATTTTTCAAAAAAACTTGTCAAAGTACACTAAAAATATGTAATTAGGCTCAATTCATGTTTACAAAAAGAATTCTTGTAACTTTTATATGAAAAAAACTGATCGTAGGCAGTTATGTATAATATTGTGTTGATTTAATTACATAATAATCAATTACCAGTTACAGTTTTTTCATTTCTGTTCAAACAATATCAGCTGAAAATCATTAACTACAGCTTAATTTTATTTTATCAGTAATTCAACAATGTTTTTGAAAAATTAATAAATAGAAATGAGTAAATTAATCACTGCACACCTCATGGTTCATCATTGTTCTGTGTTACAGTGAGTGAGCTCACAGGTTCACTGGCAGTAGCTAACACCATGATTCAGAGTTCATGGTTGTTTTGAAAGGTGAGTAAAAGTAAGATTTACTGCACCTTGTTTCCTAGTTTTCCACACACCTTAGCCCCTCCCAGCTGTTGTCTGAAGCTACAGCTTTCAAGTTTTACCCAGAATGCCTCTATGAATGTCAACCATACAGTTATAAGACCATGCTGTTATTGGAAACGGTCTCACACACACCTGCTGCATACAGGATGACTGTAAAGTCTGTCTAAATTTAAGTATGTCTTTGTATTTTGTTGCCTTACACAAAAACACTTTCTGAAAAATGCTAAAAATTGATGTGTAAACATGCATGGCTAAATGTTTCACTGCTGTTTTCTTATGTATGCTAATTTATTTACTGACTTTCAGAAAATGCTTGGCACCAGAAGGCAGGATATTATGTAGAGCAACAAAGTGACAATCAATAACATTAAAAAGATTTTAAGCCATGTGAAACCAACTTTATTAATTGAATCCAAATCATCCAGATAATTAGAGAGGCAGCCTCAGTTTCACCCATAAAATTAGTAAATATAGAATCACATCATGAAGATAGTAAATGAATGGAAATCAATTTCAGATAGATGGTTAGTTAGTATAAATTAATTCTGTGTAATAAATCAGTAAATCTCAACTACTTTTGCAGATATTTGTTATATCGAAATTATGTTGTTGTTATTTTTTAGATACCTAGTAATTTTTAAACAGGCTCCCCTGCAAAATTTATGGATTTATTCATTTTATGCTTTCTTATTGATAAGATCACAAATATTTCAACCTGTGATGTCACTATTTCCTTTTTTTTTTTTTCATTTGCTTCATTAAATCAATAGTTTTTGATTAAAGTTGAAGTAACAAATCTATTGCCTCCGTCTTTTTAAGTAAGCAATGGTCAAACTTTATATTCCTGCTTTGTTTTGTTCTTTATTTATGTTGAATAACCTTAAAATTTACTGTGAAATTCTCTGAAAATGTCCACAGTAATTTGCACAACTTTTGGGGAAACTTTCCAGTAATATTCTAGTGCCTAAAAGTTTCAGGGAAAAGTTATGAGCGTTAAAAACAAAAGGGCACCTAAATTTTTCCCGGAAAATTTCCTGAAATCTTCAAGGATATTTATTGAGAATATCAGTGGAAAACTACAAAATTTTCACAGAAATTTTGAGAAAAGTCTTCCAGAGTGGTGGTAATTGGCCTCATGAGCTTCCTTAAATATCCCGAAATTATGTTTTTACTGTGCACAAGTCAAAGATGTGTTCAGGAAGGAAAAAAAAATGTAGGAGAGAAGATGACACTGACCTTTTTTCTCTTTCTCAGCTTTCTTAGTGATGTCAAGTTTCTCCAGAGCCTGAGCCAGAGAGGCCGACACTTTGTGGGGGAGTTTGGTCTTGGGCTCGTCGGAACTGTACACAAACAGAAAACAAAGACACGATGTTCATCTGTAAAAACATGTCCCCCCCTGATCTTTCTGCCTTTTCCTGACCCACATACAAACCTGGGTCTCTCCTTCTGAAGCGTCTCGGCAGATTTGGGTCCCTGGTAGATGATCTCAGGGCCGTTTGCCTGTTTGACGTCCGTCTTATCCGACGTCACCTCAGGCCTCATTGGCTCCTGAGGCTTCACATTGCTGTGACGACCTCGAGTGCATCCCTGAAACAAAAAAGTAGTTATCAATGTGAAGAAACTCTGACTTAATAAATACAAAAATGCACACGTTGTTGTTACCTTGATGGAGAGAAACTCTGAAAAGTCTGTAGTCCTTTTCCTGCAACATGACCAGCCCTGAATTTAATAAAAAACACAAAACTGTTATTTATTTTTTAGTCTGTTGAGTGAAAGTTGTTTTGTTTTTTTGTTTTTTTTGTGAACTCATTTTCTAGTTTTTACCTTCAGAGCGTCGTGGAAGATGGGGACGCCTGGATGAAAGATGCAGGAGTCTACGGGAGGTAAAGAGAGAAGCTGTGAGTCTGACTGCAGACCCTCAGAGTCAGCAGGGGGGACCAGCTGTTCTGGGGGGCCGGGTCACAGAGTCCCTAAAAGGAAGCTGGTTTCCAGGAACATAGTTGTGGACACATGGCCTGCTACACACGCTAAGCTATGCTAGCTCAAACTGACAGAAAACCATGTGAGAGAACATCTTTAAAATGCAAACAAATTTGGTCCCAAAAATGCTCCTTCAAAATAAAAGCATATGTTTGCAAAACTTTGCACCAAAATGGTCTTAGTAGGGATTGGAAAAGTTTCATTTTTTGTTAAGTTGGAATACATTTTCTTTAGCCCAGGATCTGGGACAGAATTTTCTGGATTTCAGATGTTTTTTTGTTATTTTTTCAAGTTACAGACCTTCAAAGTGCCATTTGAGCTCACAAACGACAAAAAACTTCAACAAGAGGAGCAACAGACAGTAAATTACACCTTATCAACTAAAATTAGACGAATCAGATCCCATCAGCACTTTTCAGAATTCAAAATCAAACTTTGAAGTTCTGTTTCACTGACTTTCACAGAGGCTACATGAGCTTTGTGACAGAAATATCAAACAGAAGGAGCCAAACTCACCCGAGTATTCAAATTAAACTCAGAAACAAACTGGGATCTTACCCTCCTTGTTCTTGTCAGCATCGTATTTAAGTCCACAGCCTTTGTTGTAGCAGAGCAGAGCCATGCCAGCCTCTCAGTGTCTTTCACTTCTGATCTGGACTCTCAAGTTCCTGGTTTTGTTCCTCCAGGGATTCTGTCCTGGTCTTAAAGCTGAGGTCAGACCTCCAGAAGTTTCTCTTGCAGCTTTAGAAAGAGAGATCCAGAAGCAGAGAGGGTCTGTGTGTCTCTGACTCTGGTTCAGGCCTGGCTGAATGAAAGATAAAAATAGACTCTCACCTCCCTCCTCCTCCTCCTCCTCCTCTCAGTTTACAGCTGTCAAAACTTATCTGAGAGTGGGGGGTCGGCGTTCCTCCTGCTGAGTGTCGCCTGTCACACCAACAGGCCTGCAGTGACCGGAGAGGAGCGATAACTTCTGGGTGTCTGTGGCTTTATCTGTTGATCCACTTTGGTCACATGGGTTTGTTTGTCTAGAAGAAGAAGTCTTCAGATTCTTTGTATACCTGACGAATATTCAATTAGGATGTATATGTGTAGATTTTTAAAAAAGCCTTCCTAAATCCAACATCTACCATGAAAATCTTTTTTTTTTTTTTTTTTTTTTTTTTTGGAAGAAACAACCTGGAAGAATTCTTCAGACCAACTTCTCTCTTAGTGTCGCTGTGCTCATGTATGTTTTCCTCAGAGACCAGATGATTGAACAACTATTTCAAATGTTATTTCTTTTCCTTTTTTTTGTCTTTTTTGTCTTATGAAACATTTCTAATTCCTAACATTAACATTTAAATTTTTATAACAATGAAACATTTCAGCATTGTGACCTTTTAAGATGATAAGATAAGATAAGATAAGATAAGATAAGATAAGATAAGATAAGATAAGATAAGATAAGATAAGATAAGATAAGATAAGATAAAAGTTAATTGATCCCCTGGGGGGAAGTTATTTTTATTAATTCATGTAAATTATTTTTTTTTACAAGACACAAAATATTTTTTCCAGGTACTGTTACATTTTAGACTTTTTTGTACGGTTATAACTTCTTTGACATACCAGTATGAAATAAAGTATTTTCTATTATATATATATATATATATATATATATATATATATATATATATATATATATATATATATATAATACTTTATTTCGTATCTATCTATCTATCTATCTATCTATCTATCTATCTATCTATCTATCTATCTATCTATCTATCTATCTATCTATCTATCTATCTATCTATCTATCTATCTATCTATCTATCTATCTATGCTATAGCAGAGGCCAGCATGACATATATCTGGTTTAAAATCAGGTTGCATGTAAACTTCTGGTGGTTATAGTTATGTCACTATTTTTGATTGTGGCCTTACTTCTTAAATACTGAACGAGATGACGTGTAAACGCACAAAAGTGTCCTTTCAAAGACAGGGTGACAGCTCTTTTAGCCTTCTCCACACCACTGTTGTGTGCTGTAGGAGAGATATAACATGTTGAACGGACTGAAAATGAAACTCTTGTGAGGAAATTTTGAACATTTGTTTGTGTGTTCAGAGAAGAAAGTCGATATTCTGCTGGAAAAATGAAGTTTATTGTTGTATGCTCACGGCTAGCAGATATTAATGCAGTTTCTCTTTGTTCGTCAGCATAGCACAAGGTTTATACACATTAAACTTACTTTAAAGTATGATTGACCTGAAGCTCTTAACTTTAAACAAAAAAGCAGATCTTCTAGCTCAGGCTAGCTATTGTTAGCAAATTATCTTCAAAGCTCCAAAGAAATAAAAACAGGTACATTTTATAGCCTTTATAGGACTTGCTACACGGTGTTGTTCTAGATACCTGGATGATTCTCTGTATACCACTGACCGACACTTTAGGAAACACTCAATTTAATCTCTGCCATCATAACACTGTCTACTGTCACTTCCTAATGTTTCTTTCGGTGAACCAGAAATGCCCAAACATCTTCACACCAATGTGAGTGATCTGTGCACAGAGCCCATTGTACAGAGAAAAGAAAAACTAATGTAAGTCTGGGTTCAAAAACATCTAACTTAACTTTATCAACACTCTATCAGCATGGTACTTTCACCCATTGAAGTTGTTACTTTAGTCAGAAGCAAAAATTCAACAATCTGAAAATATTTGGCCAAATGTGAAAACTGTAAGCAGATACCATGTACACATAACATTAGCTTGAATGCTATTATTTGTTCTTCAAATAGGAATGTGCGATGCTTAGTAACACCCAGAAAGCTGATTTTTAATTATAGCACCTAACACTTGCAGTAGAAACTCCATCCCAAACCTTTCCAGCCTTCAATAAAAAAGTCTGCAGCACTCAAAGAGTGTTTGTAACGTGGGCGAGCCAGATGAAAATACTGACATGTTCACCGCACACAGTAATTAGCTCAACGTCTCATTTTTTCATTTACTGGTGGGAAAACCTTAGTGAACATGATTACTGTTTTTATGTCATTTTTCATTGTATACATTTGTCTGTACACATCATTTCACACTGCTGTCCCCGCCTGTAGAGACATGTTGACCTAAAGCACTGATTCAGCTCAGTAACCACAAAGCCTCGGCGCTCCCACAGCCAGAGATTCAGAGCTGCTTCCACCTCCAGACTCCTGCTGAGCTCTGAATAATGAAACTGTTTGTGTTCATTTGTTCAACATCACATCAGAAATCTCTCACGGTCACCAGGCGCTGATGTATTTGATTTTATCTCAGGGTTTTTCGACTAAACAGCCCTCGGTAAGAAATATTTCACTCAAATTGCACCTTGACTGACAAACAGCAGCATTTTGTCTGGTGTGAATAATTCATTGTTGAACCACCTGCAGACACTGCTTGGTAATTTGTCTCTGTGTGTCAGGATGAAAGATATATTAGAACAAAAACTCAATATATTAAAACAACCTCTGCTACACACTACATAATTCACTGTTCTACCTCAAAAAAAAAAAAAAAAAAGCTGAAATAATTCCTGCTTTTCACTGGCAGAGGTAACAAGACCATGAATGTGTCAAGTTTGGCGGGAAACAATGGCTAAACAATCAGAGACATTTTCAGCAAGTACACTTTATCTGGTCAAGATTAAGAGAAATATGAGTATGTAGATTCCTTTGAGGATGTTTTAAGAGAGAACTCATACTGGTTCCTTCAAAACTAAATTTTAGACTGTTACAGCACAAGAGACTAGTGAGTTCAAATTTAAAAAAGAAGCAGTACTTCAGAAAATAAAAACATAAAATGTTCAAAAACATACTACAGTATTAGTAAGCGAGAGTGAAATAGATTTATTTTTTTTCACCTATGTTGAAAAAATGTGAGGCCTGTTAGCCTGCTGCTGATGGAAGCTAGCAAGCTAAAGGCAAGGTAGCTCTCTGTCAAAACTCAAACCTTACAAGAGCAATATTTATGAATATAAAAACATGAATTTATTTTGAAAATAAACAACAGAGAGAAGAGTGAAAGAAAATTCATATTTTTACATTTGCTAAACACACTGACTGTTAGCTTGCTGCTGCTGGAAGCTAGCAGGCTAACAACAGAGCAGTGCTCTGTCCAAACTCAAGCCTTACAGGATGCAATATCTGTGCTTATAAGAACATAAAATACATTCAAAAAATGTTCCCCAGAGGGAATTAGTTACCAAGGGTAAAAGATTTGATTAACTGTTTTTACCTTTACATCTGTACCAAATAATGAGACCGCTGCTGGAAGCTCGCAGGCTAAAAACCAAGCTAGCGCCCTGTCCATACTCTTACCAAACAGATTTTTTTGGATGTAAAAACATGCAACTAAAGAAAACCTTCAACTAGAAACTAAGTTATTAGCCATTTTTAGCCTGGTTATGGGTCGAGTTTTATAGATTCAAATGTGAGGCGTAAAACTACATGAAAAGCTTGAAATGGAAGCCCATATAATCAAATCTGCTAATCGTCATGATACTCTGGTTAATTCTCCCTGAGTAAAATAAAAGCAAATATGAATATTAAAGTAGGACTTAGAACTCCTAAATCTGCTCTTAACTTTCAGAGTTTTCAGTGGAACTAATAGTTTGCTTGTCCATTACTATAGGCTATGACTCCCAAAAGCACCCTGAATGACAAATTACTGACCAGAATTCATTGTAGGGTGAGGCCAAATCTGCGACTTTTGCTGTCGTCAGTAATGAGCGACATCCATGCGTGACTGCAAACAGTGAATAATACTTTACATTTGTTAAACCTGTAAAATTTCAATAGGTTAGTTTAAAAGTTCTTTTCTGGCCAAAACCCTGACTTCTGAAAAGGAAAAACTTTTCCCACAGGTGATTTTTTGTGAAAACCGTCTCCATCTTTTAATGCACCAGTCCACTTCAGACGAAGAAGTTTCAACAGTTTGTCTTAAGTTGTGTAGATCTGAAGCAGACAGTTCAACAACTTCAGAGTTACCAAACAGAGCATAAAGGGTAAAATAATAAACTATTGAACATATTTGGTGATTTAAAGCTGGTATCTCGCTCTTAAAGAGGCAGCAGTCAGAAAACACATTCTCAATGCCTGCGGCGCTGCAATTAAAAACCAGAAGACTCGCTCTCTGACGTTTAAAGACCTTCAAATTCTCTCATGTTCCACTTTTAAGTAGATTTTCAAGGTTTGCGAACTTTGACAGCTTTGAGATGTGAGTGGAGACTGGAAATCAAAGACAGACGCGATGTAGGAATGGAAAATGACTTTTTATTTCTTCCAAAAAAAGAGAGAAAACAGATCCCTAGAATAAACAAATATACTGCTGTAAAATAAAAGCCTGTGATTTGTTTGTCGACTGTAACATTTGTTTGCCTTTCCATGCTCGATACAATCCATATATTTCTGCTTTAAATAAATAGAAAATAAAATGTACAAAGAGAAATCAGGGAAGGAGTCAGATTAAAAGGTGTACTCATTTGGCATCATTGAGAAGTCATGGCTGATTCTGATGTTCAGGGAGGTCTGCAGCCCTCCAAATCCGCCCATCCCGCTGAGAAATCATCTATATACTGCTGTAAGAACGCTAATATCTTCCAGAAAAATAAAGAGTAAATGCAAAATAACGCAATTGCAAGTTATGAGTATGTCTTTAAGCTCTGTGTGAGGTGTGTGAATGTGTGTGTTTCTCTATATACAGAATAGTGAGGCAGCAATCCGAGGGTTCTTACCAAAAAACACAGATGTAGAAAAAACAAAACGTGCACAAGAGAATCTTTGATTCAACACACCGACGAAACAAGGAGATTTATCCGTTTAACAGCCTCTCTCACTCTGTTTTTGACCTCTAGTTTCACTGCAGCTGCCAGCAGATGGCGCCAAAACAGTGAGGGACAAGTCTGTGCTGCAGGTAACAAGTGTGACATCTTTGGGAGAGGTAAAACAAAACAAAAAAAAAGTTTGGTGCTAAAAACATCTGTCTGATTCAGTCCAGAGACTGATGAAGCAGCTGTTGTGGACGGCGAATGATTGGTCAAGAGACGTTTGATCCATTGCGGCCTCGCAGCCCCCCGCCCGCCCCCGCTGCGCCTGACAGACATTTCAAAACAGGGACAACAAGAGGAGCGAATTTATCTTCATCATCACCATCAATGTCATGCGTTTTTTGGAGAAAACAAGACGACAAACATCGACATTGTTACAACCATGCACTCACCAAACCCCCAGAAAGAGAGGGAGACGAGTCTGCTCTCTGAATGTTTGATACACTTGGCCTCAGCAGAGGACATTTAATATGACATCAAGATTTATCTGTGTCTCCGCCCAGATTCATGCTACAACAGTGCAGAGAGAAGTGGTAGCAGCTTTTAAAGGTTGCCTGGTCTGATCCAAAAAAGAAACTGCGGTCATTCTGGGAAATTCCCAGCTGAGCAAATAAGAGGTTGGATTTTGAGGAAAAGGGAGTCGCCAAAAAAAAAGACAAAAAAAAGGGGGGCTGCATGCTTGGCTAAAACCCCTCCCTGGGTCCGAAACGGAACAAGAAAAAGCTGTGATAATTACCATCAACGCTAAAGAGACCAGGACACAAGCCAGTAACATTTAAAGGACTTCACAGAAACCACAGCAGCCTCTCTCCTCCTACAGAAACTCAACTGCTTCCAAACCACACCGAGAAAACCTGGTTGCATCAGGCAGGATGGGATCCATGCAGAAAAACACAGTAAAGAAATGAACGCTTCAAACTGACCAAGGAGGACAACGAAATGCGACTTGCTAGCCATAAAAAACAGCCAGACATTTTCCTTTTTCTCTGATTTCACCCACCTTCACACTAGCGCCGGCATGGTTTGTATCTGACAGAGGTAACCACAAACATCAGGACTGATCACATCCTGATATGATTCATTAGATCCAAAGTGAACATGATCCCTTCCTGGATCCCTTTCCATGATAACAGCATCTAGTCCTGCAGTGCTAATTCATCACAGCAGATTAGAGACAGCTGTCCCCAAAAATAAGGAGCTATCATTTGAAGCCAGATCAGAAGATTAATGGTTAGAGAAGTTTGGAGTCAAAACGTAAAAGGTGTGATAGTTTAAGGACTACAGAGGTCATGTTTGGGACATTAGCAGATGTGTTAAAACGGGTCAGAATAGAACTCAAACACCAGACCTGTTTTCTTACTACCAAGGTTAAGATCTACACTTGTGGTCAAAGTGTCTCTTGGTATCCAGGCCATCTAGTCTAGTTTTGGTTGAATAAGTAGGGGTTTAGAGGAAGATAAAAGATTCATGTTTAAGGCCCTGTTGGGAGACCGAATGTGTCCAAGAACCAATCAAGTCTTCCACCAAAAACCCTGGATATCTCAGCTTTTGGATCAGCTTTTGGATCAGCTATTTTAGAAACTGAAAGCAAAAAGAATCAAAAGCTGTAGGATCTCTAGAACGGTTAAGTCCAACAAAGTCTTTGTTACACCATATGCAAGTTCCCTGGATACCCACGCTGGTGAGGATCCTCTCCTGGTTCATGTTGGGCTGTAAAACCTTCAACCTGTTGACTCCTGGTCTGGGTTTACTCATTGTGCCGGTTTGTTGTCATAGTCAAGATAAACACCGTCTGGTTTTGACACGCTTTGTTTTATTTTGAAGGTCAATGGGCGGTTTTCTGGTGTTTCCATGTACGACTTCCTGTCCCATTGGATCTGCTATGATCTGGTGCTGTGATAGAGCGGACCAGAGACGCATCTAGTGTATTTTGACCTTAGAAAATTAACAATGTCAAAGAGGCTGTTTCTAATGGGGCTGACTCTTCTTGGTATGTTTTGGCTTGGCTAGCGAACACAACTTCCTCGAATCAGCGTCCAGAGTGACTTCTCTCGCTACTTTAGACAAAATACTCTGACCGTCAAGCTGCTGCTGCTCAAACCAAGAAGAATTTCCATGTGGCCAACCTTAGAATCATAGGCTAACATCTGATATCGACAGTGTTTGAGAAAGATTATTACTTCTTGTTTTCTATTTTCAAGTGTAACAGTTTATAATATCAAAAAGAAGCTTTAGAGGTCAGATCAGTTTTTGGCTAGACTTCAGAAGAAGCTAAACAGTTGTCAGATGTTAGCCAGAATTGCCCAAAAGTCTATTTCAAACCCTGGTTGGACCCTTTCTTCTGTCACCAACAAAACCTCACTTCTGATGCTGAAATCCTGAAAGTCCAAACCATTTGGAACAACATGCCAATCAGAGACAGTTAAAGGCTGCTGATATCCTAACAAGTGGCAAAAAATTGTAGATGTGAGCAAAATGGGGGAGGGCGGGTTAATGTAGAGGAACATATCTACCAGACACTGGAGCGATGCTAACAGCGAGAAGAAAGTTAGCACTCTACCTAGCGAAAAAGCGAACCACAAAGCCTGAGCCCGAGAGCCTCTGGAAGGTTCCGTCTACAGCTAAAAGACAGACACCAAGAGAGATAGAAGAGCTTTAGTTACGAGATGCTGGCAGGGGTGAGGACGAGGCGGGAAACCGACCAACCGATTGACCGACCACAGACCTACCTACCGCTGGAGGATACTATGACAAAATGCTAGGCTAACACAAGACTGTGACAAGAAGCATCTAAGAGCAATATCTATCCAACAGCGACAGTGATGACTGGGTGGAGACGATCTAGACAGAAACTGGTTATTATTACTATTTTTTTACATATCTACACACCAAACAGTGACGAAGCAAGCTAAGAAAGCATCCTAGAGATAGACCAACTAGACAGAGTTGAGAAGCGAGATTCTAGAGATTGAAGCTGGACCATCGGTGATGATGGGGTAAAGACACTGGAGCGGGACCAGGGATGGGACTACAAAAAGTTCAAGTTCTTAGAACGGCAGGAAAATAAGTTTCGTTACCTGCCACAGTGGCTGGTAGATTAGACAAACTTCTTCTCGTAAAAACTCAAATAATTTCTACAAACTTCGAATCTTTTCTCAACCTTTTTGAGCCAGAATACTGAGCCGGCGACAGCTCCAAACGGCAGGATAGTCACTTCAGTGCAAAATTTTTGCCTGTGCATTTTGCAACAAAATTGGATTTTTACAAAAACAAAACAAGCACATTTTTTGGCGTCAAACTCGCAGGCTCACATTTGGCTCGAGATTTGACACAATTTGACCCTCTGAAAAATAGCCCTCAATGAAAAAACGAGCACATTGATGTGTAAGCACACACGTGAACACACGGTAAAAATGCATATATGCACACGTTTACCCAACAGTCAAACTCACGGCGAAGGATGCTTTGGCTGAGGAATGGCTGTGACCTTTTACAGGAGTCGAATTTGTTCCCCCCAAATGATGGGTGACGCCAAACGTTCAGTGTCATTTGGCTCTGTGTGCAGACAGTCTCACTTAAAGCCACTCTCTTTGATTCAGTGCAATTTAAAGTGAATTCAGTAATGTTTTAATCACCCGCTCAGTGCTGCTGTCGTCAATCGTTGGCACGTTATGTGGACCTGCTGTAGGGTAGACCTGATGAAGAAAGCTCTTATTCTAGAAACCTCTAACGTCTGAATCTGACTGGTGAGCTGAGGAGGACGCGAAGAACAGAAACACACAAGGTTAAACCAGGGCTAGCGAGAAGCTAACAGGCAGCTAACAGGCTAATTACACTTGAAACACCCTGGTGTCTCTTTAGCACAACGTAGTACTCTCTTCTGAGAGTAGCACCTGTGAAATCCTGTCCAGATGAGGAGTTTTGGTACTTGCCTGGTCACATAACTGTTTAAAAAATGTGAAAAACAAATTTCATGGCAAAAATAGTTTTTTTTCACCAGGGTAAAGAAAATCTGGGTATTTCTTGCCCCCTAACTTCTTTTGTGACAGCTTTGAGGTTACTACAGGGCTCAACTTTCAAGAATGAGTCCCCCCCCCAAAAAAAAGCTAGCACCACTAGCTCTATTTAGCATCTCTCTTTGGAGCATACGCTGCTCTACAAGAGAGGAATTGAATAGATTGAAGCATCTTTTGACTGAAGCATGAGATCTTATTGTTCCGTTAGCCACCAAGCTAACTTTGTAACAGTGGTGCTTTTACTGCACAGAAAAGAAAGCTAACTTCAGAGTGCTAAGCCTTCAGCAAAAGAAAGCTAGCACCAGTAGCTCTATTTAGCTCTTCTCTCTAGAGTAGACACTGCTAAAAAAAGAGAGGAATGGGCTGCAGATTGAAGCATTTTTGGACTGAACTGTGTCAACTTGTTGTTTCGTTGGTGACCAAGCTAAAAGAGATTCTGGATAGTTCGCTAGTTAGAACACTAGCTAGCTGGATAGTCCTCTTCCCTCCTGTTAATAACTCTGTATTACCTTAAATGTACAACCTTTGGAGGGAAAATCCAGGGAGAGGTGACAGAAACAGTAAGTAGACATTTTTACGAGAGTTGTATCCCTTTTAGCAGCTAGCTTAACAGCTAAAGTAGCTACAAGCTAGTCATGGAAATAGATTTTTGTTTGGCACGTTTTTTTCTTTGTTTTTTTTTTTGACAGACTTCTTTCTTTTGTGACCAGGCCGGAGGAATAACTTCAGCAAATATTGACAAAAAATTAAGTCCCCAATGCTAGCTGATTGTTAGCGCTAACCCTGTTTCCCATATGTGTATCTGTTGCTTCGACGCAGTACGGCTAACAAAGACTAACAACAAACATTGAGCTACTATGAACAAATGGTTTAACAAACCGCTGTACAAGCCCCAGTAACATTCAGGAGAGGCTGCAGAAAAAATCAGATCGAAAAATACAAAGATCTCCAAAAAGAGCGAAAAACCACAAAAAACACTGGAGACGATCTGAAAGCCTCCTGCTGATTGGACAATCATGGACGCAGATGAAGGGGATGGAGGAGGTGGGTGTTCGGGTGTTGTCTGGAACAACTTTCAAGCACTTACACTCTTACACATGTTTAACAAACACTTGTCGCCTCGTTAGCGGCACCACATGGTAGCCCGGAGAGGACAAAATAGCACCAGTTTGAAATAAAGCTAAATCTGCAGCAACGCTCTCACAAGCTTCGTCACTCTCCTCATCTTTCCTCTCCGCTTCTTTCTCGCTCGTCAGAAATCGTTCTCCTGAAACTTCCCTCCATCCAGAGAATTTAGAACACAAATCAGACAGTAACAGAAATCAGCAACACACACACAAACACACACACACACACACAAATATGTATGCAAGAAGTTGTTTCAGACAACAACCAGCCAGAATGACATCATCGCCACCCTCCATTCCTCCTCCTCTGTCTTCTTCTTCTCCTCTTCTTCCCTCTGTTTTTGGTGTTGGTTGGTTACTTTGTCAGTCTCTTAGTCGTTTTAGCTCCATCACATCAATCCTCCGTCCATCCCATCCGTCCCCTCGTGTGTTATCTTCTGCCTTTTTTGTTTGTTTGTCGCTTTTGGCACTCTGCTTCACCCCTGACTGGTTTACATAAACTGCATCTACAGAAAACAAAGGCCAGAGAAGGAGATGAGTGGTTTATTCTCATTGTTTTTACCCATGCATAGAAATGAGGTTCATTCAGAGAAAGGAAAAGAAACAGTTTTGAGTTAAACAAGATGTAAACTTTTAAATTGTCCACCTAAGGTCTCCAAAACTCCAAATCAAAATTAAACGTTGGCTGTCCTGTTCATTCTTTCAGCAAATCTGCATTTATAAACTTCTTTTCTCTTTTGAATCACTCCTTGACAGATCACAAAATGTACAGTTGCTGTGTTGCAGTTGCTCTCAACCTTGTTGAGGATTGGAAAGATTGAATTTTTCGATGATAGATTTCAAAGATTGTGTCCAAATAAAGGAAACAGGGTGTTGTTTTAGGACTTGTGTAGATGTGAACCGACCTGGGCTCCGGGCATGGGTGCGAAGGGGTTGGTGGGTCTGAGGACAGGCTGGTTGTACATCATTGGCTGTGGAGCCATCACTGGTACCCCGCCCATCTGACCCATCTGGGGAGGGACCTGAACAGACAGAGAGAAACAGAGAGGAGGGTGGTTCAGACAAGATTAAAGCAGATTCAAATAGCAGGATAATGAAAAAGAAGAAGGCTGAGAGAGAGCTGAAATAAAGCTGCTGATCTCTTCCTCAAAACTTAAAGAGGGGTACTCTGCCTTGTCATATCTTACACATGACTTTAAAGTACTAATCCTGGATATTCAGAGTGAGTGTGTGCAGATTTTCAAACCTCTAGATATCCATATGTTGCAGAAATCTCTGAATCTGTCTGTGCACAGATAAAAAAAACTCTAAAAATAATACCAAAGGCTATCACATAAAGATCCTTTATCTGGTTCTTAACATGTCAGAGGGTTGGGACCTCAAACACTGAGGGCGGCCCATGGCTCCACTGCCTACAGACGGCAGCAGAGTGCTGGCCAATTAGAGTGAAAGGTGTCTTAAAGTGACAGCAGCTTAAATGAAGCAGGAATAAGGGTTTTCAAAAACACCAGAAGGAGCTGTATATCATGTAAAGATACTACAGAGGCCCCAGAGGGACAGAATACAGGCTAAGCCAAGTCCCTTCAGAACTTAAGTACTTAACACATGATTTGCACTTTCGGAGGTGAGCAAGCTGCATGTATACAACCCTGCAGAGCATATGTTGACTACTGCAGGAAGATACCAGGTAAAACAGTTTAAGCTCTTAAACTGCCAGAAGGTGGCGCTCAAAGCAGCATAGGTCGATATGACCTAACTCACCACTCTCAACAACAGCTCTGAAAACTCCACCAAACACTATCTGACATCCAACATTCAACAAAATAAAAGTCTACACAGGAACAACAAACTTTAGATTTAATGTCTCAGCTTTTTCTGAAGAAGCAGAGGGTCACTTCATGCTCCATCTCTGTCATTCTCCTCTGCCCACTCAGTATGTTGGTCTTATCTTGTGTTTTATACAGAGGCTGAAATGCTGGTTTTCTAAACCACCAGTGAGAGATTTTTTTTTCAAAGCTGTGAATCATGAAAGTGATTGATGCATGTATTTAATGTAGGTTTATTGATCACAGTAGATCACAGATTGTCTCCTCTTCCTGTTAAGAAGTGATCCTGATGGTGTTTGTCCTCAGTAAGTCTTGTCCACATGGGGATGAAATATCAAGAGGAGAAGGGGGATACACTGCTGTGTGTATACAGAGAGGAAAGCTGTGGGTGCAGTGTGTGTTTGGGGACGCACATACATCAAATAAGCCAATATCCTGATAGTAATGAGGCAGATAATGTAGTTAAACACTGTAATTGAGCCCTCTGTTGCAGGTTTAGCATCAATCTGGTGCAACATGGGGATAGCAAAGTGAGAAGAGAATCTCTAGACTGTATGCAAAGGCACAAGAGGTCTGACTGGATCCACTTAATGGTTTCTGCACACTCACCATTCCATACACAGGCACTTGCGGTGTGGTCATGGGAAAAGCCATGGGAGCTGGAGCCTGCATGGGAGAAACATTCAGGTTACAGCAGGTAGAAAACACGGAAAAGTCCAGCAAACATTAGCCTGTTCACTTGGAAAGCTACTGTAGCAGAGAGGGAAATTCAGATATCTCCCTGTCTGTCCTCAGACAAACATCTGGTCCGTGTGTGTGGATGTGTGTGTGTGTGAACGTGATAAATAAAGCACACACAGTGTGATGTAGGGTCGAGGAGAATGCGTTTAATGCTGATAAAGTGTGTGAACATCAGGAGTGCAGCAGCACAGCATGCAGCAGAGGTACTTAGAGGAGTCCCGCTGGGAGAGATCATTTAAAAGAGGAGGCTCAGTAGGACGGTGTTCAGACCTGCCCTCCTCACTCCACAAATCAAATCCACTCCGCCTGAACGGGCTTCAAATTCAACGTGACAGGCAATTTGTTGCTGTTGTTTATAACCCACGCACATCCTTCTCAAAGGAAAGCGGAAGATCTCTGCTGCACGCGTCTGTAATTTATGAGAGCCGCGGTGTCAGTGAACGCCCCGCAGGAAAACCAGTTCAGGAGATTCAGAGAGAAGATGCTCACTTCTCCATCAGCAAGCATCTGAAAGGTGCACGAGTGTCTGTTCAAACTGAGCGTACGATGAGTCAAAGATTTTATCACTAATTCATGAAGTTTTTCTAAGAACCGGTCTCCAGCCGTCCAGAGTTTGCTGCAGTCAGGTGTTTTAACTCTGCAGGTCGGCCCACTCACCCTGACTCGCTCTGTTTTCAAAACTCCATCAAAAACTGCTTTCAGAAACACACTGCTGCCTTCACTGACCCAATCCATCATTGTAAATGAGACAACTCAGGAATTATTAGCTCACACAGTTTCATAAAGCTTCAATCACAGCAGAAATATAACAGATCCTGGACTGAGCAGCTGTAGTAACGATGTGTGTAAATAAAAAAGCTTCATTCAGCAGTAATTAGGCGTGTTAAATCAGCGCAGCAGTCAGAATATGATGAAGTATATCAATCAGGGGACACTAAAGCAGGTTTTACCTTCTAAGGATGAAATAACAGCAGCACATTAGGCTTTGATTACTGCTCTTTTAATGAAGCATCATTACCATGCTGTGTTAAACACTGTTTGGTCAAAGACACAATAACAACAATCATTTAACAGTCACCCAGCAGCAGAGGCAACATCAAATATCTCAAAGGCCATATCAACTGGGGAAAACTGGAACTTCAACTCTGCCTGTTGACAGTGTGGCAAAAATACCCAGTGAGCCTCTGATTCAGCAAATTAAACAACATAGAGGATGTTAGCGCAACTCTGAGTCTCCTGATCCCTACATAGAAAGTCAAAGAGGGTTTCTGCCTAAGGAGTTATTCACAAGATCTTTGCAAAAGCGTAATGAGAACTTCACCTAAAGTATCCTTATAATACTGTTGCAAGATATTCTTGAGTTATTCACAAAATATATTGACAAGGTCTTTACCAGTTCCTGCAAGTCCTTTGCAAGATCTTAGTAAGAGCTTTGTGAGATCTTTGCGGGGTTGTTGGGAATTCTGATATAGGCCTTCTCAAGATACTGACAGAATCATAACGAGCTATTCACAAGATCTTGGAGTGATTTTCACAAGACCTTAAACAGGTCTTCACGTGATCTTGACGACATATTGACAAAATCTTTACAAGATCATCATGGTATATTTACAAGATCTTAACAAGATCATCACGGTATATTAAGAAGATCTTTACCACAACTAAATCTTTACAAGATCATCATGACATATTAACTAAATCTTTATGACATCATCATGACTTATTAACCAGATCTTTACAAGATCATCATGACATTTTAACAAGACTAACAAGATTTTATTAACAAGATCTTTATGACATATTAACCAGATCCATCAAGATCCTCACAAGGCTTGCTGAATTGACAAGGTCAACCTATCAGAATCTCCTAACTGGTTTATGGCATGTCAGAGGGGCAGGGCCTCAAACACCAAGCTCTACACCAGGGCTCTAAGGCCCCGTTTACACGGAGACTCCCGCAACGATTCTTCCTTTGGGTTTTCAAAAGCCACCCGCGTTTACATGAGGACGGCGTGAAAACGATCCGCGTTCATACGACTCCAGGAGGAGAAGTCTCCTCTTCTGTTCTTTCTTTTTCTGCCGTTTTGTTGTGTGAGACGGTCGGCAATCCAACCATAACGCACATTACCGCCAACTACTGGCTCAACTGGAAATGTGGCTGAGCGCGGAGCCTTCACCTGAAACTGCGAGTGCGCATGCGGTGACGTCAGCGTTTCACCCTGAGACGCTCCGCTCTGTGTTTACACGAAGCTGGATGGAGGAGCGGATTCAGATCTTTCCACTCTGGGGAGCGTTTTCAAAAGTTTGCGTTTTCACTGAAAACGCAACGTGGTCTCGTCTAAACGGAAGGCCAAAACGCAACGAAATGTTTGCGGAATCGACCGTTTTCGGCGTCGTGTAAACGGGGCCTGAGTTAGCTCTTTTGATCACCTGCCAGTGTGACGAATATGTTTCTCAAGTTATCAGCCAATCAGAATTTCCATTAGCCAAATTTTTCTTGCGCCAATTAAATAAATTAAACTGTTGTTCTTAGACTGTTGTTTATTGTTGTGCTACTGCTGTCACACTTTGTTTTGGTGAAAACACCATGAAGAAAGGGGGAGAGGGCCACTGACACATCCCGCTCACCTGGAGAGAGTCTGTGTACAAGATGTGTGATGCAACTCTCCACGGTTGCGTTCCCATAGAAACCACGCTCATGCATGCTGTGAAATAGATGGCTGCAGTGCCTCATTTTTCACTGGCCAAGGATGGCTAGTGAGTTTTTATAATACCAACCAAATTAAATTTTCACCCTCATTTGGCGGATTGGTGGGTGTTAATCTAGAGCCGTGGTCTACACTCATACCTTTGTCCCCAACAGGCCTCCAATCAAAGTGAAGGGGGTTTGTGGAGCTGGGAGTCTTAAAGTGGCGGCTGCTTAAAATGAAATGTTTCAGGCAGAGGCTGAAATAAGGTTTTATGCAAACACCGGAGAGAGAAAAACTAGGATGCTCCATAAGTGACATTACACTGATATGTATATATTTTTTACATTTATCCATCTGAGCAGATCCCATGTCTCTTCATCCTTTTCTTCAAAGACTCAGTAAGTGGATGGAAAAAGTCTTGTCCATAGTCACATTCTATTTCAGACCTGGCAGTTCAAAAAGGGTGGTGTGTTGTTTGGGCGTTTCTGTAAAATGTGCTGTTGATGAAGAGAAACTAGAGGGGAGCTATGTGTATCTGTGTGTGTTTGGGGACACACACACATATATAAAATAACCAAAGACAGACTAAAATACCCCACAAACCCCCTCTTTAATGTGTATTTTATACTGATCTATTTTGCTCTTGTATTGTACCAGGCTCTAGTTGTAATGTGGTACTTTTACCACATGGTGGCTGCCACCCATCTGACACTTCACTGCCTGGTTTTTCAGAGGAAGAAGACTGTGAGACTCTGAAAACTAGCAGGTTATCCAGAGAAAGCCAGACCCCCAGAACTCCGAGGGTGACTGCCTGAACAATCGCCCAAGTGTCCCCAGGTGTGTTCGAGCCTAAAACGCTCATCCCTACTTAAGAGGTGATCATTGTGACTAATCTGGCATCAGCTATTAATGCCTGCCTCCAGGAAGGGGCTGTAAAAAGTGATCATAACCATCGATCACCTGGATCTCTGAGAGACTGCCAACCAGAGGAGAAAGGAGCCAAACGACTGGACTTTGATTTCTCCACAGGAGGGTTTTACTTTTCCAAATCCTGGGTAGAGATTTATTGATGTGGCCTGAATATGCTCGGAATCCTTTCTTTATTAAACAAACATCTGAAGTTCATCCTTCACTTTCTAAAGACTGTCATCCCAGCCGTCCTTCATCAATGGATCATCTTATCTTCCACCTGTCTGTTTTAGTGTTTTTATCCCCAGTTTGTCGTCTTTTCTCCCTCCCCCTGACTCCCCTCCTCCTCCTGCCGTAGAGCCTGACCCCTCCTGACCTGCGTGTTGCGGTAAAGGTTAAAGAAGTGAAACATCTTTGCAGGATTTCTGGCTGGCATTTTAAGCACCAAACCAGAGCAGAGTGTTGCAGCTTTGCCCTTCTGGCAAGGCTCTCTGATGTACTTATCATTCCTGGTGCGTGACACCTCTGCTACCTGTGATGTCTCGTATATATCACGGCTGCTTCGTTTTAACAGCTTAAAGAGGTCGTTTTTCTGGACAACAGGGAGCTGGTGTTTTTCCTCTCTGGGCAGCGTTTCTTTGTGTTTGCTCGTGTTGCTAAACTAAGGCTCAGTTCTCTGCTGAACAAACACGATTTGACTTTTGACTTCTGCTGACTGAACAATGACTTCATCGTTTTGGGTTTGTGCTCCAGAATTAATCCTGTACCAGCATTTCCTGTGTGGGATTTAAAGGTGAAACACTACAGACGGTAAAATGTCACCAAAACAGGACGTAAAGGACACAGAGCTTTGATTATGGAGCGTCTTCTTTGCTTTTGTGTGTCAGGGTTCAGGATTAAAAGACTTATGTTCTTATTTTTAGCCCTTAACTCATGATAATTACAGCCTGCTTTGGCCTCTTTCTGTTATTCTGCAGACTGTTCAATCTATAGACTTCAGTCTTCAAAAATAAGCCTACAAAATGTTCAGTTTCATGTCTTTTGGGCCAGGCTCTGTTGCTTGTTAGCCAACATTACTCAGACAGGACTTAGTCTTCCATTCTGCTGTATTTCAGGCTCAAAACAAAGCATTGGTAATCAATCTTTAAAACAAACTTTGGGGTCACCTCTGACTGTTTTTTTGGACAACAGTTGGGGGTGACACCCTCAACATCCTGCAGTTCATCAAGTGTCCACTAGAGGCTATTTACTGAGAGTTCACGTATTAGCCTGCTTTGTTCACAGCTAACTCCTACTATTGTTTATAGCACTACAAAGAACTAAAAAACTGAGATTTTTCTACAGCTTTTCCAGACATTATTGTTTATTCTTCTCAGATCTAATAAAATATTGTTTTATTTTTCACCTTTGCTCAGAAACAGGACAGTGGATATGACTGGAGCTGAAGGGTTAGGGTCAGTCTGCTTTGAGGACTGTTGTCTCTGTGCACAGGTCACATGAGTGAACCACTGAGCTTAACAGATGTTCTGTGTGTTTCTATGTCTGTTTAATGTCTGTGTTATTATAATGTCACACATTAGGCACTTGTAGGAATTCCTCCAGACTCCGAGGGGTCGATCAGAAACCAAACGAGCCACATGCTGAATTTAGAAAGACCGTCTGTGGAGTCTAAAGTCAAACTGGTTTCTCACTTCCTGGTATCAGAGTTGACTCTGAGCTTATATAACTGGTACAGATCAGCAGCCAGAGGCACAGAGGTGAGCGGGCTATTTGATGAAACTGTGTAAGAACAAACACCACAACAAGTTTCTCCAAAAAAAACAAAAAACAACAGGAAACAGACAGAGAGAGGTGACAGAGACAGAGAGTGAACAGGCATAAAGTACTTACATAACTAGTATAGAACATTCCATTCTGCATCAGGACGCAACCAGGGAAGAAGACAAAAAACAGAAGAAGAAGAAAAAGAAGAAGAGGAAGACGGTGGATGGAGATAGACAGGAGAGAGAGAGAAGACGATGAGAGGAAGTGACAAAATGAGGGAGAAAGATGAGATTCAAGAAAACGAGGAGATGACGAAAGGGGGCGCAAAAGATGGGTGAAACGAGGTAGAGAGGACGGTAAGGTGAGGAAGAAAAGAGACAGCAGGAGGGAGGAAAGAGGTGGAAGAAAAGTTCAGAGGAGGGAGAAATAGAAAGGAAGGGGTCGAAAAACGGACGGGCAGATGTCAGAGTGGAAACAGGACAAACAGATGACAACGCAAAACAGGGCATGAGGAGGGAGGACAGGAAGGAAGACGAGGGGATGACAGTGCAAAAACAGATGTTAGAGGACCAGGGACAGGAAAGAAAGAGAGGAGGAGCAACAGGAGGGAAGGAGGGAGGGACAGAAAGAGAGAAAGGAAGGGAGGAAGAGAGGAAGAGAGGAAGTGGAGGGTTAGTGACAGTTTGTCCTCGTCAGCTAGAAAACTCTGTCCAGAGATCAGGAGGACAATCAGGAGCTGCCAGGATCAGCACACACCCACACACACACACACACACACACACACACACACACACACACACACACACACACACACACACACACACACACCCACACCCACACCCACACACACACACACACACACACACACACACACACACACACACACACACACACACACACACACACACACACACACACACACACACACACACACAGCAATATTCTGCTGCACATCAATGCACTCACACAAACCTCAGTCTGACTGAGGATGAAAAGAACCAAACGTCACACAGTGTGTTAGAAAGATGTCACATGAAGTTTGAGTCAGGGAAATTTTAAGATTTCAGAAAACACTTCTATCTATGCACCTACAGTTACTTCTTTTAAAATCTATTTCTTATGAAGTTAAGTTTCTTTTTTCCAAAATTTTAAATGTTCAAATCTCAGAGCAGAGCTGAGATTTCAGCTGCTCAGAGACCTCATAAATCTGAACCTAACACTGTTGGCATGGCAACACTTCATCTATCATCGAAAGGTTTTTTTTATTCCAAAGGAGGACGGTTCTGTAGTCACTAAACAAATTCAAGATTCAGCCCCTGTGGCACATCACACTCAGAATTGGAGTATTTTGATGGCCTCTGCACAACAAAAAACTGCAACAAAAAAGAAAAAAAAAAACAGAAAAGACACAAAAAAATACGAAAACATGACAACAGAAGAAGAGAAGACAAAACCGGAAAACAAGAAGAAAACCGAAAGGTATAATTTTAATTTTATATTGGTTCCCTCGTTGCGTTTTCTATTTGATTTATGCAGATCAAAACAAATCAAAACAAATCAAAACAAAACAAAATAAACTTGAAAAAAAAATGAAAGAAGAAAAATGAAGAAAAAAGAAAAGAAAAAAAAAGAAGGAAATCAGGTCGGTATCTTTGAGAGACTAGAATCATTTCATTTCTTGGCTGAGTTTTCTATTTTATTTGTGTCTTATTTCTGTTTCCTTTTTGTGTACAAACCATACTGAAAAAGAGCACATTAGCAAAAAAAGACAAAACAAAAACAGAAAAGACGACAAGGCAAAAAAGGAAAACCTGACAACAGAGGAAAAGAGGACAAAAAAAGGAAAAAAAAAACAACCTAAAAGAAACCACACAAACTTAAAGAAAACAACCAAACAAAACAAAGCAATACAAAACAAAACCTCACAGAAAAATAAAATATGGAAGAGGTAGGTGTCTTTGGGGGACTGGAACCACTTTTGTTTTATTATTATCTATCATATTTTAGTGTTTTGCATTAAAGGCCACTTTATTTATGTTGTAATGTCTACATCATCTACAGAAACATTCATACTTTAACTAGAGAGTTAAACACTCACACTAACTTTAACGAATAATCCAAAGGTGTAAAAAAAATAATAAATAAAAATAATGAACATTTAAATACATGCTACAAGAATTTACTGTGTGCAAAAAATGAGATATGGTATTGTGTCTGCAAGGTGTTTAAAGTTTTATTAGGATAAATGAAATATTTTGCAGCAGGAAATTAAAGTAATAAAAGTTCTTGAAATAAGCTTTTATTTGTAAAATCACATTTTTAAGTGCATTTCTTTTTTATTTTAATCCTCCTTTAGTCATCATTCTGACTTTAAATTCAGAGTTCTGAGAAAATCAAGTTCATTATTTTTGTGTAAATATATCTTAAATTTATGACGGTCTCAGCTGTAAAATCATTATAAGAGGTAAAATAATCTTTTAGGACCTTTTTCAGGACTTTCAGACACCTTGCTGTATCTATGTCTTGATATTTCCCCGCTCTGTGTGTGTGTGTGTGTGTGTGTGTGTGTGTCTCCTCACCACGTGTTGTACAGGCATGGGCTGTGGGGCCATGGGTGCGGGTCCCCACTGTGTGGTCGACATGGTCTTATTCTGCCAGTTCTGCCCCCCTGTCAGCTTCTTCTCCCCAGGCTGGTTCCACTGCATCTCTGGCCTGGAGGAGAAAGGAGAGCCACAGAAGGAGCACGCTGTCAGACTTTCTCTCTGCCTTTTCTGTTTTCCTAACCTGAAGCTAATCCCTCCAAACACACGTACATCAAAATGCAGATTTGGTGTTTTTACTTGTAGATTCTCTGTCTCGTGAAACTTGTTATTCTGCATGAGGTGCATCATGAATTTTAAAGACTAAAAAATCTAAAATGAGGCAGAAAATGAAGCACCTTCTCACAAACCTGAGCAGAAGAAAACATTAAATACTTCATAGCTAATTGGACTTTGACTCTAAGTAGTAACAGCTAGGTGCTGGTAGACGTGAGGAAGGGGTGCTTGCAAAAAGGCGTGTATGTTCGACGGTTTCATCACAACTTTAAAGACTCACTTCTTGGCGGGGGTCCCACCAAACTGCAGATCTGAGGAGAGACAGAGACAGAAAGAAGTCTGAATCGTGGTTGAATTAAAGACAAAGAAGAAGGTTTTTAGCCTCAGAAACTGCTGGTTAATTTGTGCTGTCCTTCATGATACAAGTCAAAAGATGCTCAAATCCAACTACAGAAAAGTTTCTCTCCATTATATATCTCACTTTTCTGACTTCTACTTTTCCCTTGTACTGAAACTTTAACAACAGTTTCTTTCAGACACTTTGCTGTATATATGTGTGTGTTTCTTGACACTCACTGCCCACGAGGTTGGCCAGAGAGGAGTCAAGGTCATTGGCTAGCAGCTTTCCTCCGTGATGAATGGCCATTTGAGGAGGAGGAGGAGGAGGTGCAGAGTGTGTGGGAATCGTAGGCTTCAACAAGTCACCTAGAGCATCGAAACCTGAGGAAGAAATCAACCTCAGCGTGAGCTGCTGCACAAAACTGTGAAACTGTCTTTCGATAAGAAATGCTGGTTAAATCATATTGGCAGGTTGGCATAAACATGTTAGGACACAGACAAAGAGCAAACGAGTTAAGTGAAGATCTAGCTGGAGAATGAGTTTGGAGGCAGAAAAAAGTCATTAGTTGAAGAAATGAAGACCTAACAATGAGCAACAGCCTTCCTCTGAGCAGTAATATCACAACAATAGCTGGTTCTTTGAACAACCAACACTGATTAAGGCTGTTGAAGGTCATTTAAAGAGTTACCTCTTTTAGGCTTTCAAAACCAGGAACAAGACAGGACAGTGGATAAAGCAGGAAACAGGGAGAGAACTGGGAGTGACATATTGGAGAGAGGCTGCGGGTTGGCTTCAACAATAAGCTAGCTGCTACAGTGTTAGGCTGATGAGGCCAGAAACCTTAAGCTACACGACACTAACTTCCCATTCAAAGGCATAAAAATCACAACAGAATTTTAAGAAAAAGAAAAAGAAACTTGTGATGTGAATCCTCGGGTCAGATTATTACGGAAAATCCTGACGCTATATTTTTGACGAGCCAGCCAGAAGGAAAAACAAGAATTCTTCAATCTAGTAGGATGAATCTGCTTTTTTTCTTCTTTATGGCAAAAATTCACAAACTATATGAGTGAAAGTCAGATGGCATCTACGTAGCTAACATATTTCACAGTGGGTGTGGATGTCAAGCACAGCATGGAGCCAATATCAGCTTTACCTGCCAGGTTAAAGAACATTTGCTCGGTCAAATTCAAGGTTGTTCATATATGATACGAGTTTATTTAATATGTAACCATTTACTGTTCCATCCAAGAAAAAATGTACTTTTGTATGACCTTGTTTTGAAAGAGACAGTACATTCGAGTTTGAAGTTTTGAACTCAATAGTCTTGAAAAGAAAAAATCTTGTAATGAACATCCTAAGGTCAGACAATAGGGACAGTAACAAATAAGGGTTGGTCTCAAAAATCTGCTTCAACTTGTTAAAACAACATGTTGGATGTTTATCACAATGTAGTTTATATTTCTCTTGGTGTCATAGTGTTCTTTAAGACATTTCTACAATTTTTAACCAATTCAAGAATCAGTCCCATTAAGCTGCCAGATGGTGTAAGCACAAAAGTGAGACAAGTATTAAAAAATTCACCTTCCTAAAAGTTATGACAGTGTACTGATGAAATAATTCATATGTTGTGAAATGTTTTCTCAACATAAATTTCAAACGTTTCATTTCTAAACGTGATGGTCTGGTTTATTGTACTGAGTGAGTCAGTATGCTGTAGACATCAAAATGTTCACTATATTTTTGGGTCAGTTGATTTAAAATCATTACAAAGGTTTTTTTTTTTCCCCACAGTGTAGTAGTAGACTGATTAAATCAGATTCATAGTAACATTTCCTTGCAATATTATTATTTTTTTAAATGAGACACATTGGTTACACCAATTGACATTCACCAACTGGCTCTGTCTTTCATCCTATCACAAAAAATCTAGCCTCTAAATTTTTGGCGAGCCAGCCAGGAGACAATTCAAGGCTTTTTCTATTTAACAAGATAAATCTGTTCTTTTTCTTCCTTTTAGAGCAGAAATCAACCAACCAACTTGAAACAAAAGTGCTTAAGCGATAATTGAAGGAAAAAGTGTCTAAGTCAAAAACATGGAGCCATGTTTTTATTCAACTTTAATTATTTATTTCTTTTTATTTTGGTGGTGGTTTTCTGTCTTTTTAAATTGTCTGATTCTTTTTTATTGTTTATTTTAATTTTGAAATCATTTTACAACCTGGTTTTAAAACAGTGGTACACAACTCCAGTTTTCCTAAGTTCGCTTTGAGGGTTGTTCCCCCAAGTCTGAAGACTAGAGAATGAAGACTGAGTTATTAAGTCGGGTTTTAATTCAATCTAGGACCTTGGTTTTAGAGAAACTGCACACTGTGAGCTGTGCATAAACTGTGTTCATGTTGTATTAAAAAAAAACAAGATGGTGAAAAAGTGAAAGGAAGCTCCTGCTTTGTGTGACAAACGTCCCCTCGGCATTTCTGTCAGTCAAATATCGCTGAGTTGGACATCGATAATATCAATCTTAATTTCTCTGTTAACTGTTATCTCCACTCTATTTTCAGGATTTACCTCCACTCTCCACTTGTTCTAAAGGCCACTGATTTATGTGTCTGCAGCCATCATGTGATCCCTTTTAGACGTGTTTGTGTGTGTGTGTGTGTGTGTGAAAACTGTTTGTGCATGTCTTTTTGACGCAAATGACGTCCATTTCCTGTTCTCCTACAAATAAAAGTGCTTCTGTTAACTACCTCACATAACAGCAATCATCAGGCTAATGGCTCAGTGTTACTCTGCAGGAAGACTCATGACGGTGTGATGATATTCATTGGTATTCAGCTCCTCGTACAAAGCATGATCTGTGACATTTCCAGTCACCTGCTTGCTGAGTATTTGATTTTACACACTGTTTCTTTGACCTGATGACTTTTGGAGGATGAAACATGAAAACATGGAGAAGCAGAAATAAAATGTGGAACTAAAGTGAGAGACAACTGCTGTAAACATACTCTGTGTTTCTGTAACAACACAGAGAAGGAGGAGGAGGAGAAAGGCAGAGAAAGGAAGAGAAGCAGCTGATGGTGGGAAAAAAAGAGGGCGGAATAATATTTAGTTAGGAAGCAGAGCGTAGGTCTGACAGCGGTGCTGACACAAGAGATTCAGAAAACACTTTTCCTGCTAGCCAAGCAGATGAGAGAGAAAAAAACAGACAGAGGGGGAAACAAAACGAACGAAGAGAGTGAAAAAAGTCACCACTATCTTTTCCTTATTGTTACAACTTTAAGAAAAGACGTGAGGGACGTGGGTGATTTCATGTTTCTTCACTTGGCCTGTCAGTAAATCCCTCTGAATTAAACTTAACCAAGAGAGCTCGAGGGGGCAGGGTGAGACAGAGAGCTGGACAGAGGGAGGAGAAACACACACAGAAGAAGAAGAAGAGGAAGAAGAAGAAGAAGAAGAAGAAGAAGAAGAAGAAGAAGAAGAAGAAGAAGAAGAAGAAGAAGAAGAAGAAGAAGAAGAAGAAGAAGAGAAGGAGATGAAGCCAGCATGGAGAATTGTATTGAACATGGGGGATAATGCTTTCAGCGTTAGCTTAGGTGGTTCAGGGAAAGATCTGACAGTCGATAGTTTAAGATCAAAGGGGGGAGGGGAACAAATCCACGTTGAGGGTTCAATTCCAAAAAGACAGCAGAGGGCTTCGTTTTTGCTAAATAAGCCAAACGTTTAGAGGGATTGGATTAGCTTAAGCCTTTTTTCAGACTGCTGGATTCATTTATTGGTTCAGTTAAAGGCTTTTTATTCTGACCTTCACAGATGTGAAAGACTTTGTTACTGCCTGGAAAAGTCTACCTACGCTGCCATGAAGACAGTTTTTACATCTATACGAATCAGATGCCTGCGTGTTGCATTACATAAATCTCACTGACTCGCTTGCATGTATTGCAATTTATTATGAAACTTGTGTTTTGGAGGAGTTGAGCCAGCGATCGCAGCCTGGAGGTCTAGTGTCTCTGTACATGGGGCACATGCTTCAAATGCTAGGCCAACAGCACTGTGCAAGTTTCACACCTTTTTTTTGCCTTAAAAGAGGCAGAGATCATGCCCGTAAAGCTCAACTTCTCTTCTTCCAGGAACCATTTGAGTTCCATGAAATCTGAATTTCTCTTGCCCAAATATTTGAAGACTTACAGTAATGAGAACCGCTTGTGTCACCTGTGATTGGATCGTCGTTGCACATGGATTCCTTTACATTGACGTAATAGCTCAGATATCACTGTGAAGCTTGTATTCTCTTCTCTAAGGAGCTGTTTACATATTCTATCTTGCCCAAATGGTTGAGGGGTTGCAGTAATTTAAAGAGCTCTTGTTAAATGGGAGCGATGATGCTCTGGTTGGTTTTAAAGAACATAAAGGGGGTTTTAGACTTGTTATTTAAAAATAAGTCACCTAATGACTTAAAGATCCCTTTAAATGACTTTTGTTGTTGTGATACTGACCCTGTAAAAAAGTGACTTCTTGACTTTAAAGAGGGGTATAAACCTTTCCCAAATTGTAAACACAAATACTAAGTACTAATGTTGGATGTTCAGACCCAGCATGTGCAGAATTTCAAAGCTCTGAATGTTCATATGTTGGAGGGATGGGCCTCAAACACCAAGGTCTGCTCATAGCTAGGCTGTCAGAAGGCCAGCCAATCAGAGTGAAGGGAGTTTGTGGAGCTTAGAGCCTTAAAGGAACAACAGCTAAAACGAAAGAATGGTTTTCTATTATACAAGGGAAAGAAAAAGAGGGATTTGATTTTAGCTGTAAATGATGCTATGGGGGGCACCAGAGGGACAGGATGAAGACTAAAACAAGCACAATACCCCCTCCATAAGGAGAAGTGATTTAGAAACTAATTCGGATGCCTGAAAGTAGCCCCAAGGGCAAGATAGAAAAAATGTCCATAAAGAAAAAGAAAAAGTAGTGATTGCAATGAAAGGTTAGTGTAAAAATATAAATACAGGTTAACACATGGGTGGAGAGACACAGCAATTTGTCATTTCAATGAAACCAAAGCAGAATGTTATTCCAGGAAAGTTGTCAAAAGTAATTACAACGGCTGCCAGAAATGACAGCAAATCCCCCTGATAGGAAATTAGAAAGTTTATCAACATGAATGGAAACAGTGCTTTACCTTTAAGAAAGAAGCTTAATACAGAAAAGAGAAACGTGACTTTAACTCTCTGATCCTCAAAGCCCAAACAGAGTGAGATATCAGCCAAAAAAACATCAGATAAAGAACAGAAAGTGAGGAGGAGGAGGACGAAGGAGTAAGACAGAGCAGGGAGAACACGAGGAGGAGGGGAGCAGATGGAAAGGAGTTGCCTGAGTGATTCTTGTCTTTGATGTGTGATGGAGAGACGATGAAGCAGATAGAGAGAGATGAAATAAACAGAGGGAGAGGGAGGAGGAGGAGGAGGAGGAGGAGGAGGAGGAGGAGGTGGGAAAGGTGTGATGAGCAACAAACAAAAAGAGACAAACAGAAGCAGACAGATGGGATGGAGAAATGACAGACAGGGTGTGAGCAGATGTGGACATGCTCAGAAACAAACACCAGCAAATATGACGACACATGTGGACACACACGCACGTTAACACACACACATGAACACACACAGATTTTTGTGACATGCTGCCAGTGGTCCAGATGGTGTATTGGTAGTTGTAGCGGCAGCTTCGACACACAGGAACTATTAATAGACAGAAGTCAGAGCAGCCAAAGCCAAAGCCAGGCGGCACACCAGAGCCTCCAACTGTTCCCTCCAAGCAGAGCAGAAAACAGCCACGGGTTAAACAAGATTAGAGCGAGAAAACCAGTGGGCCCTGAACGCAATCTGCACTCTGACTCCTTAAACATTGACTCTATCTGACAAATGTTTGAGGAAGAACTGCTACAGCTGAGCAAACACAGCTTTTAATCTGTGCCATGATGATAAAGTGACAGAAAGGCATCAGGAGGAAGCCGAGGGTTTTCAGATTCCTCAGGTTTATGATTGATAATCTGCAGATTAAATCTGGAACATTTCCTCTAATTAACTTTAAAATACCACCCTTTAAGTATTTCTAATTTCTGCCCCAGTATAACCATTAAATGATGAAAACCAAGGACGCAGTGGAATCTCTTTCTCTTGGTACGTTCTGCCTGATGGAGCATGAAGATCATGAGTCAGTGAGCCTGGAGCCCATCAAAAGAAGAGATAAAGACAATGATAGGATCTCTGACAAACAAACTCAAAAAGATCCAACTTCTGACTCAACTGAGGCTCCATTTTCCACTTGGGGGGATCTGAGGTGCTGATGTGTGCTAATGGAAAAGAAAAGAATCTATAAAAACAAAAAATCTAAAAAGTACAACACAAATACAAAAAAAACCCACTCTAACAAATGCCCAAAAGGAAAAAAGATGCTACAAAGACCAAAAGAAAATACCAAGAAAGTGCCGAAGCAAGATGCAAAAACACACTTAAGCTACCAAACCAAGATACTGAGACTTACACAAAGTTTTTGAAGTTACAAAAGCAAAATGAAGCATATACACTAAAGCATGACATTAGAGTTCCTATGAAGAATTTCTAAGTGATCTTGTAAAAGTCTCTCTTCTAGATGTATGCCTGATCGTAATCCACACTTTAAAATGAGATTATCAGCACCAATATTACAGGTTACAGGTTAATTCAAGATGCTTCGTAGCTCATATTTTTGTAGCTATTCACGTTAAACTTTACAGATATATCTTAGAGCACTGGGCTGTCAGAGGAATATATGGACGGCTACTAAACTACTGTATGAACTGACAGTCAGCTTGTTGTCATGTTAGCCTATGGATACACTATAGCACTAGGCTATTATTAGCGCTACATTTAGCTGGCTACTGACGTACTGCACAGACTCACGTTTGAGGGGTGTCACATTTCAAACCATAGCTCTACGTAACTGTTCTGATAAAAACCTAACCTCGGCGTGTTGTATTCAGTGAAAAGTTGACTTCAACAAATTAAACTACCTCTGATCAGATCTCCATTTAGTTCTAAAACAAACACACACCTACAGGCTAAAAGTCATTTACGACAGTGTGTGTGAGACTCTGGGCCAGAAGGTGGTGAGAGAGTGCAATTCAAAAGATCCTCCTCACAGCATCTTTACAAAGTTTTATGATGTGATAAAGATGAAAACAAGATACCTTTATATATATTAAAACATGACACTGACAATGCCTCAACAAGATTATTAAACACCCAGTAAAAAATCCAAAGAAGATGTTGTAAAAAATATGCATAAACAAGAAACTAAGCTGCCAAAATCAGATTCCAAAAGTGCCGAAACAATATACCAAAATGGTTAATAGTGCAATGCAAACCAAACAAGATGTCAAGAAACCTCCAAACAAGTGGCCAAAATATCCCAAAGCCAGACAGAAAGAGAATTCAGAGTCACCTTTCCAAAAGAATCACATTTTGAAAATTAAAAAAACACCAAAGTACACCAACGCAAGTGAATAAAAACTACTAAATATAGCAAAAAGTTCTAAAACTGATCAAGACAAGACATGTAAATATACTACAGCAAGACACTTAATAAAAAGATTCAAATACAGAATAAGATAACGGAAAATGCCAATGAAACAAAGTGTAACAAAGCCAGACATTTAAAATATTCCAAAAGAAGATTCTTAAAATCATGATGTACAGCGCTCCCAAAACAAGACACCAAAATACACCCAAAGACCTAAAACTGTAGAAACAAGATACCTTAATATACCAAAGGAAAACAATAAATATTCCAAAATGAGAAACTGAAATGCAACAGAATACTGTAAAAACTCCAAGGAAGAAACCAAAAAACAGACTCCAAAAATGCAAACGTAAAACAAGATCAGTTTGGAGACTTCTTTCTTTTTGCGACTGGGTTGCCAACGACTAATTAGAGCGCTCTGTGTCCTTCCTGCTCAGCATTAGTCATGACTAGCTGTCACGACAGAAAACAGGAGCTGGCTGATGCCACAGCTCCTCTGGTGTCAAGTGACTGCATCATAAAGGAGGAACATGTGGGCACAGCACAGCTGGCTAACAGGCTTCTCATGGTTTCCTGGTAACATCTCATGTCTTTGATGGAGCATACGACACAGGGACTCTCTTTTGAATGATTTAGAAATCAAAGCTGAAAAGTATAAAGTGCCATCAGTCTAACTTTCTCTGAGCTGTTGCAGTCTTGGCTCTGAACTCTCTGCTCTCCCTTCATGATAAAAATAGTCTTCAGATGACCTCTGCAGGTAGGCGCTCTTATCTGCCGCGCCTCTGGAGCTGTCGATAACTCACCATGTCTTAGAATTATGTGCTTTGCAGGAGTGTCTCCAGACCCAAAAGAGCGCTGTGATTGATCGTGTCAGTTGCTGAGAGGTTAAAAGAAAGTAAGCTAATAAGAGGGCTCAGAGCCAGAGTCCCAGACCTGCTCCACTTCAGACATCAGCCCAGAGCTGTTAGCGGAGCGGGCTGCAACGCCGCAACAGGAGAGGATTCCTGCCCTTTGTTTATCACATTTAACTTTTTTATGAATGGAAAGTTGTTCCTAAACACAACCAGAGACGTAACAGGCTCAGAGATTATCAGCAAGAATTAGAAAGGTGTGTAAGAAAGAGCTGAGGAGCTGGAAACATGCCACCAGCAGCAGCAGAGAGGGAGAGTTAGTACAGTGCTACGCTTGTGCTGCCAGCAAAGCCAGAAGGTTTTTAGTTTCTCCGTCTGGACAGTCAGACCGAGCAGGCTTTACCGGCTGCAGGTTGTGTGCCGTTGTTGCTTGGCGTTGTCTTATTTCCAAACACAGCATCAAAATCTACGGTCATGGCCGGGGCGGTCTGCTGCAGAGGCTGGCGCTCCAATCCTGAGGGATGCAGTTAGACTTGTTAACAAACCCTTTCAAAGTGTGTGTGAGATAACAGTGCCACTGGTCCAGATTTAAACATCAGATTGTGATTAAGGCTGCTACACTTCAGGACTCCAACACCTCCCACCAAACTAATCCCATTTGATTAGGAACACGGACATTAAAGTCTGCTGCGTGCTGCCATTGTTGTTGCTTGGTAACGTGGGATTGTGCTCAGGCTGCGGGGAATGTCGAGCTTTCAGGGGAGGAAAATCCAGCCGTACACCTTTTGTTTTTCTGTCTTCATCCACATCCCTGCTGGGGATTAGAGTGTGGAGCCTCGGAGAGCGGACGTCTTTGTGGACACCGCAGAACAAGACAAAAAACACAAGAGACGCTTCAACGTAGCGGCTATAAATAAATATGATGTGGCTGCTGCAGGGAGACTTCCAGGAAACAGGTTTAGAGGGATGATGGAGACACGGCAGAGATTAGATATAGCTGATACAAACTGGTGTACCAGCAGCACTTCAACACAAACATCTTTGGTTACTTGTTTTGGGATTTTTTTGTCTTCTTTGGTGTTTTGGAGGATCTTGATTGGTCTTTTCTTTTGGTATCCTGGTTTATTTGTTACTTTGTGATTGCTTTTCCGTCTTTTGGATCAACTACTGTTTTGCTTTGGTATATTTTGGTATCTTGTTTAAAAAATGTGAATTCTATGTTGGCATTTTGGAATCCTGTTAGGGGTCTGGCTTTGTTATAGTTTGTTTAATTGACATTTGTGATTTGACAATTTTGTTCTGAATTAGGATCAAGTTGATCCTTTAGTATCTTGCCTTGGTACATAAAAGTATCTTGTTTTGATCATTTCCAAAACTTTTTGGTTTATTTTGTTGTTTATTTTGTTGTTTTTTTACGATCTAGCGTTGGTGAATTTTGGCATCTTGAATTTTGGAATCTGCAATTTGTTTCTCTGTTTGGTATTGTATCTTTAAATTCTTTTACCGTCTTGCTTTGGGATAGTAAAGTGTCTTATTTCCATACTTAAATTTGTTTTTTTCATATTTTGGTTTCTTGTTTTGGTACTGCTTTCATCATGTTTATGAGTGTCTCTTTTTAGATTTTTCAGATTCTGACTTATAAATAGTATGTTTTCTTGGCATTTTTTAAATCTTGTTCTGTTTTCCATCACCCTCATTCTTTTGTATCTTGTGTTATATTTAAGTCTCTTATTTTATCCCTCTAAGAACTTTTTGGTATATTTTTTTGTTTTTATCTTGTGCTAATTTATTTTGAGATTATGTGTTAATTTCTATTATCATCATGTTTTTAAGTATCTCCTTTTGGAGTAGTTTCAGTGTCTGGCTATGTTAGATTTGTTTTATTGCATTTTCTGAAATCATGTTCTGCATCTGCATCATTTTAATTTCACAATATCTTGTTTTTTTCTCATTTTTAGAACTTTCTATTATATTCTGTTATTTTTATTATCTTGCATTGGTGTATGTTGGTATCTTGTTTTTTTAAATTACAACACGTCCTTTGTTGTATCTTGTCTTTGAATTCTCTTTCATGCTTTCAGATATTTCTTGTTCACTTAGTTCAGTGTTTATCCTAAAGTATATTCTATTCTTGGTATCTTCTTTGGGTCTCTTTAGTATCTCTGAGCCCTGTGATTGGCTGGCGACCAGTCCAGGGTGTAACCCTCTCGCCCAATGACAGCTGGGATAGGCTCCAGCCACCTGCGACCCTGAACAGGATAAGTGGTAAAGAAAATGGAAAGATGGACAGTATCTCTGATCAGGTTTCTATCCCTAAATCTGTACTGAGTACTTCTGTGCTTAAAAAACATTTTTTGTAACTTTTCAAACTTGGTCAAATATGAAGCTACAGTCAAAAGTAGGTCAGTATGGCTTAACCTAAAGATAAACAGGAGTTAAATTTGATCTAAACCATGCAAACAGAAAATGCTTGATCTGTTTTTTTTGTTAAAGATCAGGTAGACTGATTCTCTCCCAATAAGCCAAGGTTCTAAATTTGTTGGTCCTAGCGGGCTAAAATGTTTGGTAACCCCTGAGTAAGCTTAGCACTTAACACTTAAAACTACTGCTCTGGCTTCAGTTACTTCATTCAAATAATTAACTCCATGTTTTTGAAGCTCCAGCTTAGTTTCCTGCTCCTGTCGATTTTGGTGCCCCAGTGTAGAAATTCATTCCTCCTATGTAAGTTTATTTTTTAACAAATATCTCCTTCTTCTGTCTTTAACAGATGAAAATCTCACTTGCTGAAAATCTTTGCACTAAAAAAATGAACAAAAACGACTTTCAGAGTGATGCAAACTACCTAATCTAACTCCAACCTTCCACCGATGGACTCCAGGTTGCATTACATCAAATTTCAACTTTATTACTAAAGCTAAATCCCAAATTGAAATCATCTGCTTTTTCCTTTACCTCATCTCACTGGTTTGCAGCCACAGACTGAACTTTAGTTCTGAGTGAAATAACACAGGATGCACTTAAACAAGGTCTTCCTCACTTTAAACCGCCGTATTAAAGCTGCTCATACTCCACTAACACTTCTCCTGTTGTATCTTTGAGCTACTCATCAAATCTGAGCTGAAATGTCACTTTTTCCTCAGATAGAGAGAGAGTTACAGAAGCTGCAGGAATATTTCATCTCCTCCAACAACAAAAGAAAGAAAAAGTGGGTGATTCTTCCTGCAACTGGAGCTTGGACACACTGGATTTATTATCACTACATAACGCTGGGTGTATTTACAGTTTAGTTTCACCAACTCTCTGCACAGGATTCACTGACAGGGGCCTGCAACATCAGTTTTAGGAGGATGGAGGGATGATGGTGGGAGGATGAATGGGTTAAATGAAAAACATCATGAATGGATGGATGGATGGACGTGTGAGGTATAGGTCTGAGGGAGAACACGGGCTGAAAATGATGCTCTGACTTTGATTTTCGAGTGTTTATCTCAGTTTGCAGGTATGGAGACATCTGTCTTGTCATGTCTGAGTCCCTGCGTGCTAAAGCAGGTGTGTGTGTGTGTGTGTGTGTGTGTGTGTGTGTGTGTGTGTGTGTGTGTGTGTGTGTGTGTGTGTGTAGGTAGCTCACCTCCCCAGGCACTGTTGGCGGTGGAGATTGAAGGAGTGCTCTGCACAGCGGGGATGAAGGCCGGCTGAAGATCAAACAGGTCACTGTTCAGATTGGGCACGCTGAGGAGCCAAAGAGCAGAGACAGACAGCAGGAGCAGAGGTGAGAGGGAGAGCATTAATATTTAATCAATCTGCTCTAAATAGCTTAAGTCACCACTAACAGTCTTGGATTGTCGCAGATAAAGATGAGTCCTGGCTCTCCAAAGAGCTGTAAAAACTTCCTCAGAGCGATAAAACAGTTAGCAGCAGTAAATTCACGCTGAGTTACAGCGCGTGCATGCTGAGGGGAAACTCTGCGCCCATTATCCAGGATAAATGGTCTAACTTTGTCTCTCTGTCACAGGCAGATCAGGCGGAGTGTGACCAAGGATTTAGAGGAGGATATTTCAGGGAAGAGAAATCTGACATCCAGCTCCAAAAAAGACATTTTCTGAAATGAAATGAGTGTTAGAGCTCTCATTATTAAAGTGAACAAACAGAATCTCACCGACATGCTTGTTGGGTTAAGGAGGTATTCTCATTTTACATGATTTAAACAAAGTAACAGTGCTGAAAGTTCAGGAAAATGAGCAGATATTCAAAAGAAATAACACAAAATCTTCCTAAGATCTGAACAAGATTTCATAAAAAATGCCACCAGAGCGTCACAAGATCCTCAAGAGATCTTAGCAAGATCCAGATGGTTGAGATGGAAAGAGATTGTCGGGCAGTCACCACATGCTCATCACGAAATCTTCACGCAATATTTTCCAGATCCTTGTGAGACCTTCAAGACATCTTAACAAGAACTTTACAGGATCTTCCTTTCAGGAATCTTGGTGAGTCTCTGAGGAGATATTCTCAAGATTGTCGGTCATCACAAAACCTTCTCAAGATTTTAACAAGATCTAAAATAGCGACATAGGATCATCACCAGATGTGCTCAAGATTGGCACAAAATCTTCAAGAGATTGCAACTAGATCCTGAAGGGGTATATCGCAAAATTGATGGACAGTTGTAAAAATATCGTAACAAGATCGTTGCAAAATCTTAACATGATCTTCACAAACTTCACAATATCATCACCAGAAAAATCACAAGATCATTATGAGATTTTCATGAGATATTTGCTAGATCCTCAGAATACTTTAACATGATCTTTATGAGATCTAAATGAGAACTTAAAGTGGACATATCATGCTTGTTTCTCCTTTTCACTATGCCAGACTAGGATGCCTGTAAAGCATTTCTGCCCTCAGTACAAGTCATTTAGTTCCTTCATTGCCCCACAATAGTGTTCTCAATATCCTCATTTTAGGCCATTCTGAAGATCTCGTTGAAACGCTCCGTTTCCAGAATGACCTCCAGTAACCGTGCAACGTCACAGCCCTTTGTGCTCTGATTGGTCAGTTCTATCAGAGGGGCGGAGGGGGTAGAGCCAGGGGGCAGTTTTTGCAGCATGGCAGTATTTACAAAATCGCCACATTGAATGGGGCAGACCGAGCGAGTTTGCTGTTTGCCAAAACTTCACCATAAGGCATTGATAGCACTAATAAAATAGCAGAGTGTAGGATACGTCCTTTGAGTCAGACCCGGACGGTTCTGCAGCTCAGGAGGAAGAAAATCCACCTGGACACAGATCATCTCAGGACGCTTCAGTGTGGTGAGTCAAAGCGGTACTGTAACATGTATAGTTTATACGTGGAAATATAGGCAGACTTCACCAATAAACTCTTTCTACAACAGGGCTCCATCCTGCTCCTTCACTTTTCTCTGTCTGTTTTATCCATCATGCTGAAAGTGTAGACTAAAGATCGCCTCTACCGTCAGTTCCTCACTATGTTATTACCGCAGCATTATTGTGGTCCAGGTTCACAGTGCATGTCAGAACAAGCATGCAAATTTCACAGTCTCACAAGTGTTACGACGTCTGCTAAAACTACAGTGTATCAACTGCTAATTCACCATGTAAAGCCGAGCTGCTCAGCAGAGCAGAGTCCCTGCATTCAGCACTCAGTCAAGTTAGCCAGAGCTAGTAGGGAGCTGTATTTATGCTCGGCTCTTGGTGGGTGTATCCCTCGGTGGTGGTTGTGTGACTAACTGACATCACAGAGGAGGAGCTGCTTTATCAGATTACTCCAATAAAAAGAAAGGATCCTTGTGTCATCACGAGGTTTGAAATCTCTAGATCATCTCGCAATTACCTATTTTCAGAGGTATCAAATCTTGTTCTAGGATATCAGAAAAAATACATTTCATTTTTTGAAAATTCAGGGGGTGAAAGATCTTGTTTTCAAATTTATTATATTATATGTAAGTATTAAATCAGCATGATATGTCCCCTTTAAGATTTTAACAAGATCTCAAAAATACAGTTTCAATATCCTCACAAGGTTTTCAAGAGATCGTTACAAGATCCTGAAGAGATGATCACAAAATTGACAGGTGGTTATTACAAGATCTTCAAGTGATCTTGACAATATTGTCACCAGAAAAATCACATCCTCATAAGATCTCCAAGGAATCTTCACAAAATCCTGATGAGAAAGTCATGAAATTGTCAGACAATCATCAAGAGATCGTAACAAGATCTTAACATAATCTTTGTTGTCACCAGAGTGTCACAAGATCCTCATGAGATCATCAAGAGATCCTGAAGAGATGGTGGCAAGATTGATAGATAATCATCACAAGATGGTTACAAGCTTTTAACCAGATCTAAACAAGATCTTTACAATATCGCTACCAAAAAGTTAGAGAACAAAGAAGGTGTGGACCTTAAACACCAAGTTTTATCCCTAGCCCCGCCCCTAACTGGCCCTTAGAGAACTGGCCAATCAGATGAAAGGGGGTTATCTCAAAGAGAGAGTAGCTAAATAAAGTGTTTCATACAGAGGCTTAAAAAAGAGATTTTTAAACACCAGAGAGAAAAATAGAGATTCTACTGAGCTGTAAATCATGTCTTCTTGATAATACAGAAGCCAAACGTTTGGCCACCTTGTGGTTTGGTGTGCTCACCTGTTGGTGGACAGCGTGGAGCAGAACAGCTCTGGTGTGGGTGTGATGTGGTTGTTGTTGGCGCTGCCTATCGACTGGCTGCTGGGAGAGGCAGAGGGCGGGGTCCGCATGCTTATCTCCTTCAGCCGCTGATCCTAAACACACACACACACACACACACACACACACACACACACACACACACACACACACACACACACACACACACACACACACACACACACACACACACACACATGAAAGAGAGAGTCAAAAACATGTGACCAGGAAGGCTTTGTTTAACAGTTACTTCCCCGTGGAAATGAATAAGAGTTTCTGTCCCAGTGAAGTGGACTTCTGGAGAACAGACGAACATGTTCTCACGCACATAAAGCAGATTGAACTCAGAGGTGTACAAAGAGAAAGACACACTTAAAGTCAGAAGAAAGTGTAACTTCTTGAATCCAGCCCTTCTGTCTCTCTGACTCTTCTCTCTGCCAAGAATGTCCCTCCGAACACGCCCGGTGTTGAGTCATTAACAGCAGAAACATGAAGGGAAAAGTTAAATCTGTGTTCTTTGCTGATATTTAAATAGTTATTGGCTCTGGATTAAAGACTTAAACTCAGGCTTTCATCCAAATAAACTTCCTCAGTCAGTTAATTGCTGAGTTATTTGTGCCAGTGAGAGCTGCTGGAAACACAATACTTAAAGAGGACCAAGCGAAGGTACTTAATAACCACTGACAATGCTTTTCTAATGACCATTAAAAGCTCTCCAGATCGGTTTTGTTTTGTTGGAGTAAATCTTTATCAGGATCATCAGCAGAGGCTGCTCTAAGATCTGAATTCAAGTCGAAACAGTCCAGCTATTGTGGAAGAATCTGCTGTTTTATTTTCAGCAATAAGATACACCTGATGTGAGTGATTGTGATGGTCACTTAAGTTCTTGAAAACACTCAAATACAGATATTTGTCACAGCTTTGTTAATGTTGTTCAAAACAACATTTGATGATTTGGAAATCAGTTGAGCGCCATATTTAGATAACAAAGTGTAAAAATCACATCCGTTTTTTTAATCAAAGATAAACCCTGATTTTAAATTTGAAAAAAAAAAAAAACTGGCAGAATATCTCCCAATGGGTAAATCAATTCCATCAAAAAAAAAAAAAAGAGAGAAGAAGAATCACAAGCGTGGAATATTTTTTGTAGTATGGTTCTACCCTTCATGTGCATGCATACAAAGACAGGGCAGGGAGAGCATACCAGCCTTTTTATGAGCACACGTGTTAAATAAACACAGGATAAGTACACCTATTCTCTTATTTTATGTAATTATAGCCAAGACAGGGAGAGCACATCTCATTTCTCTTTCATGTACATACATTAAAAAAACAAGGCAGGAAGTGCACACCTTTAAACTCATCTGCCTACATATAAAGTTAAGGCAGGAGGAGCACATCTTCTCTCTCTTTTATGTATACCCATAAAACTAAAGAGACTAGGGAGAGCACATATCCTCTGTCTTTATGTGCTTAATTGAAAAAGACAAGACAGAGAGAGCACACCTCCCAACCTTTTTAAATGCGCTCATGACAGTAAACAGGAAGAGGACATGTACTCTCTTTTTCATGTAATAAGAGCCAAGGCAGGGAGAGCACATCTTCTTTCTCTTTCAATTGCATACATGGTTAAGGCAGGAAGACCACACCTTAAAAGCATGCCATGGTATAAATTAAAACCCTTCTCTCACTTTAATGTACATACATGTTAAGTCAAGGCAGGGAGAGCACACTCTTTCTTTTATGTAGGGACATAAAAAGTCAAGGCAAGGAGAGCAAGCTTCCTCTCTCCTTTATGAAGGTACATTAGAAGTCAAGGCAGGGAGAGCACATTTTCTCTCACTTTCATTTTTTTTAGTTGAAAAGACAAGGCAGAAAGAGCACACCTCCCAGCCTTTTTAAGTGCATACATGAAAAGTAAACAGGAAGCGAACACTTATTCTCTTATTCATTTAATTATAGCCAATGCAGGGGAAGCACATCTACTGTATCTTTTATTTACATACATAGGCAGTCAGGGAAAGCCCACTTCCTCACTCTTTCATGTAGGTACATCAAATCAGTGTCTGCCATAGACGTCTATAGGTGTCAGTTGGATCACAACTGTTGACTGGTCAATTGTGTTTTTGGGCCGGGGTAGGGGGGTTTGGCAACACTTTTTAATCAATATCAGGCTTTTAAATTCATGTAGGTGGCAGCAGTGTGCTCTTTGGATGAGAAATCAGCATTGACATTTGGGGAAGATAAGAGGTTAAAGAGACAGCAAGACACTACAAGTCAAAAAAGTCCAGGCAGCGCACATTTGAACCGAAGACGTGTCGCTGTAGTTCAGAGAAAGAGGAGAGTCTTCTCAGGTAGTTTTGGTGTTGAAATAGTCATACAACAATGGTCCTGGTCTTGAAAGACCATTCAAGGTGGTCTGAAAGTGGCAGACAGCCGATGAGTTAAAGTCAAGGCAGGGAAAGCATGTGTCCTCTCTTTTTCGTTTGCATACACATGAATTTATGTTTATTCACTAAAATCCAAGGCAGGGAGAGCACACCCACTATATTTTTCACATGTACAATGAATAAATCTTTGTGGTGCTTCAGTTGTCTTTGGTTGCATGAGACAATGTTCTTACAAAAATAAAAAACATCTACAACAGTTTTTTGAATATTTTTATGATTAGATTTGTCGGCCACAGGAAGTTTAGTTAAATGATAAACATTTATTTTCTATCCAGGCTCGGTATGTGGCATCCATGAGCACCAGACTCTGGAGGAAAGAGATGGTACCGTGTTAAAACTCCTGGGTGTGTAAACCAAACACACAGAGGAGCTCTGAGGCAGAATTCCCTCTGAACCAATCCATACTACCAATCTACACCCTTTGTCTCACAGTAAATTGCTTTCCTTTTCGGAAGCGTTCAACTGTAATTTCCCAGGACTTGTCCCCACATGATAAGAAACTGGTATATTGATTCCTGGGGAGGTATTAGACCAGTAATAAGATCCAGGGGGAGGTAACAGATCCAATACCCGCACAAGAAATAAGCACTAACTGTAAAACCCATGAGGAGATGAGTGTCGTGTTGTGGGGTTTGATAGAAACAAGTCATGCTGCACTTAGTCAGCCAGAGGAGCTACTGGACTCCAGTCAACATCCTGTCCTGCAATCCAGACACCGTGGAATTTGAGGGATTATGTTTTTAAGCTGTAATAAATCGTCTTTAACTTAATATTTAGTGTCCTCTTGTTGATGTCTTAAGTGGAGCAGGTGTCTCTGCAGTCAGACCTCCTCCAGGCTGAGGGCGCCCCCTCACACGCTCCCCTCTCTGAGCGGGTGAACAAACAGAATCTCCTGCAGCAGACCATCCTCTTCATCTGTATTCTGACGGCACACGCAGGAACAAATGGGAGCTGCTGTTATTGTTTGGGCTGCGGCCCCAGCTGGACAGTAGCTGAGTGTGTGTGTGTGTGTGTTTCTACTTCACATGAGTGTGTGTCTGAGCGTGTGATGACTCCATATGGACACCAGGGCTCTCAGACAGCTGTAGCCCAGTATCTGTGTGACCTCTGCCCCCCCCAGTCTGTTATGATCTCACCGCTCTATCTTCAAAATAAAAGCCTGAGGTAATCAGTGGACCCCGGCAGGAACAGGGCAACCAAGGGCACAGAGTAAACATGGCGCTAAAATCCAATCAACCGCACACACACACTCTCACACACACTCCCACACACACTCTCACACAGGCAGCACATAGAGCACGTAATCCGCCAGGAAATACTCACGCTTTGGAAACATACTGTATCCTTTCTGCCTGGGTTTAAGCACGCTTTAAACACACACACATACTCACACACACAGATTCAGGACAGACTCAATTACAGCTGGCTGTAAGGCAGGGCTCCCAGGGCACGGGCGAGAAATGTCAACACATTTTACACTTGACTTTTCTATTGCTCAGAGACTCTCGGCCTTTATCCTCAGCTCTGAACTCACAGGACGGGAAAGTTTGAGAGAAATCCATCAGCAGAAAACACTCTGATTTCTAAAGCACAACGTGGAGCCGTATATCAGTGCTGCTGGCTTTTTTGTCCACCACCAGTGGCTTTTAACAGGGCTCAAGTGTTCTTCAGGTGCTGCAGATGGGGTGTGTGTTGGAGCTCTCATGGTCCGCTCTGAAATCTCTGACAGAAGACGTGGAAACACGTGTTGTTGCGTGAGTTTAGTCTAAAATACTGATTATCAGACTTTTTGAGGTAGAGGATCTTTTTAAAAACAATGATCACAAAGTGGGCTCTGTGGAAAACATTTCAAAAAGAGCAACACTTGAAAAGTAAAGACCAAAAAAGAAACAAGGATACCATGGGGAGTATATAAGGAAAAAAAGACTGTAATCATAGAAATCTGCCATTTTTTCAAGAATTCCATTTTCTATTCTGACTTTCAAATTGAATTCCAACCTTTTTTTTTTTTTTTTTTTTTTTTACAAAAGTTTGACTTTTTGTTTGATTCAAGAATTTTGGGTTTATTTCGTTTTCTAGAAGTCTGCTTTTTGTTTCTTTAATTCAGTCTTTTTTCAAAATCCAGAATTCTGACCCTTTTTCAGAAGATCTGACTTTTATCTCTAAAATTAGTCCCTTTTTTTCTTGGAAACAGATTTCTTCTCCTCCTTTTTTAAAAAGAATTCTTTATTTTTCTTGCATTATTTCCAGAATTGCATTGTATGATTTTCACCTTAAATCCTAATACAATTCCAATTTCTTTTCTCTCTTTATTTTTTAGAAACCTGACTTTCACACTGAATTCAAGAGTTCTGACTTAAAAGTAATACTCCGGGATGGAACAAGCTGGGTCCTATCACAAGGTTTAGGGCAGAAATTACCCCTACAACAAATTTTAACTGAACACTTTGTTTTTAGTGGGAGGGCATCTGGTGCTAAAATAAATTTGTATGATTTTAAAAACCATATCCCAACCTTGTGATCTCAGAGGTTTGTTGCCTCAAGTTTCACATGTGGTGAATAAAGGATGTAAAGAAACCGGCTCATGTCAGTAAATAAACTCAGATCATGAGTTCAGAGTGTTCAGAGTTCACGTCAGATTGGAGTTTATTTGTCCTTTACTCCGCACAAACACAAAGTTTAGCCTGCGTTTCTCTGAAGCTCTGTGTTCTTTCCCTCCGTGCAAACAAAAACATGCAGAGACAATATTTACACGGACGTGAAGTCACACAAAGAAAGAAGCCAGAGGCTGATGAACGGCGTGATAAAGGGGAAGATGTTCTTTCTGGATGTTTAGTTTCCACTCTGAGGATTTGATCCGGATGAAAAAAACAAGGGGAAGGGAGGTCATTGATTCTACACATTTCAGCTTGTTTGGAGTTTTTGAGGAAACAATTCTGAGAGTAGAAGTTGTACGAAGTCTTTTATCTTTTTTGGGGGGTGGGGGGGTGGGGGTATGGGTATTTGGGTTCATGTCAGTCAGGGTGAGGGACTGAACCCACAGAGGGGGGTCATCTGGAGTTTCCAATTCCCTGAAGTCCAAATTCCAGCACAGTGTAGTGTGTTTGACTAATACAGACTGGTTTCTAACTCACAGGCTGAATGTGTCCCATACATGGGGCAAAAAGCGAGCAGTGCGTTGAGATCTGGGACTGGAGGAGCAGCTGAGGGTTGCTGAAAACGGAGAAGGAGGGGAGCAGAAAGGTGAAGGCTGCGACTGCTCGACCTGCTGCTGCTGCAGCTGGCGTTTCTGCTGCCACAGCACTGAGTCTGACCTCCTCTCTGAGGTGATTCGCTACAAAAGCAAGAAAATCTGTTACCTTCAGAGCCTGCAGTCTGGCTTGTTCCTCCTCCAGGGCCTGCTGCTTCTCCTTCTCGTCCATGCGGCTGAAGGACATGCCAGTGGAGGAGAGAGAGGAGACGGCGCTGGAGAGGGTGGACGCTCTGCCGAAACACGAGACACACTCAGATCAGTCTCTTCCAGGTGGCGTGAGACATGTTAATGATGGAGAGCCAAGATGTCTACCTGGTGTCTGCACTGAGCTCCTTGGTCTTTTTGCCCTCCAGGGAGGCCAAATGTTGCTCCAAAGCCTCCAGGAGGCTGCTGGGGGCCTGATGAGGACAAACATTCAGTCATGAACTCAACTTTCCTCCACTCTGTTCACCTTCTGTCTCTCACATAGCCTGCACACACACACACACACACACACACACACACACACACACACACACACACACACACACACACACACACACACACACACACACACACACACACACACACACACACTCAGCAGCAGCACCCAGAGTTAGTTGGTCTCCCAGGAAGGTAACAGAGTGCATCAGGCTCCAGGAATAGCCATGGCAACATGCAGCAAACAGTCACACGGTTAGCAGGAGACAGAGAACAAAGAAGGAGGCTGAGAGACAAAGAGAAGGGAAAAGGTGGAGAACGGAGGAGAGGTCGCGACTCTTTGCATGAGCAGAAGGCGATAACTCCTCAGCTGTTTCATGTTTCTATTTTAATCCCCCGGCTGTGAAAGCCTGTCTTATCTCTGTGTGTCACTCTGGGTGTGAAGTCCTGTCACACCTGCACAAAAAGACGTCTCTGCTGCAGCTTTAAACCAAACCTCTGCACAATTACTCCACCAGGGGATTGAGATTAGGCTTTAATCTGTGCACATTTTCCTAACGACTGGTCCAGATAAACGGTGAGGATCTGAAACGCTCTTTGTTGGACGATGACAGCTGCATTAAACTTGACTTGTTTCTGGGATACATGTTAGTGAGCAGGTTGCTCGGGATTGTTGCTAAGCTACGGCTGGAAACAGCTGCAGACTGGAGTTCAAACCCAAGTTGCTCGTATTGCCCAACACAAAGTCTTGAAGTGCTGGTGAAGTGCCTCATTAAAAGCAGCCAGTAAGAAGAGCTGCAGCGTTACAAGGTTGTCAAACCTGCAGATTGATACGCTGGATGACTCTGGACTTCCTCCTGAAAACCTGACAATAATCTGAGAAAGTCTGCCCTCTTTCAAGAATTGTGACTTTTTTCTCAAGGTTTTTTAAACACCTGACTTTTGAATTAAATTCTAAATTTTTTCCACCATTATGATTTTTTTCCCCTAGCATAGCCCCCAAAAGCATACTATGCCAATTTTACTTTTAAACCATTTTTTGTTGTTGCTACTGTTGTTGTTGTTGTTGTTTTAGAGTTCTGACTTTATTTTTTTTTCAAGAATCCTTATTATTATTATTAATATTATTATTATTATTATTATTATTATTATTATTATTATTATTATTATTATTATTATTATTATTATTATTATTTTATTTTTTATTATCTTTTATATTTGTGACCATTGTCTTTTAATTCAGACTTTTTTCAAGTTCTGGAATTATGAATCTTATTTCAGAAGTTCTAACTTTTATCTCAATTGTGTGGCATTTTTTGTTAATTCTCTAAAAAAAAATTTTTTTTTCAATTTCTTTATTTCATTTTCATTATTATTATTTGAATGCTAAAGTGAATCCTTGAATCTTTACTTGACTATTATCTGAGGAATCTGACTTTTTTTTTCCTTTTGGAATTCTTAATTTTTTAGGGGTTTTGATTTTTACCTCAAATTTTTTTTAACGTCCCAAAAATTTGCCTTTTTAAAAATTATTTTTCTTTTTTCTTCAAGAATCCTGAAATGACTACAAGACTTCTGATTACTTTTTTTTGAAACCCCGACTAACATATGAGAAATCTGACCTTAATCACTTTATTTCTCCAGAAGCCTGACTTTTCCCCTGAATTGTAACTTTCCCCCACAGTTCTGACTTTTATATTTGTAGAATCATGACTTCACTCCTCAAAATTTAATATTTTTTTCTTTTTTTCTATCTTTCTTTCTTTCTTTCAAAAATGTGACATTTCTAGAATCCTAACTTGAAACTAAAAGTTCCATTTTTTATTATTATTTTTTTACTCAAAAATCAGAGAATTAATAAAAGAGGTCACTTTTCTTTTGTGGCCGTAATACTCCCCTGTAGTTGTCTGCTTTCATTGATTCACTTTGCTCTTAAGTGAAGGGATGTCTGTTTCCAAACTAAATTTCTATGGTTTTAAAAAAACAGTACCCTCACGTTGGATAAATCCTCAGCTGTGTCATGTTTCTATCTTAATCCTCCAGCTGTGAAAGTCTCTCCTATCTCTCAGTGTCACTGTGGGTGTGAAGTCCTGTCTCATCTCACCTGCACAAAAAAACGAGACGCAGGAGAAGGAAAAGTTCTGCGCTCTGTTTTTGGCAGAGGAAGGAAATTCTTCTGCTGAGAAAATATGACAACGTCATGTCTGCCTCTCCGTCCACAAGAATGTAAAGTGTGCTGTCAGCAGGGCTGCAGACACACACACACACACACACACACACACACACACACACACACACACACACACACACACACACACACACACACACACACACAAACACACACTCAGAGGAATGTTTTGGCTTTGGGAGTTGTTAGCAGTGGGCCAGACGGCGGCCTCTCACCAAACTGTTGCCTGGTTGTTAAAGAAACGGAGCTACTCAGGAAAGAAAGGAGGTCTGGCTTTAACTGCTCAGAGCTGTTACTGGCTGAAAGGAACTGTGTGTGTGTGTGTGTGTGTGTGTGTGTGTGTGTGTGTGTGTGTGTGTGTGTGTGTGTGTGTGTGTGTGTGTGTGTGTGTGTGTGTGTGTGTGTGAGTGGTCAATATTAGCTCTGACACACACTCAGCAGTGCGCTCCCTCGTCTGTACCCTCTCTGCGTCACTCACAGATGTTTCCAGACTGTTCCTTTAAAGATAAAAAGTTGACACTGATCCAACTAGAGGAGAAACAAACGGGTGTTGTGAAGTTTTCTAGTTTGTGCTGTTCTGGTCCTCGTTCTCATTGTTTCTCAGACTGTAAATGAAGACCAAGCACAGAACAGGAAGTCTTGGCTCTGAGAACATATTGCTAACCACTAGTTACACCCCAAGCCCCAGAAAGTTGGCATAACCATGGCCAGTGGCTTCTGGGATTGATTGTACCATGGTCCGTCGCCAGTGTCTGACCATTTCAACCACAAGCCCTGCCTCCGTGTGTCGTACTGTTGTAGTATCTGGTTTCTCACCGCACTGAACCTCTTCATCATCCTGAAACAGTCTTCTGTCTCACTTTTGAGTCCCGTTTTAACACTTAAAGAATATGAACCGTCACCTTTCTTCTGCAAGACCAGGCGGTTGAAGACTTAGCTCCACGAAGCTCACAGACTGACTCAAAACAAAGGGTAGACTGATGTTAAAAAAAACAACAGAGGGTAAAGACAGGCAGAGCATCCAGACTCTACCCTCCAGTTCCCTCACAGTCAGTCCTCCATAGCCAGCATCAAACAGGACCTTCCTCAAATCTTGAGGCTTAAATCTTCAAAATCTTATATTTTTCAGGATTGTGATTTTTTTTTTTGAATTCTGAAAATCTTCTGAAGTATTTGGCTTTATTTCTAGGAATTCTAACATCAATCTAAGACTTCACACTTTTCCTGTTTTTCCTTTAGTTCTAACTTTTCACCCACAGTTCTGACTTTTTTCTACAATTATTAATTCATGCTTTTCTTTTAATTTAAGAAAGAAATATGGCTTTTTTTCTAGAAGTCTGTTTTTTTTCTTTCTCCCCAGAACCCTGACTTCAATGTTTGAGTCTGTTTTTTTTTACCTCTGAATTCAAAGTCATAAGTTTAACAAAGAAGTCACATTTCTTCTGTGGCCCTAAACCTCTCTGTACTCCTCTGTTCTCAGTGATTCACTCTGTTTTATGTCAGGTGATGTCTGGTGCCAAAAACCTTGATCCTTGCTCTCAGTGTCAGAGGTAAAGTTTCTACCTACTCATCTTCAGCTCAGCTAACCTGATGTAACAAAACAGCAGAGAGCAGAGAGCGACAGAGCATCCAGCAGACTGGAGTCAGACTCTTCTAGCTTCTTGGCTAGGCGCTGCCCAAGTAGCTGCCTGTTGCAGCAGCTCTCTCTTCTTTGTTCTTGTAATTTCTTTCGTCTCTTTTTCGTCATCTTTGTATTTGGAGTGGATCATCACTTTGTATGGTTCATTGTTGGTCATGGACACCAAACTTTTTGTGTCTTCAGTGATATTTTTACTACTTTTCTCCTGTGTTTGTCTGGAGATCCTACATGTAACCATGGCTGCATTGTTTACATGTGAAATTAGCTGTTAGCAGCCTGTAGCATGTCAATGCTAACTAGTGTAAGGCTTGATGATTGGGGGATGGACGAGCTAGCCGTGCTAGCCCAGTGGCAGAGGGGCTGTCGGACGGCAGAGTGGCGTTGTGCTGTTCACGGACGTGGCTGACGGAGCTGACATCAGACGCCGGCGCCACATTGGAGGAGCTTCACCTGCTGTGAGCAGACAGGATCCAGGAGACAGAGACTGAACAGACTGCTGGGGAGGCTCAGTCCTGGACCCTGTGGAGGTGGAGACTGGCTGGGCTGGAGAGTGGTGGACAGCTGTCGTCATTTATTTTCTTGTGGACCTTTTTGCACTTTCTATACACTTTCTTACTTTCGTTTTCTTGATTGCTGCGGTGACTCCTGAATTTCCCCTAGGGGATAAATAAAGTATTTTCTATTTCTTCTATCTATTTTCTATTTCTACTCTTCAGTTCCCTGACAGTTAGCCCTCCATAGTGAGCACAAAGCATTACTTTAGACACAACAAGCTTTTTGCTGTTTCACCAATAAGTAGCTTTACAGCAGAGAGTGACGTAGCATCCAGCAGTCTGAAGTCTGGCTGCTCTACCTCACTCTGTCTGCCACTTCCTTTACAGGATTAGCTTCCACCATCACTTCAGTAACAACAAGTTGAGCTAGCTTCATCAGCTTCATCAGCAAACATCACTAGACCAGGGAGTGATGCTGATCCAGCAGATTGGAGTCTGGCTGCTCTACCTCACCCACCCCAGGTTATAGAGAATGAAGTCCTCTGTTTTACTTTTCATGTATCTTAGAAGACTTCAGATAGACCTCTGTGTAGAGAAAAAGCAGGTTTTCACACAGCAGGTGAAGGACAAAGTCTACTTGCTCTTAGAAAAGGACGTAATGTTTCACCAACGAGTCGTGAGCAGAGAGTGGCACAGCAGATTGGAGTCTGGCTTCTCTGCCTCACTACAATGAATCACCTGCTTTACCTTCTACTCCTCCTTTGAGCCTCACCTTTTTAAAAACTAGATTGAGCTGAGCAGAGAGCGTCAGAGCATCCAGCTGGTTAAAAACCAAACTAAGACGTATTCCAGTGATTGTACACCTGTAGGAACGAGTCAGGCTGAGGAGCTGGAAACTGGAGGGGGGTATGCTGAAAATACTGAGTGCAACAACATGAGAGAAGAGCAGGAAAGACAGACATCTCTCTCTGTATCTCTGCAGTCCAGCCTGTCAACACAGCTTTCTTAGTAGAGATATAACCTCGAGCTCACAGGGGCAAACACGACCAAACAGTGACCTTTGACCTCTTCAGTCCCAGCGGATGTTTGTGCCAAAATCTAGAGTCTTTCTCTGCAGGATTCCTCAGATGGTTCATCCACAGGGATGGGTGGATGGATATGTGTACAGTTTGATGAAATAACCCCAGAAAAAAAATCCTTAGACCAGCTCGGCCCTGCCTCAAACCACATCCCTGGTTTTCTTCTGGACGTGTTTCCAGATCCTGCTCAATCAGAGAGGTCTGCCCTTTCCTCTCTCTCATTTTCCCTCCTCCACTGATAACTCTGGGGTCATTCACTCCTGAAGCACCTCCATGCATACTGAGGCGACGATGCTGTGCATGACAAACATGAAATAAACAATCTGAGGAGGAGGGAGGAATCTCAACCAGCAGGCGGGAACCCGGTGCAGGGATTCTTTCATGCAAATGCAAACAGAGGGGTGAAGCCTCATTCTCTATTCATGAGGTTTCGTGGCCTTTTGCTTGTCGTGCCAGACTTCTCTCCTCGTGTGTGTTTGTGTGTGTGTGTGCTGATCAGTGTGTGTGGGAGAGCTACAAGCAAGCCACCCGAGGCCAACACACTGGTATTGTACTCGGTCAACACCCTGTCATTCCCCACGGGAGGAAAAACAAGAGCATGCCTGTGAGTGTGTGAGTGTGTGAGGTGTTTGTGTGGGGTTAGACACACACACTCACACAGATACACACCATGCATTCATATATGTTGTTCATGCAGGGGGGAGGAGGGGGGGGCAGTACAGTGTGCAACCCACCACCTACAATGTAAGATCCTTTTGTTTTCTGCGACAGACAGAGGAGAGGAGAAAAGGTCTGTTTAACGACCACAGCAGAGTGTTCAGTTTTACTACGAGTTCAACACCCACACACTCCATACACACACTCCATACACACACTCCATACACACACTCCATACACACACTCCATACACACACTCCATACACACACTCCATACACACTCCGTACACACACTCCGTACACACACTCCGTACACACACTCCATACACACACTCCATACACACACTCCATACACACACTCCATACACACACTCCATACACATGCCGTTAACTCCCAGCTTTACACTCTGTAACGATTTTTAGAGAAGCATGAGCTCACGCCCCCAAGGTTGTAAAGTGTTACAGTGGCGTCCCTGTGTGGGAGATCTTTTTACAGATTGATGGAGGCAGAGGAGCACCAGAATAGAAACCTTTTCCATGAGAGTGTGTGTGAGTGACTGTTTGAAGTTTGTCATCTTGATCAATGCAGCTTTAGTTTCCTACAGTATCAATAAATCTGAGGAGGAGACTTTGAAAACTTTGAGTTAAAAACTGATCAAACACCAATTGTAATCAGATTGTTTTTATAAAACACTCTAATAAGCCACCTGGAGGGGGTTCCAGTGTGTAACTTAACCATCTTTTCCAAGATTACATGGTAAAACAGAACCTGGCATGAAACCCCCAACCTTCCACAGGCAAAATCACTTACTCTTCCACTCCCTCACAGTCACAAGGATGCATTTAGGTACCTAAACACGGTACCTTTTGATTCTACGTGCATCGGTACTCGCTACTTTTGACAAAACTCGGTTGGTACCTATACAGGGTATATGCTAAAATCCTGAGGTTGATTTCAATACCTTTTTAAGACTTTTTCAAAAACCTTTAAAAAAGTTTTAAGACTTTATCGCAACTTTCAGCTGTTGTTGGCATCCACTTTTTAACAGTTGTAGTTTACATTTTTACAGAAATGATGTAAGCTAAGGAGGTATAAAGCTTGAAAGAACAAATGAAACTAAAGGCAGGTTTATTGACACTCCCACAACAAGAAACAGCAGTTATTCGAGGCCAACTTGCTGAAGAAAATGAGAAATTATTTAATCATTTTTTAAATTTAGGACATGTGCCGGAGATAGTGCGATTTGCTTTAATGTTATATTTAATTTCTCTTTATGGAACTAGAAATGACGTTAATTTATAGCTGGTGTTTATACTGCTCACAGTCCTTATCGTTGTATTTTATTGTAACTAGAGACTTTATGTTTTTTTTTTTCTTTTCTTTTTTCTTTTTGTATTTTTCTACTGACTCCATCGATTTCTGCTGTTAACACAACAATGTTCCAGTTTGGGATCAGTACAGTAACTCTATTCTTTTCTATTCTATTCTATTTTAGAACTTTATCGGCTGAATGTTTAGTGTCCCAATCAGGGAACAGTTGCAAGGAGGAAAATAAATATTCATGGATATTTTTGGGTCAAAGCTTGAATGCCTATGAAACTTAATACCTTATAAAACCACAATTAAGACTTTTTAATACTTTTTAAGGCCCTTAATTTCCCCAAAATTGATATATCAACTTTTAATACTTTCAAGACCCCGCGGACACCCTGCTATAAAAGTGCCTAATTTGGTACCCATCCCTAGTGTGTTGTAGATTAAGTATGCAACATAAGAGACTTCAAAAATAAATCAAAAGGCACATTAGTCAGAAAATTGGTTTGGAGTTAAAATGTTAAAAGAATCCAAACTGATTTTCTGGCTAAAGGGCCTTCTGATTGTCTGACTAACAGGTCTTCTGATTGTCTGACTAACAGGTCTTCTGATTGTCTGACTAACAGGCCTTCTGATTGTCTGACTAACAGGCCTTCTGATTGTCTCAAAAGGAGTCATCTAAATTTCTGACTAACAGACTGTCCGACTAACAGGTCCACAGAATTTCTGACAAACAGGCCTTTAGAATGATGGGCTTTCTGATTTTCTGACTAATAGGCCTTCTGTTTTTCTGACACATGGGCTTTCTGATTGTTGACTAACAGGCCTTCTGTTTTTCTGAAAAATGGGCTCTCTAATTTTCTGAATAATGGACCACATAATTTTCAGAGAGCTAGCTTGCTAATTTTCTGACAAACACACCCTCTGACTAATCAGCTTTCTAACTGACAGACTTACTTTCTAACTGACTTCTTACCACCAGACCCTCTGACTAACAAGCCTTGCAATGTTCTGACTAATGCACCTTCTTGATAACAGACCCTCTGACTAACAAGCCTTTCAATGTCCTGACTAATGGGCCTTCTGTGAATAGGGCGGATCTCTAACAGGACTATGGTCACCTTGCTTTGAGCAGGGAGTGAGGAAGCGTCCAGCAGCCTGGATTCTGGCTGCTCTGACTCTGTTTTTGGTCTCAGTTTCTTAGAATGGGGTTTACATCTGAAATGCTTCAGTAGACATGACAGTTAGCAGGAGTAGAACAGGTCAGAGCAGACAGACTGTGTCTACACAACGTCTTTATCATTTGTGTTAAAGTTTCCCTCTGTTTTCAACTTTTAACTTTGCATATGTACATCAGTTTATTTAATTTCCTCATCCTTTACCATTTTATTTCCCTATCGTTTCTGTGTATTACGTGTTTGTTAGCTTAATTCCGCTGCTCAACATGTGATATACCCCTGATCAGAGAGCATTTGAGCAGCCAACACACTGTAGCTTCACTGCTTTTCTTTGTTTATGTACTATGTAATGTTACTTTAATGCTACGTTATAATGTTATACTGTATAACTCTAACAGACACATAATTCTGACTTTTCATTGATCACAACATCATTTTAGCTCAACACTACCTGCCTCTGGTCTAAACCAGCAGTACAAGTTAAAATACTCAAAGTTTTAGCAGCAAACTTCAAACTGTTGTGTTTTCCTAGTGTTTGATATTTTCCACATTTGCTGTTTTGTTGCTCTTTGATTTATTCTGTTGCCAAACCAGAGTTGAACAGCTTGCAATTATTTTTTTAATGCCGTAACCTTGAGATCAGGAGTTAATTATTGGTTATCTCCAGGTAACAAAGCTCATTTCCTAACAAAAACAAAAGCAGGTTGATTAATCTGGGTATCACAAGGAAACAAGAGACGGATTGCTCAGGAATATTTATCTTTCCCTGGAGTTCAGCAGGTTCTTAAAGGAGTAATTAAAAAGCTGAGGTAAGGAGGACTAAGGAGTGGATAAACATTAATATGCATCTGGTTTTTAGTCATATGAGGAACTATTTATTGATTTGAATGTGGGTTCATCTTCTCAAATCAGAGCTGCCGTGGTTTTCAGCTTCTGCAGGTTGGAGTTTTGAAAGCTTTTCACTTATTATGTTTTTAAGTTATTTTTTTTACTGCAAATGACAATTTTTTGTGAATTTCTAAGTTACTTAAATTTCAACATCTCCATTCATTTTAATGGAAACACTTCAGAAAAGGTTGAATATTTTAAAAAGTACAAGGCTAAGAAATGTGAAAAGTACACACACAATTCTCTTGAACATGCTGGACATGTTACAATTCAGACAGGGAAAATCTGTGACTGCTTGTTGGAGGAGTAGTGTGTTGAAATTGTATGTTAAAATGATAAGTTAATAATGCCAAAGTCAGATTTCTCCATTTGTTTCCTGAAATTTTAATTGTTTTCACTCTAAATAACTGTTATAAATTGGATTTTTATGTTATCTAAATTTCTATTGCTGTAAATCTGTAAAAAGGTTGTTTTTGGTCAAGATTTCGTCATGAAAAGACATTTTCTGCAGCATGTTTTTTTGACGCAGACATAAAAAGGTAAAATTCGAAACTGAAAGCAGCTCCTTCAACAAAGCATCAAGATATATCACTTCATTCTGTTTCACTTCAAAAGTCTGTAATTTTTCCAGCCTGATGTGTGATTTCATATGTTGCAGCCCGGCCATCCTCCTGTTAACCATCAGGAGGAGAAAGAGAAGCAGCGATCGCTCTGAATTTTAAATCAGCACATTTATCCTTGACAATTAAAAACAAAAGCCTCAGAGTCTATCCCCCTGAAGTCCTGCTGTCTTTTTTAAGCCCTTTGTTGTTGTAATTATCATCCTTTTTTTACAAGAAGCAAGGTCTAACATTGGTTTATCATGGAGGTTTCAAATCCATAAGAGCGAACGAACTCTGCACAGAGGCTCCGCCTGTGGTCGGATCTATACGAAGCATCTAGAGCCAGAAGAGAAAGTAGGAAATCAATCAGAGCAGAGTGGAGCTGCCTTGACCCGGATCAGGTTAACTGAGATCTTGGGGGCGAAGAGGGGAGCGGGTGTGAAAGGAAGGGAAACAGGTATATGAAAGAGTGAAACCAGGTGATGAAGAGTTTAAGGAAGCAGGAAGAGGAAGCGAGGAGAGGAAGAGTGGAAGGTGAGATGCACACTGACCTGTGAGAGATCTGGGATGTCACCCTGATCTATTCCAACTTGCTGTCGTCAAAAAAACAAATCAAAGAAATAAAAAAGGAGAAAGGTGGGAAGGTAGAAAAAAAAAGATGAGAAAAAGAAACAAAACAGGGGAATTAATATTCCATGCAGCGGCACAAAAACGACAACAGAAATAAACAAGGAAAAGTTTCTGACAACCGGATTGGCTCATGGAGCCACCAATCCTGACAGTGAGTGATGACTGGACAGTGATAAATGTGTCTGACCAATGAGAGAGCAGGAATGGGCGAGTGATGAACAGTGAAAACATGAAGACATTCATAAAACGGACAGCTACGCCCGGACTCTCAGGACACAGAGGAAACAGGAAGTCCTGGACGCTTGGACAGAAAACCTTCACTTTCCAATTCAGGGAACTTTATGAAGTGTGAACATTTTTTCATTGAGCTTCTTTGTTTTTAATGATGTCTGAACAAAAAACTTCATAGTCAGGGGAGCGTCTGGAACCCTCATTATCAAAGATAAAAGTAGGTTTTATTCTGAAAAAAACAAAAAGTGAGGAAGAGGAGAAAAAAGAGGGATGATCTGTGGCGCCGTGCGAGGGGAAAGCCTCCCGAGGATCCATCTTTGTCAGGAGGAGAGCAAAGAGAGCGGGAGGAGAAGGATTAGGCGGAGGAGTGTGGGGAGCGGAGGGAGACGGACTTAACGGAGCGCCTAACCACATCCTCCATCTTAGGGTTATTTTGGGTGTGTATGTTCTCTATACGTGTGTGTGAGTGTGTGTAAATGTGGGGCAGAGGGGAGCTCACTGAAGAGACGCTGTGTGAGCAGAAGTGGAGGAGCTGGAGGGAGAGAAACAGCTTTTCAAGTGGAGAGCGTGGAGGTATGGAGGTTTGGTGGTGCATCGCTGGTTCATTTGTTTTGTTTGATTTCCGTATGACACACTTTAATCTGAGTTTCCTCACTGTCCAGACCATAAAACACTCCCTGACCACTTCTTTTGAGGACTTCTAGGCACGTTAACAGAATTCTACGTACTTTTATTAACTACGTACTTTTAAAAGAAAGAATGTCTGCTTCAACCCTTTCATCTACCTGATGTCCATTTATGACGTCCACATGTAGACTGTGTAAAATATGGACGTAGTCTCTGTGATGTCATCCATCTGTTCCTGAAAAAGTGAAATAAAGCCAATAGGCAGACGCAGCCATATTGGATGTGACGCAGACTCTGAGCTTCATGGGTGCCCGTCAGTCACGTAAGCTGAGAGGTGTCTCTGATAGGACAATCAGACAATCCTAGTAATTTCTTAACTGCTGAGTTGGTCTTTTTAATGTGTCTCAGTGGGGATAGAGGTCTATTAGATTGTGAGCTCAAGAGCATCACATCAGGGTTTTTGTGAATTTAAGGACACACTGCGCACAGCGGTCACACTGGCAAACCGTGCTGTGCCTAAGCCCTAAAGCACGTTTGGAAAGGCGTCCATGCCGTGCTCAAGCACAATTCACTTCTCTACTTTGGCTCGCCACGAGAGGTGGGCTTCAGCACGATTTACTTCATGAAAGAGCACAAGCACGCGGACGGCGCATGTGATACATGACGTATGATCACAGAGCGCATCTCTCGACAATGATTGTAAACGAAGCAGGGTGTTAGAGGGCTGTGTCGGGCCAAAATGACTTACTATAAGTCCAAAAGTCTCTAAAGTTGTAGCAGTGCTCTCTGTGTCTCATTGTGCTGACTCTGATGAGATCGCGCTTCATGTAAACAGACGCTTCATGTAAACAGACGCTTCATGATGACGTTGGTGGGCCATGCGTGTGTGTTCATATTGGGGTAGTGTGACCGCTGGCCGTATTCTCCAGCTGGGGAAGAGCTCTGTGGGGGGGGGGGGGGGGCAATCATGCTCAAGCACGGCACGGTTTGGATGGCCAGTGTGACCCAGCCCAAAATCACCAGGTTGGATTGTTTTAGAGAGGGACGGACATCAGAGCTAGAATCTACCGGCTCATCTTGAGATTCTCAGATTCTATTGGTCCAGATGACACACAGACTTTGTATTCCTTCAAGTGTCAAAGGACTCATTTTTTAAAAATCCATAATTTGAGGCTCTTTGACTTCAGGGATATCAAAAAAAAAGTTAACAATTAATTCAAATAAGTGGCTTTAAGGGGCTGCTCCAGCAGAACTGTGTGTGGACTTCTGTGTTTGAGTGCAGGGGAAGCTTTAAGGGTCAGAAAAAGACGAGAGAGGATTTCAAAAAGAGCAAAAAATGTAAAAATCCTTCCACATCCAAGAGAAAATCAATTAAATATGTTATTTAATCCAGTTCCTGCTTTTTGAAGCCCATTTTCTGTGTGAGAGTGTGTGTGTGTGTGTGTGTGTGTGTGTGTGTGTGTGTGTGTGTGTGTGTGTGTGTGTGTGTGTGTGTGTGTGTGTGTGTGAGAGTGTGTGTGTGGGTACCTCAGCCACTTTAAGGAACTCTGACAGCTTCGTCATCCTGTAAAGAAATTTCTTATAGATGTCCAGAGCGTCTTTGCACTGGTTCTTCTTCATGTCAAAGTATTTCTCTGTGGAAAGACAGGAGAGGGGAAGAGAGTGTTTACGGGGGACAAGGAAAGGACAGAAGAAAAGAAGGTAGAAAGGAAGGAAGGAAGGAAGGAAGGAATCATCAGTGATTGAGTGGAGACAAACAGAAGCACTTAGCAGCTACATGACAGCCTGTCAAAAGGCTCTCTGCTGGCGTGACGAGCAGGCTGTGATCACATATGCTTCAGTGTGTGTGTGTGTGTGTGTGTGTGTGTGTGTGTGTGTGTGTGTGTGTGTGTGTGTGTGTGTGTGTGTGTTTCTTTTTACATCACTCCGACATCAGTGTATGTCTTTGTGCTCACAGGACAAACTGTGGCTATACTTATGCCTCATCATTTCTGACACGTGTAGGAGAGAGCAGAGGAAACTCTGTGTGTGTGTGTGTGTGTGTGTGTGTGTGTGTGTGTGTGTGTGTGTGTGTGTGTGTGTGTGTGTGTGTGTGTGTGTGTGTGTGTGTGTGTGTGTGTGTGTGTGTGTGTGTGTGTGTGTGTGTGTGTGTTTGTTACCCAAAAGATTGATGACCCCTTCGTTGTAAGCAGCAAACAGCCTGATGGAGTCTTTGAAGAGCAGCATGAAGGCCGAGTTGATCACTCCGTTGGTCAGCTCATTAGGGTTGGCCTGAAGAGACCAGAGAGGAAGAGGAGACGTTTCCATCCAAGCTTTCACAGAAATGAAAACAGCTCTTTCACATTCCCACAAACATTTTTCCTTTCTGACAAATCAAACCTGCTCGCTCCCCTCACATAGAAACGCTTCCAGTTTTCACACACCAGACACACACACACACACACGCTGAATCCCAAGCAGGCACACAAATATGCATTCCAATGAAAAACTTCACCGTCCATTTTTATCGCTCTTTGAAGCTTGCTGGCACAAACCACAATTCACCCACTGATCTGCAAATCCCCACCCAATTCCTTTTTCCCTTCACACACATACAATCACACTCACACACACTCACACACACAGATAACAGCCAAACCCTGAAATCTGTCATCATTATATGCTCCTTACACTCCATCAAGAGCGAGGTTTCAAACTCCTCTAAACTCTTGTTTCAATTTACATTTTGATTGGAAAGTGAAAGCACAACTTTGACCAGCATGCATAAACACCACACACACACACACACACACACACACACACACACACACACACACACACACACACACACACACACACACACACGCACACACTACCTGGAAATCCAGCAGAGCGTCCAGCTGGTTCTGAATGATGGGCAGCGTCTTAATCAGCTTCTCTGTGCTCATGGTGCGCATCACCCCGTCGATCCTACACATACACAAACACAAACACACAAACACACACACACACACACACACACACACACACACACACACACACACACACACACACACACACACACACACACAGATTGCTGCAGACGTCTTCATTGTGATTTATTTTCAGGTAAATTTACACCAAAAAGGAAGGATGAAACATGAGGAGCAGGACTTGTGTTTGCATACCAAAGTTACCACAGTAACACAAAGTTCCTGCAGACACCTGAGGTGAAGCTTTAGCAACAAATGACGCCTGAAAGAGAAGCTCTGAGAGGAATAATGAGCGTGCTCAGTGGGAGGCGCTGTGTGAAGGACAGAGTGTCGCACAACAACACAACAACAACACAACATCACAATTTCAGCTTCCTGTCTGAGCTCAGAGTTAAATATAAAACACTCAATTCTCATAGCTAAGTCTGGCGCCCCCTGTGGACATAGCTAACATTTTTTGTTGATGTCTGAGCTGACACATCAAGCGTTATGAATAACTGTAGTTGCTTAAAAGTGTCAGCAACCAGATTTAGGATGAGCAGAATGGATACTTAAAACTGCAGTTCCTCAAATGTCCACCAGAGGCTGGTTTCTAAAGCTCTTTTATCTCCTTAACATTAATGTAAAAGTGCCCGGTTTAACAACACATATGGACTTATCTAAAGCTTGTTAACACAATGATTCATACATTTGTGTTCTTTTTACTCTGATTCATTGTACTGGTTTTCGCACAGTCAGAAAACAGAAGACAAAAAAAGCAGCTAAACCCAGGGCGCAGCTTAAACCCTGTTTCCACCAACAGTTCAGTTTGGTACGGGTTGGATCAGTAAAGCCTGATCCTGTTTGTGTTTCCACAGCCAACCGTGCCCTTCTTGGTAGGCAGCATGCAAGCCGGATACTAATAGACGCATCGGCTACGAAAAAGCTTGACACCATAGCAATTCGACACAGTGTATGCCACTAATAAATCCAACGAAGAAGAAAAATCAACCTTATCTTCACAATAAAATCTAGGGCTTAATTATCTTAACCAATATTTTGGGGGAATTTATTAAACTGTACATGGGATGTCTAACTTCTTTTGTTTTTAATAAAATTGCAAAAACTCAAAAATTTGAATTTGCAAAAATAAAAAAAAAATAATAAAAAAAATAGAAATTTAAAAATTTTGAAATACTTTTTTTAATAATGTGACATTTAATACATTTGCAAAAATTTCATTTGAAATTTCATGATTTTGTTTGCTAATGTCTTGCCACTTATTAAGCATGTATATGAAGCCGGCACCTTGGGAGTTAAATGAATCCATCCACACAGAATTAAAATCTGTATTTTCTTCCAGATTAGTCTTTTTGTAGATGTAGTTATCTTCCCAGGGCTGTAAAACTTAAGGTTAGCCACTGGTGCATGGAAAGTTGGTGGGCTGTTGATGATTGATTCTATAACAAGGGGACTATTTCAGGTAAGCAAAGAAGTAAAAAAAAAAAAATCTGTTTTAAATTCTATTTGATTGCAAATGATACACCCAGAATGTACTTTAGTCATTAGTTGACAAGCTTAAGCGCTAATAAATTCTTAGATATTTAAGTAACAAAAAAACGTTGGAGCATAATTTTGTCAACTGTGTTAAGGTCAAAAGTTGTGACCATTTTTTCAGAATAAATCCATATTATACTTAATTTAGTTATTCAACATTTCTCTGTCAGACTATGCTCCCTAGAAATGTTCCTCATCATTTATATCACAGCTTAGACAAAATAAAAAAAAATTATGTTATGTTATTCTTTATTTCAATTATATTTTTTTAAAGCTACAAGGAGCCACTGTAAAGGAGTCAAAGAGCCGCATGAGGCTCCGGAGCCACAGGTTGAAGACCCCTGGTCTAGCTGCACCTTCTGGAGTTGGATTGTATGTCTGGCACCCCTACAGAAAGGTACCAAAAAGTGAGTCGGTTTGGGTTGGTAATTTGGGGGCCTGTTCTGGTCTTGATCAAAGAAAACGCCACAAAATGCGTGCCATACCAGACTGAACGGAGCTTGGTGAAACGGAAAGAAGAAGCCTGATGGTTGGCAGTAGAAAATTATTGTCCTGTTTTGATGCAAACCAAAGAAATCTTTGCATTGTAAACTTAGGAGATGACGCCCCTGTTGAAGAGTGATTGGAGCCTCTTTCTGCTCAGGCTGTAAGGTTTATAGGTTCCTCTTTTTGAATAATTGTGCATCAAATCGAAGCTGAAAGCTGGTCCCAGGACTTTGTGCAAAGCTTGCTGCTGTAAACCTAAATCTGATCATCTTTATTAAAAGCCCCTAAGCTACAGATACAGTGTAGCCATCTAAATAAGACGCGCTGTCACTTTAAATCAACTCCTTCCTCCAACTGCAGAGCGAAAAGTTTAAGAGCCGTCTAGTGTGGTGTGAGGAGCCGAGTGGGAAATGATGATTGGGGTTGTCATTTACTGTGCTGGCTCTCCCTCACCCTCTCTTCATCTTGGTGAAATCCACGGCCACCAGTCTGTAGGACATGGCCTTCTCGTTCAGGTAACGGCTGTATCTCCTGATGAAGGTCGACATGTCGTAACCTGCAGGAAGAGAGACGCGCAGAGGGAAGGGTGCTGCCTGAAATGTCATGTGGCACGGATACAGATGTGTTCTGAGATGTCAGAGTCTGTCCTGAAACTCAACAAAGATGCTGCAAAATATTTCCATCAATGTATGATTTAACAGGTTTCTGAGTGTGTGTGTGAGTGTGTGTGTGTGTGTGTGTGTGTGTTTTACCTTGCAGAGCTCCTTTATCCAGGAAGTTGTTCAGGTTGAACAGAGTGTTTCTGGAGGCCAGGTACTGGATGAAACGCTGCGATAAAAAAAAGACAAACAACCAAAATTAAAACTTCAAATGAAGCTTTGAGAGAGGCTGATGGGAAAATAAATATGCAGCCAACAGAAAACAAACAAACCTTCAAACAGATAGCGACTTTATTTGTTTTTTATTCATCAAGAATCAGATTTAATACCCTCCAAACTTTGTGCAGAAAGTAGATTTTGGAACGCTGAAGGAACAATTGTGGAAATGTTAATGAGATCAGTCTAAAGGCTGGATGAATCACAGCGTCTCTTACTTACAGGCTTTCTGACATCTCTGTTTGTTATTTGGACATTTTTCTACTGCTGCGTGACATAACGGATCTTCAGCCTGTCCGTTACGATAACGTCAAAGTCGACATGGAAAAAACATGATGCTTTGGCAGGTTTGATGAGGGAAAGAGAGCTGGAAGCTTGTTTATGTTTCAGATTTCAGATGCTGAGCAAGTCCTCTCTGTCGTTCAGAGCTCACGGTCAGGGTGTTTCTGTTTCACGTAAATCAGAAACTGACAGGGATGTTGGACTCTAACCTTCATTTCTGTGAGGTTTGTCCCTTCACCACTTCATCTGCTGATAAAGTTCAGAGAGAAAACAGATATGTCCCTTTTCTCTGCTGAAAAGGATTACTTGTATTCATTTTATTTGGCTTCTAAAACGCACTACCGCTTCTGTCCACAGGTGTCACTGTAACCTACACTGACAGATCAGGTCGTCCCTATCAGGATTGAATTTCCTCCATTTCCGCTTCTGTTGCTGAACAGGAAAGAATTCCTGTGCATGAAGAACATCTGCTGCCAAGTCAAACATCCAGGGAGACCTGATTTAAACTCCGGACTTAAGATTTAACCTAGACCAAGTCTCTGAGGACCGGAGCAGAACTCCCAGTTGGTCCCTGGTGAGCGTCTCTTCTATCGCTCCTCCAGCAGTCTGCTGAGGACACAGTCTTGGCCGCTGTCCATGGTTTTGGAAACTCAGGCCTCAGGCTCCCCAAAAGCATCTTAAAGTTAAGGCGGTCTCTGTCCAACTGACTTAAAATGATCTGAGATTTGCTGGCTTGCCAATTTCTCAATCTGGACGCGAACCAGCTCTTCCTGGCTGGTTGAAGCATCTAAGGATCTGTGTGTGTGTGTGTGTGTGTGTGTGTGTGTGTGTGTGTGTGTGTTTGTGTGTGTGCGTGTGTGTGTGTGTGTGTGTGTGTGTGTGTGTGTGTGTGTGTGTGTGCGTGTGTGTGAGCAGAAATATGCTTGCGGGCATGTGTGTTGGATTCAGCTGCTCTGACTGGTTTCCAGGGGCTCTGCTGGGACTATTTAAAAAAGCATTAAGAATTCAGTTTGGTTCTGCTCCTTTTTCTTCAGAGCTCACGCTGTGGGGACAAACTTTGTTGTAGCCGTCTCAGGAGGGGACTCAGATCCCACATGTGGACAGAAACTGATTCCTTGAAAGATTCAGCGCTGATGTAAGAGCTGGGACTCGTGTTTGGGATCAGAGCTGGGTCTAAGAATAGATCTGGGTTTGGTTTTCTGGGAAATGTGGGTGAGAGTTGGCATTTTAGGAAACTGTCAAACGTGTTTTCAACCCAAAGGTTTGGAGTTTATACATTAATTTCTAACAAAGCCTGACATGCTTGTTTTTATCAGTGGATTAAACTGAAGTTGTCAACAGGCCAAAAGGGATTAAGAAACTAACGACTGATTTTACTAAATACAAATGTTCCTCTGCTTTCGCTCTGCAGGACACTGTCTTCTTTTTTTATTCTGCTCTTAAAGTTTTTAAACAACTTCATTGTTCTCTAGTCTTTAAATTCACCCTTATAATTCATTTATAGGTTTTTTGGGTTTTATTTTTAACCCAGCAGCACTGCATTCAACTTTGATTGTTTCAATTTTCTTTTTGTCCTACATGTGCCTCAGCACTCAACATCAAACAGGATGAACTTTATGTCAAAATGTTTTTTGGTAATTCTCTTTGTCATTATTTCTTTTTATACTTTGAAAAGCATTAGAACATATATTTTATTTATTGATTATTTGCTGTTAAAATTAAAACAATAATCAGATTAATCCCATCACCATGATTAATCTGATAAAGAATTTAAAATCAATTAACTCATCTGCTGTGCAGAATGACTCAAAATCCCTGAAATGTCTCTGACAAAGCATATAGTGGAGAAGCATTAAGTATCATGCTCACTGTGCAGGAAAGAGTTTTCTTTCTGATTCAGGGCCTCACTTAGTCTACCTCAGACAAATTGACACGGTTGCAAAGTGAACTGCAACAAACTCCAGACCCATTAATATCAGTGAGGACATGATTTTCACAGAGGTTTTTCGAGTTGCCTTTCAAGATGCATCGGCTCCATCAAGAAGCACAAAGGATTTTTGTTAACATGAACTGTTGAAGGTGTTAAACACGTTAAGTGCAAAAATAATTCCTCCTTTCTTGAGTCTGTTTGCTCATGCAAAATGAAAACTGATTGATATCCACAGCAACCATGAAATTAATCTGATTTGATATTTTAATCATTTGAGAGCACTACTCAAAAACTAGACATGCACCGATCAATCGGCCAGCAGACCCATCGGTGCCGATTTCCTTCATTTTGGGGGATCGGTGATTGGTGATCGGTGATTGGCGATGGGCCCATCCTTACATATGAAACTGATCTTATATACCTCCGAGATGGTCTGACAGCCATTGTTGCTTTTTGCTCGGACACCTAAAGCTCAGGACACTTTATTGGTTGTTGAAGTTAAAACGTAAAGATTTTATTGTTTCAAAGGTATTGTATGATTATTTTAACAAAATAAGATTGAAACATTGAAGGTATATGCTGTCAGTTATAAATATAAAACATAAAATTGGTATCGGCCCAAATCGGTAATGGCAGGTCAGGCTTTTTAAAGATTGGTGATCGGTGATCAGCCAAAAATTGTGATGGTGACAGTGCACCTAGAATTCAAGTCAGTTGTAGTTTTTCAGTAGATAGATTCTATCTGTACATTTTACGAAGCCCAAAGGAAATGTGTGATAAATCATGATTAATCATGAGTAATCATAGAAATGTTTGATCACATGTTGTCACATCGTCATGTTGATGAGATAAAGGTCTTTGAAACTCATGAATCAAATATGATACACTCAGTAGTGTTGGGTGAAGCAGCAACTTCAAATCTAAAACTATGAAGCCTATTCAGGAGTGTTAAAAACTACAGTTCCTCAAGTGTCCACTAGAGGCTGTGTGCAGAAACAGCACAAACCACACACACACACACACACCCATTCAAAAAGCCGATCTGTACAGCAAAGATTAATGTTTACAGCCCGGTTCAAAAAGGTGGTTTAGGTCTGAGCACCGTTTTTATTACTTATTGTGTACAAAGTTAATTAACTCAGGAATTTTGCCCATATAAAGGCATGACTGCCAGGTGGGAGCAAGAGGCTTAAGCCCCGCCTCTTTACCTCTTAAATAAAACGATACCCTTTAAAACTCTGAATGTGAAACAGATGGGTGATGTCACAGAGTGGGTTTTACAATAATAAAATATTAAGGAAAGTTATTAGACTTTTATCATTTCTGGATTTGAGTTTGTCTATTTCATTTTTACCCAGTGAGATGATAATCTCATAGAATATGAAACCAATGAAAGCTTTGAATCAAAAACCTGAATTTTCCAAGGATAGCTAATTTTTCTTTATACTTTCTGCTTAAAAACACTACCTGAGACATCTTTAACAGGTAAATATTTGACAAACAGTGGGGTAGTGGTTATTCCCGTTGATTTATGGGTTTCAGGTTCGACTACCTGATGTAATTAAGGATTTACCATAACATTCGCTCACAAATTTCCGGATTGTCTCTTCCTGCAGAGTAGTTCACAGCTGGTCAGCTTCACAAGTTGAGACAGAGGCTGTAAACCCAAGCTGAGGGCTGGGTGGCTCTTTAAGGCTCACTATAAATATCTCAGGTGTTTTTGTATGCCACAAAAAAACTCTGATAGACAGAAATATGAGATTGAAGATGATGGAAAAATCCCTGTGGCATGGCAGAGGACGAAGAAGTGATGCTCTGTTTTCAGTCTGAAAGGTTGAGTTTCACAGATGGGGATAATGATGGAGTTCCTGCTGGGTTAAAAATGAACCCAGGTTAAGGATTAGATCGTCAGAGATAAAAACAGAGGGAGACATGGCAACAGATGAGCTCATACAACCCTAAGCTCCCTCTCTTCAGACTGCTGTCTTCTTTCCTCATCAAAAGTCAGTCTGACGAGCTTGCTCCTCTCCTCTCCTCTCCTCTCCTCTCCTCTCCTCTCCTCTCCTCTCCTCTCCTCTCCTCTCCTCTCCTCTCCTCTCCTCTCCTCTCCTCAGAGACAAAAGGCAGCAGCAGCAGAGGGAACCCACACAAAATGCATGGATGTAGTTAAAAAGAAGAAATCTATAAAGGGGCAGACAAACCCGGCGCGGAGCGAGAGGGAGGCTCAGAAACCCCGCTGAGCGCCAGATTATTCAGCGAAGTGGCTTCCAAGAAACAGATCCTGTTCTGAGAGGAGATGGTGAACAAACGTGAGCGAGAAGGAGAGGATGTACAGAGACGGAGGGAGAGAAGCAGGTCGGCTCGGGCTGTCAAATAATTCATGTTAGCATATCGGAGAACAACCTCATGTTTTATTGATACGTTTAGATCCTCCCTGCCTCTCCTTGCGCTGGAACACAGATATACATAGGAGCTGCCAGAGCCCGGCTTTCTTCCAGCGTCTCCAGCTCAGAGCGCTCAGGTTGGTGGTTTCTAGAGTAACAGAGCACCAGGGCACCTTCTCTGACCTGAGGAGGCATTGTTTGAGTCATGAAGTCAGGTCATGGAGAGGAGGAGACCAGGAAAAAGTTCTGCAGACTACAGACTCCATATACTGATGCTGAAGCTAGCTGAACTAGGATTCAGGATGGATCAGGGGTTCAATCATCTTTCTGAGTGAATGGTCCAGAAGATGAAAACAGGAAGCTACGATATCACAAGCTCCCTGACATCTCAACCAGGCCCTGGAAAACGAGTGCAATGCAACAAAGGAAAGAAGAGTGAAAATGGTGCCCGAGGGAAGAGAGGAAAAAGTCTGCAAGTTTCAACACAGAGAAGTCATCATCGCAATAAAGATGCATCAAAAAAACACGAAGCAGCAAGAGCCGCAGCTAGCATGATGCAACACACAGCAAAAAGTGAAATCTAAAAGTGCTTATGACATTTTTCTTTTTTTAAAATGCATGATTAGACTAAATACCAGACACAAGTACCTGACAAGTGCAGAAAATCCAGTTTCATGGTATAAAAAGACAAAGATGACCACTGAATTGCTCAAAAATGAAAAAATAAATAAATAAATAAAATATACTTGTCATGTCCCCTTCCCCTCAGGTTTGCACAAGCTATATATTTTAGAAACTAAATGAAAAAAAGTCAATTAAATGTTTGTTTTTTAAAAAAGATATTCAAGTCAACACATCTGTCCCAGATCTTTTTAATTCCATTGCCCAAATGCTCCAAGAGTTACGGTAGTATGTTTTTCCCAAATATGCAGATTAAGCTGATTGTTTTCAGATTTTCTGACATTACATCATATAAACCATTTTCCAAATCTGTTATTGAGGCTCAGGTGGGCTGAAAAGCTAAAAGCAGTTGTGAGTCAGAGATCCCAAAGTTTGGGAGCTTATCCGACACAGCAGCTCTGCAGCTCTGTTTGATTTTATGAAGACTGCTGAGGATGAATGTCGCTCTCATGACAAACACTCCTTTTACACCCTCACAATCCTCCCTGCGACTGCTTTCACACCAAACTTTGCTGAAAAAGTCAGAGAAACTTTGTTCTCCCTCCACCTTCAGGTGTGCAGACTTTGTTTGACTCAGCGTTGAGTCGCTCTTTAACTCTCAAACGTCCAGCCTAGACGATAAGGACTTTGCATTCCTCTGGGTCATTTACAGATAAGTTCAGGGTTACAGCACCACTGTGAAAGGGAGCACAGTTAAGGGCCAGACACAACATTTGTTTGAGATAACCACACACACGTTTAGGTCAGAGTGTCTTCACAGGAATTCACACTGCTGCCTTCACGTCACACCAGGAGGAGTCAGGTCAGTGAATAGATAATAATAGATGAGACTGAAGAGGAGGCACAATAGCCACAGTTACATAAGGAGTTTTTCATCTTTCCGAATGGAATCTTTCCAAATGACTTCCCCGAAAACAATATACATACAAAGGAATATTCCAATCTCTGGTCTACATGGGCCGCTGTAATCAAACAGAATAGTCAATGGGGCATGCGCAGAAAAACGTAAACATCACGTGATTTATCAAAGCTGGAGGACGACAGTTTGTTTATCACGGTGTTGCAATACTCCGTATTGGGAGTTTGTCGTCTGTCCAGTCTTGAAATTACGTTCATTTCTTTCAAAGTTTGGACCAAAAACAAACTTTCCGCAGCAGTCCAGTGCTGACGGCTCACCGCCGTTTGTAAAGTTGAGGAACGTCTCTAGCTGCGTCTTACGTCATATCTGAGCATGCGCTGAAAGAACGCACCCTGACAACTTTCCGTTTGAGTGGATACATGATACCTCAATCGGTTTGGGGAAAGGAATATTCCACCCCTGTGAAACCGATTATATGTCCATTCAGATTGGCACTTTTCTTTCGGAATAAGGTGTATACAAAGGTTAAATTCTTTCCATTTGAGCAAATAAACCGAATGCAAGTGGAATATTTGGGTCCATGTACTCGTGGCTAATGTTCCTGCAGCTTTCAGATTTAAGATCAGATTTTAGTCCAAATTAGAGGAAAACAGACGATTCTATTTATTTCTGTGTCTCAGCTTTCTGTCACACTCATTTCCTGTATTTCAAACCATGAAATATGAAGCATACATCTAAATATATGAACTGCTGAATTAAAGATGCTATGAGGAGGATTTGTTTTAATTGCACTCCCTTGCCACCTTGTGGCCTGGAGTCTCACACACATTGTCATAAATTACTTTTAGAGAGGTGTGTGTTTTGGAATTAGATGGAGATCGAATCAAAATGAATTTTCTTTGTTCAAGACAACTTTTTTCAGGATACAACCATAACACGTGGAGGAAAGCTATTTATCAGTTAAGTTACGTAGCGCTATGGTTTGAAATGTGACATCAAGCAAACATTATCCCTGTGCTCTGACATATCTACCAATCAGAGCTAACGTAACCTCACTCTTCATTTTATTGATAGACTCTCAAGTTTGAACAGACCACTGCAGAATAACTGCTGACTGTGGGTTGGAATCAACATTAGCACAAGCAGTTGGGCCCTTTTAGCCTTTAGCCTTTAGCTCATGCTCCATCTCTCTCCTGTTTATCTTTCTTCTGTGGATATTTGGTGCCAGTCTGATGATAATCGTACATGATATGCCACTGTCTCTTTAATTCATCGCTCCTCAAACACATCATCCCCATCGCAGCTTATTAGCAGCATGTTGGCTCATGGTGAGGCTGGTTTTCCTTCAACCAAAAACATTTTCCTTACTTTTAAGACTGTAGGTACAAAAGCTGAATATTCCCTTCCTTATTCAGACACAAAATCTTCCATACTTGGTTTTTAGGAGCAGTTATCTGTAAATAATTGCGTTAAAAGCACTCCACACACCATTAAGTGTTTCATAATGAGTACAACATGCTCCTGTATGCATGCTCATGTTCAATAATTCATGCCCGATATGTGCTTCTTAATATAAAGCCTTGGTAATGTGTGGAAGCAGGAGGCTGAAAACCAAACCACTCTTTAAAGAGGAGTGAGTAATCAGCTTGGGGAAAGTTGAACTCTCTGACTTCAGATCCTTTTCATCTCTCCTCCTCCCCATGGTATTTAAAAAAAGAGGACTCACAGAGCAGGCTGCCCGCTAAACATGAGTGTGCAGAGTGTGTGCAGCTCGCTGACGTCACGTTACATGTTATATGGGAATCGGTTCATGGAGCCAATGAGCAGCCAGGACTTCACCGGAGCTGGGAATGATTGACTGTTGTGTTAGAGATTCACTTTCTCAAGGACGCCAAACCTGAGTCCTTAAAATAACTGCCTGTGTGTTTAAAGTCTCAACATATTGTACGCAGTGTTTACAGGGAATCAAAGAGATTCACTTCGCAGGCCAGGAAATCCACATGGGACTTTATTTTTGGCTGCAGCGCTCTGCCTTACTCTTCCCTCTCATTGACACACACACATGCAGAAAATCGTCAGAAGTGACTGCAAACTCGGTTCCACTGAAAGGTGATGACTCACAAGAGAAGAATGAGTCGTGATCGGGCGGCGCTGAATGAAAGCAGCTCTTATGCAAGCAGAGAAAACACACATGCACACACTCACACAGGGGGAAACAAGACGTGTGGAAACATACGGACACATGGGCACACGCAAACTGCTAAATCCAGCCTGGAATTCTCCTCCTTGTCCTCCTCGCCTCCTCCTCAGTAGTATTCCTCCTCCTCTTACATAATCAAACATTTAGCTCCTGAATCCCATCCCAGTGTGAAAGAGTGGTTAACAGGCACAGGGCGGGTGCTGGGAGTGATAGGATTAAAGAAATATGTCCACATTTAAAAGGTTTTTGCAAGAGCATTTCCTGTTTCAGCAATACCCCAGTCTGTGTGTGTGTGTGTGTGTGTGGGTGTGTATGACAGAGAGAGAGACTGTGTGTCAATGGCTACAAGGTGACAAGGCTAATAGTGTGTAGGCTTCCGCTCCCAGGGGAGCACTTGTGTCTTGCTGGTGGATGAGTGTGTCTGCAAGGTCAATGATGCAGCTCAGCAACATGAGTCATAAAACACACACACACACACACACACACACACACACACACACACACACACACACAAATCCACAGCAGGTAGAAGAACAGCTAACTCCCTACAGCACACTGATCCTGGCGCTGGCTTGTACACATCTGATATCCTACAAAGAGTCAGGTACATGATCCTGTGTTAACACAAGCAACTTTGACAGAATTGCTCCAACTTCATACATGTGAGATGCCTAAGCCTGAGGCAGGGAGAGCACACCTCCCCTCTCCTTAAAGTGCATTTATGAATAATCTAAGGCAGGCAGATCCCACCTCATTTTTCTTCCTTGTGTACACAAAAAAGGAAGCAAGGCATGGAGAGCACACCTTGCTATCTTCAAAGTGATAAATGAAAAGACAAGGCAGAAAGAGCACACATCTAATCTTTTACTTGTGGGAATATAAAATGTCAAGGCAGGGAGAACACACGTCCACTCTTTTATAGGTGCATAGGTGTACTCTTTTATAGGTAAAACTAAGGCAGAAAGAGCACATACTCTCCATAGAGAGTCAGGGCAGGGAGAGCACACCCCCTTGCTCTTTTTTTAAGAGCAAACATGAAAAGACAAGGCAAGGAGGGCACACATAGGGGCAGGGGATAAGGGCAAACAAATATATCTTTCTTATTTTTTCAAATTTTCCAATAGCGATATTCTGACAATATTGAAGAAAAAATACTGAAAAAGTACTTACCTATCAAGAGGAAATCTATGGATCAACACCTCATTTCAGAACAACAGATCTTGTTGATTTTTAAAGTACTTCATACATCTCTGTAAAACATTGCCCAATAATATTCTATGGCAATTTAATGTTTCCCTTATGTACGGGGGGGGGGGGCACGCCAAAGCCGAGTTGATTTTATTTTTTCCATATAGCACCAGATTACAGCAGAAGTGGTTTAGTTACCTCTCTCATTTTTTCTCTTCATTTAACAGAAATAAAACGCCTTATGTTATTTATCTAATTTATTTGACAGGATGTCATTGGTACATCGCCATGTTCACATTTCTCCTCGCACTGTTTTGCGCATGGTGAAGTTCCACTCCAACGCATTCACAGACACACAAACGCGCACGCACATTTACACACACAGACAAGCTCATTCCATATAGCGGACAGAGAGCTGGGAAACCACCCCAAGAAACATCTCCCAACACTTTCTCTGAGAAGATGCAACACTTGCTCCAAATCATTTCCAGGCAAAGGATGTAGACCCTCGTCTTGCTATTAAATCATCTGCTGAGACGTGAGACTTCTGCATGTTTCCTACATGACTATGTAGTGTTTTGGTTTCCACCAAGTCACATGACTGAACCCTGTCCACCGATTGGCTTCTAAGGGGAGCATTCAGCGAATGAGGACTTTCAAGCACCTCTCCTTTGCCATCTTTGCACCGTCTGTTTATCTTTTTTTCCAAACAGTAATACTTCATGATGTAAAATTGCACACACATCTTATCTCTTTCTTCAAGATGTACAAACAGCAAAGGCAGGGAGAGCACATCTGTATTCTCTTATATCTGCATACATAATCACCATGCAGAGAGAGCAAAAATCCATTGGATTTCAAACACATATTTGAAAAGCCAGGACAGGGAGAACACACTTTTCCCTCTTTTCCATGTTAAATCATGAAAAGCAAAGACAGGGAGAGCATACCTCTGCTCACTTTCAGGTGTGTATGTTTACAACCAAGGCAGGGAGAGTACACATCCCCTCTCATTCCTGGAAAACATCAAAAGCCAGGCAGGGAGATCACACCTCAGCTCTCTTATAAGTGCACAAACTACAGTATAAGTAAATGTAGGGAGAACACACATCCCGATTTTCCCCATGTGTATGTTAAAAGCCAAGGTAGGAAGAGCACTACTCAGGTTCCTCATAAGCCCATACATGAAAAGCCAATTCAGGGAGAGCACACCTCTTCTTTCAGTGTATTTATGAAAAGAAAGGGCAGAAATAGCCCTCCTTAATAATGACTGTCACCTTTCGGACATGTTGTACTGTTGTATTCGTTTGACCTAACCAGAGTTGTTGGTTAAGCAAAGACCAGTTCCCTGACTATGCTGAAAACATCAGACTGTTTTCAGAACTCTTCTCCTGGAGACACTTTATTCTTGTTTATTTATAGGACAAACTAAATAGAAGTTGTGTCTGCAGCCTGGAGATCTGTGGTTTAAATTCATGGATCACTTTAGGCGAGAGCACGGATGCAGTTGAATAGCTAATTGTAATGGTTTAAAAACCATTGTATCAGAGGCTGAGGCTGCCAAGCTAATTACAGTACCACTAATTAAACCTGGCACTTGAGAAGAAAGTAGTAGAAAGAGTAAAATGACTTCTCACAGGCTTTTATGAGGAAGTGAGTAACAGGGGAGCAAACATTAAAGAGATGCAGTAAAATAAAGATTACCCCATAACAGACACAAAAAGAAAAGCTGAAGACAGAGAAAGACAAGCAGCATCAGTTTGTTTCCACGGAAGCTGGATGCAGCATTCAGAGGAGGGGGGATGTGGCATTTCTCAATTTCATGGAACATTAGGAGGCAGAGTACAGTCCCCTTTAAGCACTATTGGACACTGTCCTCCCACACATGCAAAGCGTGTTTTCCAACAAATGTAAATCTGACTTCAGCTTCGTCTCACTGGGTTTATTGAACTTTTGAGTCACATAATGATGCTTCTAAGTAAATACTTCAAAAAAAATTACTGTTACACATTCCAGATGAGTCAATGAGCTTCTACAGCCTGATATCAAATGGTGTGTTGAAAATTTTCACTATAGGGAAATAGAATGTTCTAGTATAAAAGAGTATCATCAGCAAACACATAAACTTAATTTAAACCTGTGGATTCAACAACACACATCAGGTATACATTCAACTACTGCACATTCAGAGCCAGGATGCTAAATGAGTATTTTACACAAAATAAACAAACAGGATAAGGTTTAGCAGGCAGCTGTAAAGTAGCATAGCCTCCTGACTACCAGGAAAAAAAATATTGTCCAATCACAAAGATTTTTTCCCCAATCTTTGTGAGGTTATTAGAATGCTGAACACAATTTTTTGGAAAACATTTTTTTATATTTCAGATATTATGTGTCTACTACAGTGGACATTGGAACGCCGTACATGTGAAACTGAACCTTGATGGCAATCATTTCATGCCAAAGAAAATACCAAAAAGAAAATTTAAAAACAAGTTTAACTCCCCTTTAACACAAAGGGAAACTTTGCACTTGTGCATTAAATATGTTTTGCCCTTGCAGCTGGATCTGTGACATCTTGAGTTTTTGTCTCCATTTCTGAAAGATGGATGGCATGTTGGTGTTGTACTCAGCAATCGTAAGGGGCCTTGACACCTGGACCAACCTTCTGTCTTTCTTGGACCTTTTCTACAATACAAACTGAAGGTGTACTTTGGATTCTTGCTCCACAGTTGACGCCGACTGAACTTAGATGTGGACCGTTCTGCTTCATCTGACTCCTCTGCATCTGCTTGCCCTGCCTGAGTTTCATCCTCAGAGCTCTCTGAATCATCTTCCTCTGCCTATGCATCTTGATCTTCATCAGACAACTCAATATCTGAGTTTCCATCAACAATTGGCAGTAAAATTCTCTCTGCTTCTGAGAATGAGTCCCTTTCTTGCCATTTGAAAAAGGTAGAACAAAATGAAGTAAATAACTACAAATGTCCACAATGGAGGACAATTTTAAAACACTTAATTACAATGATAAAATACAAAAAAAAATATTCATATTAAATGTGTTGTTAAGAGTTCCATATAAAATATTCCACCAAAATTTCAAGCCAAAATTTGCTTATTAGAAAGTTTTATGCACTTACTTTTCCTCTTCCCATAAATTGCACTTGCACTGATGGATGCCATTTTCCTTAATGAAAAAGAGAAAGGTACCAAAGCCCCACCCTTTATCATTTGGTATCATTGAAAAGCCCCAAATGTCCTCTGTAGATGGCATGAGGAGTTTATTCAGTAGTGTGAAGTAAGTGGAAGATATTTAGGTTTAAAAATGTCCTCCACATGCTCATATTCTGAGTAACTTTTAGTGAGATGAAATCAATTTCATGGCATTAAATCACATAATAAATGAAGTAAATACTGTTTTTTTATGTTAAGGTTCAGTTTCACATCAGCAGGTATGTCAGGTCATCCAATTCCATAGTGACAACATTACACAGTAACTGAAATAGATGCCGACATCCCTGACTGCGAGGATCTGTATCGAGCCAGCTGCTCCCTGCGAGGTTCTACATGGCTGAGTCTGCTGAGCCCAGTAGGTGGGACTGCAAAACACACACACACATACACACACACACACACACACACACAAACACACAAACACACACACACACACACACACACACACACACACACACACACACACACACACACACACACACACACACAGAGTACTTTCATCTATTGATCACACAGATAAAGCCAATTTACTTGGGTTGGGAAAACTTGTTTATGTGCCTGAGGTAGCGTAAAGGAAGTGTGTAGGGAGAGCTCAGCGTGGGTCAGCCTGGAGTTTTTTACAGACCGGATGTTTGGGTATCGGAGATAAGAAGGGGTCCTCCTATGGCGCATATACACACACACACAAACAAACACAAACACACACACACACCCGCACACACACACACACACACACACACACACACACACACACACACACACACACACACACACACACACACACACTCATACTGTCCAGCTAAATCCATCCATTTCTGTTCATCTTAAATCAATACCAAAATGGAAAAACTTAAAATGAGGTGTTTTTTAATAATACAGCAATATCTAACGACTTCATCATCAGCATATAAAGGTAATGCATGTAGGGTATAAAGGTGTAAAATATAACCTTAAAGTTAGACACACACACACACACACAAACACACACACGCTGCTCATGCTGTGCAATCTCCCTCCACACAAATCATCTTTATGTTGGCGTCAACAGCAGCTGATAGGAAGCACATGTGATGACTTTGTGTTCACCCATGCGCTTCAGATTATCACAAGTGACCCCTATTAGAGTCAGGGTGACCTCACACACACACACACACACACACACACACACACACACACACACACACACACACACACACACACACACACACACACACACACACACACAAATAACAGCCTCGCCGTCCCTGCTCCCTCTGACACAGCGCTGCTTGAGTCAGCACTTTAACAACCCTTTATTCCTCCTCTGTTCATCGCTCCTGCCGCCTCTCGTGGTCCTGCCGTCTTTCTTCCTCGTAATATTCCTCACGTTCAAACCTGTCAATGCTTCAGTGTGTGTGTGTATGTGTGTGTGTGTGTGTGTGTGTGTGTGTGTGTGTGTGTGTGTGTGTGTAAACGGCATTCAGAGGGAGGGGAGGGATGTGGTGATGAGAGTGCTCCAGTGATGTCACCAAGAGACAAACGGGCAGTTGGTTTGTTCACTATCTGGGACACTGTTGTTAAACTCTCAGACACAGACACACGTACACACACACACACACACACACACACACACACACACACACACACACACACACACACACACACACACACACACACACACACACACAAAAGGAAAGCATCGTCCTGCAACCATCAGCACTTCCACTCGTCCTCGCCAGATTGTCCCTGTCTCCTCTCATGTCCTTAATGACTCCTGCACTCTCTTTCGCCTCCTGCTGTATTCCTCTCCTCCTTCCCCTGAACTCCATCCTTCGATCTATCCATCCATCCATTCATCCATCTTTCCATCCATCCATCCATCCATCCATCCGTTTGTATTCACTCTTCATGCAGTCACAGCTCTCCATCCCGCTCCTCGATGTACTTTGGTGCGATCAATCAGACAGTAATTTTCCCCTGCAGACACTTACGGCGATCCTGTTCTGTCCAAGAAGGCATGATGGGTAGTATTTCATAAAAGCTGTATGTCCTTGAAAACAGAACCCGAAAAAAAGCATTCCACAGAGGTGTGTGTGTGTGTGTGTGTGTGTGTGTGTGTGTGTGTGTGTGTGTGTGTGTGTGTGTGTGTGTGTGTGTGTGTGTGTGTGTTTTCCTGCAAATTGTTTGGCTTTGAGATTCGCAGAAGTCCCCGTCCACTAAGAGTAAAGTCAGAACTTCAGAAGGTTTCTAGGTTTAAATGAGCATGGATACACAGCCAGGCTGTGCCAGGGTTTGATTGTCTGCTGTGAGGAGAGTATTCCAACAAATCTAAGAGGGTAAAACAACAAAAACAACACAACTGGATGAGTCAAAACTGTGCATACCTTTTGGCCTAAAGATGCTGGATGAATTAGTACAACTGTTCCAGAAGTATTCCACAGAATGTTGTGGAAGTTGGTGCAAAACTTCATGAAACCTAAAGAATGCTAAACTTGGTGCCCCACTTTCCTGTGACTGTCGGTTTAATACCAAATACAATACACCAGCTAAAGTGATTCCCAAACGTCAACTTGATACCATTTAGAGGTCATAAGTGGTGTGGTTTATGTGTCTTTCCTAACAGTTAGCTAAGCCAAGCTAACATGAGTTACATGGTAACAATGTTTGTGAGCAAGAGACAGAGAGCTAACATGCTAACATGCTCATTCTATATGTTGTCTCTGAGCTGTAGGGGGCTATAACTCCAGTTAAACGCTATACTAACAAAATGTAAACAAACACAGATGGTAGCTTGCGGCTGCTTTGGCAGCATTTTAAGCTAGTAAGTGGAGAAAGTTGTAAATAGGCTGTCGTAAAATGAGCAACCAGTGACAGAAAGCGGACATGCAAGGAGGAGTGAGGGCTTCTAGAGCAAGCCTAACTTTGGTTGAATAAACTCTCATGCATCTTGTGATGTCAACAAACGCCCCAATCTTCCTGTTTTTACCCTGTGAACGTGTTAGCACAATGCTAGCTTTAATTTGCCAATCCTAGTTACTTCTTCAATTATCTGCTAGCATGTCTAAGGCTGTTTTGAAGCTGTAGAAGTCACATCCAGTTTTTCTCCGTCTGGTTTGGCTGAGTTGCCTTCGACAGCTGTTTGTATTTACCAAAGCATCTTTCTGGGAAATGATTCCACCATATTTGAGGCTTTTGCCCTTTTAACAAGGAGCTTTCTGAGCTTTTTAGCCACGAAGTATGAGGCTCATGAGATTCTACCCTCAAGGGTACAAAGAAAAGGGATTTATTGTTAAATGAAAAGAAGTTACTTGATATGACAGATTTAGAATAATAATTTCTCAGTGTCTGTTTCAAAATATCATTTGACATGTCTTGTAATGAAGGGGCTCACTGGAAACCAAACCAAGTGAAGCACCAGCTTCAAAGATGCAGTCATAAAGAGACAACATGAGGTAAAAGAGGAGGATATCAGGTGTTCTCTGTGCTGGGTATCCATCTACAGAAGAGCTTTTAGTCTCACAAACATTGATTTTAAAATAAGTCTGACTTTGATACGACCCCATTTACAGGAAAACCTCTTTCTCGTGCGGTCATTTGCAACGTTGCTCCCCCATATTCCCTGAGTTTTATGAACAGATTCACCTTTGTTTCCCTTCGATTCATCACTTCTTTATCTCACTGTAACCTTGCTGAGGTGTGGGATGTGGAAGCATCCAGACTCCCAGGAGAGCGATGCAGCGGTCTGAGGGAAGACGTTTTATTGTGGACAGAGACTGAGCTCTCCTGTACGTGGATGGAGGTATGAATGTCTTTTCAAGTCACTGTTTGTTGTTTCCTGTTTGATTGTTTTCCAGCACACGCTGACAAATGATAACAGCTGAGACAAAAGCTGCACAAAGAGGACAAAAAGGACTAATCACATCTCTGGGTGTAGATAGCTCCATTTCTGAGTTGGCTAATCTGTGAGCTCTTTGTATGCAGCTCACTCTCTGAAACGAACCCCCCAGAAGAAGAAACCACTCAGACTCCGGGTGCTGCAGTGGTGTTTCTTCGACATGTGGCTTTGGACCAGCACTAAAGTGAAATCCTGATCAAAGATATTGACAGAGTCTTGATCGCTCGTAAGATTCAGAGTGTCACCGGGGAGAGAGCCAGGATTGCTTCTTGGCAGGGAGGAAAAAACAGAGGTGAGGAACTGAACGAGCATCAATTCAGGGCCTGTCGACTCTTCCCTCTCTCTCTCACACACATAACACACACACACACACACACACACACACACACACACACACACACACACACACACACACACACACACACACACACACACACACACACACACACACACACACACACACACACAGAGTGGGCTATTACTCCAATCACCGACCCAATCCTTTTGACGAATATGGCAGCTGAGGCAAAGAAGAGATGGAGAAAGTGAATCCACCTGCCGTTCGCGCTGAACGCCAGATACAATTTGAAAGGATGAATTTACGAGCAGGAATGAAAAAAGTAAAAACATTTTGCTGACATGCAGAGCGGCTCGCGGTGAATGCAAACAGAGGAATATATTTTAATATGCTGACAAACACTGAGCAGACGCAGATACAGAGAGAAGAGAGGCAGTCAGCTAACACCATGGACCTGTGGATGTGATGTGCGGCTGAGCTACGCTCGGCGATACACTAAGAGTCGGGTAATTAGTAAACACAATAACACAGATCCATTAATCTTGCTTAACGACCCATTAGTGCCATAAAACGTCATCTTAGGGAAATAATCAGGATTCAAACTCAGTACACTGATGGTAAAAACTGTAGTTGATCATAATCTCAGATTCTTCTTGATAAAAACATTGTTTTTTTCTTTCAATCCTTTTTTTGGGAAGATCTTTTTTGTTTTGTTTTGTTTTTTTAATTTACAGCATGTTTTCATTTTCCAGTTAATTCAATTGCTAGCTTTTATCTTTCAATCTTTTATTTATTAGCCCATCACCAAAAAAGAACCCAAGCATGTTTCGCATCTGCCCGTTGACACTGTGGCAGAAACCTTAGTTACTATGAGTATTCTGAACTGAAAAACAGCATAGCAGATATTTTAAAAGCACTTTGAGTGGTTCCCTGAAGAAGCTGGTGATAGACGTGAGCAAGGGTCTTCAACCTGTGGCTCTGGGTCCTCATGTGGCTCTTTGACTCCTTTGCAGTGGCTCCTTGTCGCCCCCCCAAAAGTTTTTTAATAATCAATCATTTTTTATTTTTCTTACAGAGGGTATTGATGAGTAAAATCATGTGTCAACATTTTGTTGAATTAAATCTTCTTCCCATCTGTCAATAAAGTCTGCCACCGCTCTACTTCACCTCCTACAACATCAACAGCCCACCAACTTTCCATGCACCTGTGGCCAACCTCAAGTTTTACAGCCCTGGGAAGATAACTACATCTACAAAAAGACTAATCTGGAAGAAAAAAATGATTTTAATTCTGTGTGGATGGATTCATTCAACTGACAACGTGCCAATTTAAATGAACATGCTTGATATATGGCAAAACATTTGCAAACCACAAGAAAGAGGAGTTGAGCTCCATGATCAACATATGTTATCAAATTCAAGTTTTCTTCTAATAGTGTAGAATTTTTTGAATTTTCATTCTTTCTTTTTTTTTTTTTTTTTGCATCTTTACATTTCAAAATTTTTGAAGTTTTGGCTGTTTATTATTTTTGCAATTTTTTGTGATTCTCTGCACATTTTTTGAATTTCAAAACTTTTAAGTATTGTAGATTTCTAATCTTTTTTTGAAATTTTTGAAATTCCATTTTTTTTCATTTTGCCTTTTTTTTCTTAATTTTTACTTTTGTCAATTTTTTGTAACCTCAAAATTTTGGGAATTTTGACAAATTCTTAAAAATGTTAAAAACTTGAGGGATTTTTGAAAATGATTATATTTAGAATAGAATAGAATAGAATAGAATAGAATAGAATAGAATAGAATAATTTTTTATTGTCCACTAATGTGTAAAATTGACTTGACTTCAATTTTTTTACTGTGTTTAGAATTTCGTACACTTTTTTTTCTTCATTGTGAAGATAAAGTAGATTTTGTGGCTCCGGAATGACTTTAATCCAGGTGAGATGAGGGAAAATGGTTCCTATGAAAGTAAAGGTTGCAGACCCCCGGATTAGAACCCCATTGATGGAGCTGCAGCATAAAGGCCATGTAGAGCTTTAAAAACAAGAAAAAACACTTTAACATCAGTTCTTAAAGAGACAGTGAGCCAGAGCAGAGTTTGAAGAAGGAGATAAGGCTTTACCTAAACACCGGGGACAGAGCAATGGGGGTTTTTATAAGCTGTGAATCATGTAGAGATACTACAGTGGCACCAGAGGGACAAAATAAAAACTTGAAAAAAGCACAATACCCCCTCTTTAATGTTAACTCAGCCTGTAGACTGATGAGAAAATACATAATCTGATGAAGCAGCACAAGAACTGATCAATACTTTGAGTCATCATGTTTATTTTATCATCTTTATCAATTATGACTTCAACCCCCTTCTTTTACTTCTTGGTTCCTTCCTTTCCTTCTCTCCCTCTTTTCTTCCTCTAACTCCTCTTCGCAGTTCCTTTTCTATCTCTCCGCGCCCATCTCCCCATCCCTGACACTGTAAGTGATGTCAATGTTCAAACAGATTAAAGTTGAGTTAATGAAACATAACGGTGTCACTGTATGTAGAAATAAGTGTTCAGTTTTTCTGATGAGCTTCTTATCAGCAGCGAGAAGCCTGTAACAGTTCGGCTCGCTGTCCTTGGCAGGCCACACCTGTCACTGAAGCCCAAACACATGAAATGAGGCTCTTTGAGGCAGGGTGACCCGAGTGTGTGAAAGCTTTCAGTATCATCAGGAGTCAATGACGATAAACTGTAAGTGTTTATCAGGCTCTGCAGCCACCAGGCCGTCCTCGTCCTCGGCGTGCCGGCCGAGCTGGCAGCGGTCAGTGTGTTGATCTCAACAGGAATGTACAGTCTATTGACCCCAATTCTGCGGGTCTTTGCTTCCTAATTTTACAGCCAGGTTTCTCTCAGCGCTGACTGTAATGGATGGGATGGCCGCGAGGGAGCGGGGACACCTGGCCGCCGCGCCGCAGTCAGCACCGCTGCCCTGACAGGCCTGATGAATGCAGCCTGATGAGTGCACACTACGAGCGCCGAGAGACTGGCTCCGTGGTGCTGAGGCAGAGACGCAGTGCTGTTATCCTCTTTATGTGAAGGCTTTTAAATTCCTCTAAATCATGTTGCGAGTTTCTGCAATTAATAACCTGCAAACAGAAGCATATTCTCTGTAAATCAGCGCGTAAACGTCTGCTGTACTTGAATTATCAGCAGCTTTAGAGTAACCAGCTTAGCATGCTCACTGCTGTTCATTTAAGGGAACAAGATTACAACGTGTAGCACCATTCACATTTTATATCCCTGACTTATTTACTCGCTACAGGCTGTGTGCAGGAGCACAAAGAGGCTTTAATTGTTTCTGTTTTAAGTGTTGGAGCACAAAAGATGCTGCTGGAGCATTAATAACACCATCAGACAAAAGAGAAATGAGAGAAATCTTTCTTTTATCCTGTTAGCGCTGATAGATTTAGCACAGCTGCCGTGCAGCAGCCGCCTCTTCATGTGCCGTCTCTTTAAGTCTCTCGACTTGAATCAACCACATCATGCCTCCAAACCACTTCCTGCTCACTGCTTTGCCCCACTTAGCGTGTTTAGCTTCATCAAAAACTGATGCAGGATTTTCCACAGCTCCAGAAACATTAACAGCGCCGTCATCTGATGACCTGATGTCCCTTTGATCAGCATGTGAGGTCCCAGCTCATTACTGAAAGGTGCCAGCTCATCTCTGACACACCTAAACGCCTCGTTTTGACCGGCTCTCCACACCTCAGAGTGCTTCTCCTTCCCCAGCAGCAGGGCGGGGAGATCTGTAGGGCGGCCTGTTTTGGTTCACGCCACAACAGAATGATGTCACACCCCAGTCTTCCTCTTTATAGAGGAAGTTTAGATTGATGCACTAAAGAAGGAACCAGCAGGAGGAAGCGTTGCGTAATGTCCACATAACTGATCTTGACCAAACAAGGAAGCGACGCCACTTCTCGTTTTAAATGGAGTCAGAAAGGAATGTGGCGCGGGGTGTGGTGGAGTTCAGATGTTGTTTGATTACAGTGGGTGTGTTCCAGAGCGAGGAGGTATTTCTGTCTATGCATTCAAGAATGTTATTAGTACACAGTTTGCAGGAAACATACAGCTCACATATGTGAATGTACAGATTTTAGTCTGATACATCACAAAACAGCTTGGTTCTGCTTCTTGGAGACTGACTCTAGATACATGGTGAACACACTCAGACTTCTAAGGCTCTTTCTGGTCTTCTGACCATAAAAAGAGCTTCTTTTTCCTTTTCGACTTTCAGCTGCAGTGTTTGAATTGAAATACTTTGTAGGGATGATGACATTGATGATGTTTCTTTTACGGTGGAGTGCTACCCTAGTAACACAAACGTAAAGGGAACACTAGCTTTTGGTGGTCTAAAGGTTAGTTAGAACCAAACCAAGATCTAATGTTTAGAGTAGGGCTGCACGATAATCGCAATCACAACGTCAGCACATGCAATTCAGATTTTTCTCCATGATAATCAAGCAAGTCTGTAGACTCATCATGACACAACTTTTTTTAATAAATTGCAAGCACAATCGTAATATTGTCCACTTAATTGCAAATCGCACCTTTTCCCCAAATCGTGCAGCACTAGTTTAGAGAACGTTCCTTCTTGGTTACACTGAAACTTTACAACGCCTTACGTACCCTAAACGTTGAGAGAACCGAAAAGTCCTCCAGTGGTTGCAGCTCTACCTTCACACAACATTGGGTTGGTTGTTGTTTAGCTGTTTTTTGGTTGATCTGAGAACAAACTTTTTGGCTCTTAATTTGCCTGTAGCCTATGTAAAGTGCCTGTTTATGCGACAATGACAACCTGGGAGTGCTATTCAAGGCTAAATGGGAAATCCCAGACATTTAAAGTGCTATAAGCCTAAAATGTGACTGAAGAAACTGGAGAAAGGAAAAACATTTTCTTTTTGCATCATTATCTATGTGGAAATAATTATTTACACATATTGCGTTTTTTACGTGACTCTATAGAGCCACGTAAAAAACGCAATTTCTAATTGAAGAGATTTGTCTCACAAATTTACAAGAATGAATTTGTAAATTTAAGAGAATAAAGTTGTAAATTTACGAGAATAAGATGGTAAATTTGCAGGAACAAAGACAACAATTTGAGAGAATTAAGTCATAAGTTTAGGAGAATAAGCCTTTAAGAGAATACAGTCCTACAGTAAAATAAAAAGTCGTAAATAAGTAAGTTGTAAATTTAAGAGAACTAAGTTGTCAATTTGAGAGAAGAAAGTTGTAATTTTACAAGATATAATTGTAAATCTGTGAGCATCAAGATATAAATTTTGAATTATTTTAATAATAAAGTCTTCTATTTACGAGAAATAAGTCGTTTTGTCACCTCTGTGAAATGCTTTTTGGTTTTCCTTTTTCAAGGACATACAGCTTTCATGAAATATTTTGTAAATTTGTGAGATTAATCTCAAAATCGTTCTCTTTGTTTTTCTTTCACTTTGCCCGTATCCCCTGTTGTATCCTTTGGCTCTCTCAGCTTACATCAGCTCAGCCAGCAAAACACAATACAAGCGATAACAACCAGAACTGACTACCACTGAGCTGCGGCTATCTCCAGTGAGTCAACTGAAATCACCAGCCTCTTGTAGACAATGTGTATTGATATGTTTTTTTAACAATTCTCAAGATGAAGGACATTTTTCGTACAGTATGACACCTGTATGAGGTGACTGTGCGCCAGATGCAGCACATCATCAGTTGTAGTAGCTCAAACTACGTAAAGGTTAAATACTCCTTAATGGTGGTTTGACAGTATCAGTGCATGTTTCCAAAGAGGAGGTTTAGTAATCAGAGTCATCCCAGGTTTGGATCCAACCCCCTCTGCCTGCTGATTCTGAATTCACTCTAAAGAAAATCACACATGGTATGACAATTTTAGAACCAGTTACAGAAAAATACTCACAAACCAAACGTCTACATACTGTACCAAAAACCAGCATGAGGAAGAGTATACATTCAACCTTTGATCTTAATCAAATCCAGATTTTGGGGTTACGATACAATTCACCTTATGATGGCCAGAAAAATTCATGACAGAAAAGGCAGAAACCTACCAAATATGCTATCAATTCATGTATTTATTCTGGTGTCCTTGGTGCTCACACCACCTTTTCTTTCCCTTTTAAAACAGAATTTCATATCTTTTGCTTCTTTTGATCTCCATTCACTGCTAGAACCACTATAGAATAAAACTGCTATCAGGGTGACATCGTCCAACAAAATACTGTATCAAAAACCAGCAAGAGGAAGTGATCTATACCATCTCATGACATAGTTTGTTTATTTTGAAAGTCACAAGGTGTTTTGAGGTGGTTTACATGCACGACTTCCTGTCCTACTCGATCTGCTTTTTGAAAACTGACACGTCAACTGCTCTGACATACAACATTACTAAAAAATTTCCTGTTTTTTCAAGATAGCAGAGTTAAAAAGTAAATTATTTGCTGTTTCTATAACATGGCAAAATTGAAAATAAATAATTTCCTGTTTTTACAAGAGAGCGGAGTTAAAAACAAATTATTTCTTGTTTTTGTGAGATGGCAAAATTAAGAAAAAATAAATAACAATTTCCTGTTTTTTACAAGTTATCAGAGTTAAATATAATTAATTTTCTGTGTTTACGAGATGGCAAAATCAAAAATAAATAATTTCATTTTTGTACAAGAAAGCAAAAAAAAAAAAATGAATAATTTCTTGTTTTCATGATATAGTCATCCTGTTAAAAAGGATTTTTTTGTGTGTGTGTGAGTGAATGCAATAGGCCACCGTAGATATGAGTGGAAATCACGGAAACAAAATATAAACTCCAGACCAACTTAAATTTGTAAATATTGGTAGATGTGATACACATTATGCCGGTCAATGACCAAAAACCAACCAAAACTAATGATCAGTATGATCTGAGCTGCAGTCAGGTGGCTGTGACAGAGGGTGGAGCAGGGAGACACACGGACTTAGTGTTTTGCTCTTGGCCTCTTTCTCTCTGATGAAAATGTGTCGTATGCATTCAGGTGAAAATAAAGGTGTGAAAACATAGAAAATGAAGCTCTGAGATGATAATAAGCACACTGCATGCCTAACGACCCCCTTCAAACCCAGCAAACCAGGTAATCCGACGTATACAGTATGATGTGATCAAAGGAGTCATGTCACAACAAAGCCTCACACACGCCAAGATGGGCGTCCTCATTATTTATACATTCAACAACATACGTACGGTTATAGAAAGAATCTGTTTAATCAGTTTCCTAAAGAACAAGAAGAGCACACGCTGTGCATCGAATTAGAGATTTAAACACTGAAGAAATGAATTATCTGCATGTGAAAAGCTGCAGAGCTATGGAGACATTAGGCTGACAGAGCAGCTTTTGGTAAAAATCACAATTAACAAAAAACAGAAAGTTCTGCAGAGAGATTGTTTGAATCCTAATTATGGTGTTTGACTCCACGGAGGAGGAGAGTGATCCTCAAGCAGCTTCAAACGTGTTTTTTTTTTCATCAAGTTCATTTGTTTGATTATTCATTTGCTTCTCTCCTCGTCCCTCGTCTCGCTGCCAGCTTGAGCTAATTAATTTCTCTGCAGCTATTTCTATTTTTCTGAGTCTGATGTGTACATCTGATGGTGACGCTGATGGAAACATGGATGAATCATTCATATGTGACTGTGTCAGAGTGTGTTTCAGCCTCCTACCTCGTTGCCGTACATCATGAGGTGGTGAGTAGTGATCAGGGCTTTGAAGACCACCACCCAGCTGGAGTTGGCCGTGCGTTCAAACAGCGTGTCGGCCAGCTGGGGAATGTTCACGTTCATCTCGTTGGTGCAGTGGATCAGATCTGTGAAGAGAAGGCCCAGGGAGAGTTAGAAAAGAAAGAGCAAAGGTGCAGAGAAAGCTTTTTTTAAAAAGCTCTGATAACCCTGATCGACAACAACGGCAAATTGCTTTCCTCGCACAGAGACGGAGAAATGCAGACGCGCAGACACACCAAGGACAGACAAACACACTTCAGCTGAATGGAAATGAAGTGTGAAGGACGGTTTCTAAAGCTGTGAGGACTCTTCTCTAACCTCCTCCTCCTCAGCTGCTGCAGCTCTCTCTTTTCTGCTTCCTCCTGAGCTGAAGTTCAGGTGTCACTCACTCACTGAACCGGCAGGAAAATTGAACCTCCAGGCGTTCGACAGACGCCTAAGAAACTACAGATAAGAACTGCTGAGGAAGATACTGTTATACGGTGATAAACACAAGAAACACAGGAGCAACTCTTCAACTCTGTGAACGCTGGAAGGATGGACTGTTTGTCCTAATGCAGCTGAACAGTATTGCAATTTAACAGATACGTTTTCAACTGATGTGATGGCAGAAGGCCTGTTAGTCAGACAATCTGAAGGCCTATCAGTCAGAAAATTAATTTAAAGATATCAACTAAATCCTACCAAAAAATCAGACTAATAGGCCTTCTGATTTTTGATTTTTGGATTTTTTTGGTTAATAACAGCATTCTAATGGGAATACTAAAGGGTTATTCTTTAAAGGGGACATATCATGCTTGTTTCTCCTTTTCACTATGCCAGACTAGGATGCCTGTAAAGCATTTCTGCCCTCAGTACAAGTCATTTAGTTCCTTCATTGCCCCACAATAGCGTTCTCAATATCCTCAGTTTAGACCATTCTGAAGATCTCGTTGAAACGCTCCGTTTCCAGAATGACCTCCAGTAACCTCGCAATGTCACAGCCCTTTGTGCTCTGATTGGTCAGTTCTATCAGAGGGGTGGAGGGGGTAGATCCAGGGGGCGGTTTTTGCAGCATGGCAGTATTTACAAAATCGCCACATTGAATGGGGCAGACCGAGCGAGTTTGCTGTTTGCCAAAACTTCATCCTAAGGCATTGATAGCACTAATAAAATGGCAGAGTGTAGGATACGTCCTTTTGTATTGGACCCCGAGTCAGACCCGGACGGTTCTGCAGCTCAGGAGGAAGAAAATCCACCTGGACACAGATCATCTCAGGACGCTTCAGTGTGGTGAGTCAAAGCGGTACTGTAACATGTATAGTTTATAAGTGGAAATATAGGCAGACTTCACCAATAAACTATTTCTATAACAGGGCTCCATCCTGCTCCTTCACTTTTCTCTGTCTGTTTTATCCATCATGCTGAAAGTGTAGTCTAAAGATCGCCTCTACCGTCAGTTCCTCACTATGTTATTACCGCAGCATTATTGTGGTCCAGGTTCACAGTGCATGTCAGAACAAGCATGCAAATATCACAGTCTCACAAGTATTACCACGTCTGCTAACACTACAGTGTTTTAACTGCTAATTCCCCATGTAAAGCCGAGCTGCTCAGCAGAGCAGAGTCCCCGCATCCAGCACTCAGTCAGTCGGCTCTTGGTGGGTGTATCCCTCGGTGGCGGTTGTGTGACTGACATCACAGAGGAGGAGCTGCTTTATCAGATTACTCCAATAAAAAGAAAGGATCCTCGTGTTGTCACGAAGGTCGAAGTCTCGCGGCAAAATGGCAATGACCTATTTTCAGAGGCATCAAATCTCGTTCTAGGATATCAGAAAAAATACAGTATCTCATTTTTTGAAAATTCAGGGGGTGTAAGGTCTTGTTTTCAAATTTATTATGTTATATGTAAGTATTAAATCAGGCATCAGCATGATATGTCCTCTTTAATTTCAATTCCCAGATTAGGAGAGTTGAAGAAAGTGTTTCTCTGATGATTTCTTTTGAAACAAAGTAATCCTGCCTCATTTTTAACATGTTTTTACTCAAATACAAACACTGCTTAAAAAAAAACCTTGAACAAAAATACCTCTGGAAATACAGAAACAATCAAAATTTAATGAAAGTTTAAAAAGTGAAAGAAGGCCACTGTTCCCTTCTCTCCCCTGTGTAAACGGTAACACAGAGCTCATGGAGTCAAAGCAGGTAAGTTTCATTTTGACCATTGGAACCAGGGTAGAAATTTAGTTCTGGAGACAGCTTTTAAGGGATGGCTTTTTGTTGACGGCTTTGTCTCTAGAATTCGTCTTCCTAAGGATTCAACACATCCACCTGCAGTGAGATAAAGCTCCATCAAAAGCAACACAGGCTGAAGATCCTCCATGCTAACAGGCTAACGGGCTAGCTGCACGGCCTGGCCTGTCTGTCTCCTTCTATGACTGTATTCAGACCAGAAAAGTCCTTTGGTCCACTTGTTTGGTCCGGACCAAAAGCGGACTTTATTTTTTTCGTTTGGTGCGGTTCGTATTCAGATTGTACTTTTTGCAAGTGGACTATATTCTGTAAACACATCCACCTGTGTGACGATCAGTGCTCTCCTTGGACAGCACTGACAAAGACAGCACACAGAATACAGACCCGGAAATAGAGTTAAACATGTGTGTCTGTGCTCTCATTGGAGCTGCAAAATCATTTTCAGTTTCAAGAGCAGCTCCTTCAAAGCAGGCTTAGGGGCCGTTTACACCACAACGGTTTTAGGGTGAAACGCAATAGTTTTGTTGCATTTCAGCCTCGCGTTTACTCGAAAACGACGTTTCAGCCGACCTAAAACGCAAACTTTTGAAAACGGCCTCCAGAGTGAGATTTTTCTGAAACGCTCCTGACACCATTGCCATGTAAACAGTAAGCCAGCATGTTCAGTGGAAACGCTAAAGTCACACTCTGCATCACGTGCGCATACAACAGGACAACAGTACCGTTGGTACAATCGTCACGGACTACCATGTTGTGCTTGTGCTGCTCAATCTGCTGCATCTGCTGACTGTCTTTCAACAAAATCTACATCTGTTGCTCCACTTTTTGACTTAGTATTCCCCAATACACCAGATGACCGGCTCAACTCTTCTTCAGTGGAGATCCCACAAAAGTGGCTTCTGGATAAGACAGTTATAGCACCACCTATAGGCCTGGGGTGCTCACCACAGCGTTTTCAGTCCATCAGCGTTTCCGTGTAAACGCAGATTTTTGTCACTGAGTTTTCACTGCGTTTTAGCATTTTCAGATGAAACGTTGTCGTGTAAACGGGGCCTTAACAACACCATTTCAAATTTTGTAACAGCGAAGACGAATGCGTGCAGCAAGGAGACGCTATGCTCTGCGTGTGCTGACTCACAACATGCTAGCAACAGCATGGCTAAACAGAAGACGGAGGATCAGGTGTGAACCAAAGACGGTTAGCTTACGGTGGCTTTATAGGCCCAAAAGGCGCATGTATCCTGTAGTTAGTTCAGATGGACCTTGGTTTGTATCCAGACCTGCACCAGAACCACGAACCGCACCAGAGTCCGTTTGGAAGCTGACCGAGACCACCTCAAAAAGTGGTTCTTGGTCCGGTTGTTTGGTCCACACCAGGGTTCGTTTGTGTCTATTCACACCTGCATGAAAAGTCCACACCAGCGTGGGAAACGAACCCTGGTCCATTTAAAGTGGACCAAACAGTCCAGGTCTGAATACGCCCTATGGTGTTGTCTTTGCTGAAAGGCCTGTGTTGTTTTCTTACTGCCCTCTATTGGGATGCTGGTGCTTTGCAGTGACACTTTTTCCCCTTCACAGTTGCATTATACACTTCTTAAACACAGCTGTAGTTCCCCTGTACTCTTAAAGGAGAACACAGATATAATCCAGGGATAAGGAATACGAGTGTGTGGTGTATGAACTTCTGAACGGTCCTCTTTCCAACAGGTCAAATAACAGGCCTGATTGATGCTCTGTAAACAATGCATCGACGTGCATCAAACCCTCTTTCATCTCCAGCAAAGATGAATCCATTTCCAGTGAGTTTGACACTGAGCTCCTCCTCCTGGCTCTCACCACTTTAGCCCAGATCGATCTGGACCGATACGGGTCCCAAAGCTTATTATAAAGATTCACTATCTCCACTCTCAACAGGTAGCAGACACACTCAGAGCCCTCTGGAGCACAAACATAGACACACACACACAGATACATCGATCACTCCATCCACATGTTTGTTTCATTCCTCCTCCGCCTCTACCTCCAACCTTCATCCTCCTCCTCCTCCTCCTGCTTGCAGTCTTTTGTTCCTCACCGCAGGACGTGACGGGCTGCCGGCTCTCACACCTGGTAACTACGGAAACGGCTTCTCATTAGACGTACTGTAGCAGGGAGAGTCCCGTGGGGGGACTTCATCATCATAATCAGAGGCGTGTGTGTGCACTGCACTTTCAATAAAGCCAGGGTTCACGTTTTCCTTCACACACACACACACACGCACACGCACACACACACACACACACACACACACACACACACACACACACACACACACACACACACACACACACACACACACACACACACACACACACACACACACACACACACACCAGGTGCTTCAGTCGATACAAATGAGTCCAGAGTAATGTAATACACGAAGTACATTACTGCACAACACATCCATTTGGAGCTGTGAATGACAGCCGGGCAGAGCCGCGCTCAGACGCTAACTGAGTGCTTCTGAATTGCAGTTTGTGGCGCGCTGAGAGGCGGGAGGATAAATCACAGCGTTTTCATGCCTGCTGGGAAATGTTCCAGACGTATGACTGAATCAGCATGTTGACTGAGGCCTCCACGCTCCTCGCTATCTCTCTGAGTCCCTGCTCTTTGTGACAGAGAAACTCAGTGTTATCGTCAGGATGTAAAAAGCGACTGGTGGCCTTGTTGTTGAAGCGTTTCTTTGTCGTGTACTCTCTTTCAATTCACAAGCTACCTTTTCTCTCTGTCTCTCCTCTGTCCGTCCATCTCGGCTCCTTTTCCACAGAGCTCATGTTTTTTCATTAGGTCTGGAGTGGTGTGAGAGAGAAGAGGAGGACTGATGAGGTCTGTGGGGACGCCCGTCTGTGTGTGTGTGTGTGTGTGTGAGGGTGATAATGTAAAGAGGGGACATGTGCTGACTTAATCAGGCAGAGTGGAAAGCTTTGGATGCCACTGATCTCAGACCAGGAGAGGGAAAAGGGTGAGGAGAGGCAGGCGAGTCAAAAACAGGGGAGGTGAAAGAGGGTGAGGAATACAGAGAGAGGAAAGGAGGAAAAGATAATGCGACACGAGAGACCTGAGAGTCTCTTCATAGAGACAATTTGCAGGAATCCACACACGACTCGCCTCGGCTTTATCTCTCCTCCTCCTCCTCCTGTGATCTGTAGCAGAAACAGGTGTTCAGGTTGTTTTTCTCTCTAACCCTGAGCAATTGCTTCAACCTGATACAGGAAGAAAAAGCATTAAACTGAGTCTAATCTACAACCGGCACCTCCACGTCCTGCAGGTAAACACAGCTGTGCGGTGAGCTGGGCTAATTAATGCCAACACATTACATGATAGATAAACCACAGGCTGGAGAAGACACACACCTCAGGTATTCTATATGGATGGAAGACATCTTGAAATGCTGACCTGCTCACTGGAAAACTTAAAGAGGGGCTATCCTGCTCTCTCATGTATCATTAACATGAATTCAAAGTGCATGATGTTCAGACTGAGCATGTGTGGACTTCATGTATCATGACCTTCTGACTACTTCAGGACACTTTTGAGTAGCTGGGACCTGAAACACCAAGGTCTACACCCATAGCTAGGGATGGGTACTGAATTAGGTACTTTTATAGGTACCAACCAATTTCTATCAAAAGTGTCGCACCGATTCACGTAAAATCAAAAGGTACCATGTTTAGGTCCTTGAATGCATCTTTGTGACTGTGAAGGAGTGGAAGAGTAGATGATTTTCCATGCTGGACATTATCACAGCATTGCAAGGTTATATATTAAAGAATAAATATGTTAAATTGAAAAAAAGATATATGTTGTATTTTTTTATTGATATTTTTACTACATAAACACAAAAAAAGTACCTAAAATTAATGCCGTTGAGTACTGGTACCGATTACCATGTACCGGGCATTGGTACCGTATCGCTTCAAATGGAAAAAGTACCCATCCCTACCCATAGCTCCGCCCCTGACAGGCCTCCAGAGGGGCTGGCCAACTGGAGGGAAGGAAGGACGTTAAAGAGACAGTAGCGAGCCTGAAATAAGGGTTTTCTGGTTTGGTGCAAAGATTCTACTGGGGCACCAGAGGGACAGAATAAAGATTTTAAAAAAGGAGAATACCCCCTCTTTAACCTTTTACTGCCTGACTTAATTTACTATCATAGGGAGAGAATTAAAGATAGAGATTGTAAATTTGAATATACCAAATGCAATAGATCAGTGATTCCCAACCTGTGGGTTGTGCCCCCTGTGGTGGGCCACCAAGTCATTTTGAAATTAAATATGATTAAATATATGAGAATAAAACTGTAAAAAGTGTAATACTGAACATGATGCAACATGTCACTGTGCGAGCAACTATGGACCTTCAAACATGTTTCTCCTGTATTCAGTTATATGGCCTCCCTCCAGATTTATGGGGTCAAATGAGGTGGCACAAAAACTGTTGAGACTTAAAAGTGGGCCCTGAGTTGGGGATACGAAGGTTAATCAGCTTCACTGACACCTGATGTGGCAAATCAGGTATGTTGGGACAACCATACTGAAGGGGTTAAGTCTATGTTAGTGCATTCCTATGTTAAACATCAGCTCTGAAGGGGTTTCCTTGGCTTTTGGAGTGGACACAGGAGGAACTGCAGAATCTGCCCTGGCTTCAGTTTTCCAGCACCAGAGGCTACTGCTTCGGAAATTTCAGGTTCTTGACCAAAAAGATCAAAATTTCAATTCAGATGATTTTAACTGTCATATCTGTTGGAGACGTTGCATGCTAACCCTAAAGCAATGCTCATGTTGGCTGGATAAACGGAGACTAACGCCCGCAGCGGCACCATCAAAGCTAGAGCATCATAAAGTTGTCCTTGCTTTGCCAAGTCAAATACCAGCTCTAGATGCAGCCTCAGAGTTACGGGTTGGGAGACATGATGGGAAATTGGTATTTCCTAGTTTTTTGTACAAACATTTTCAGAAGGCGAAGGAGTCCCAATGTCAGACAAAACAGCTCAGAAGTATCCCAGTCATGTTTTAAGAAGCGACTGAAACAGCAGACAGGAGAGGTGTAGCTGACGGTGTACTCTTAATGTTTCTGTCTCCGCTCTCTCTGACACTGTCACAGAGCATTATCAGATGTTTATAACTGAACCGTCTACTTGTTATTCTGTCGCAGGCTCACTCACTTGCCTTCAGATGCCCCTTGAAGAACGAATACAGTATCCTGAACTGAAAAGTGTCCTTATGGAACTGTGCTGTTATATGATTCCCCTCACAGTCACATTTCCTCATCTGTCCATCCTCTAAATGCATGATCTCATCCCAGACACTGACTCCCTCTGTCCCTCTCTGATCTGAGCTCCTTTGTTACCCACACCACAATGGACCAGGGGAGTTCCTGGTACCGAGGCAACGTGAGAGCTGCAGGAACCTCAGTCTGGAGGAAGTTTGCAGTACTCTGTGCCTGCGTTAAAGTGATTGTACGAGTCGTGGCGGCGAGCGTCTGAACTGTATGTTTGTGTGTTTGCAAGGGAAAGCAGGTGGTCGGATCAACAGAGGAAGAAGGGCAGGAGGAGGAGGCAGAGATCACATCTGGCCCAGCTGGCAAGCCTCTATCTGTGCTTTCCCCTCTCCTCTCTTCATCCACCTTTGAATCCCACATATCCACCCGCTCCAAGGCAACACACACACAAACACACACACTCCAGCTTTTCTGTCTACTTCTATCTCTTTCTCTGCTTCTGTTTTCACTGGTGCACTAATTTCATTTTCCTCGTCCCATTTCTCCCCTGATTAACACTTTAAACCTCCTCCCTCCCCGCTCCCTGTGCTCTCTGCTTCTCTTTAGTTAATCCTCCTCAGCCACATGGGATCCACTGCCACGCTACAACACGGAGGAAAGAGACAAAATTAGCTCCAGAATCCAGTTCACACGGGCTGATGCTGCTGCAACTTTAGAGTTAAAGCCCCACAGTCGTTTGTTTTTCACACTGTTGTAGTTTGAGGAATGTTACAGTATCAGTTTAACCCAATGACGGAGTCAGTAAGATAAACCTAAAGGGATATTTCACTATTTTGTAGTGGACTCCTTTCCTGCAACAAGGTGGATTAACTCTTTCAAAAAATAACGCCACAGTCAGCTTTTCAATGACTAGTTTATAGTCAAGCATCAGTCAGCTCACAGTGTTCAGTCTCTACCGTCCCTTCAGAGACCACCAAAAGACGGTCAGGCTCACATAGCTTGAACTCCAAAAGATACGTCTCCTGAGAAAATTCAGCAGTTCAAGGTTGATATCAAAGGACTGACAGCTTCAGATCTTAGAAAGAAGACCACAGTATGGGCGTTGAAAGAAGACTCTCCTGAAAACTGTGCTGTCATTAAAACTACTCAATATTTATCTACCTGGTACTTGATTGGTTAAGTTTCAATTCAGGATGGTTGGAAATATCTGTATCTGTGCAGTACGGAGCCTGAAAGAGTGTACTCGGAGCATCCCAGACTAAAAAGTCTTTAAACAATGATCTTCATTTGTGTTTCACTGCTTTGATTTCATTAGCAGCTCTTCTCTCTTCACTTCCCATCAAGGTAGCTCCATCACTGCAGCTGCTACTTGGTGTGTCATAGATTATTTTTGAAGAACTACCCACAGCACTAAAACATATGTGACATCCTGCAAGAATTCTGAAAAATAAAGTGTTCAGCCCAGGACCTAGCTTGATGGTCCTCTCCTGGTTCATGTTGGGCTGTAAAACCTCAAACCTGGTGACTCCGGGACCCTGTTCTACGAAGCAGGATTACAGTCTAGCGAGGTAGCTTTGAGGATAGGTCCCCGATACCCTATTCTACGACACGGGATCACTCCTCAGCGAGGCGTGTCTCCATGACAACATACGCTGAACGGCTAACCTGCTCCGGGGCAGGTTAGGTTCCAGATTGAACTCGCGGACTATAAAAACCCCGCCCACTGACCAATGAGCCCTCACGAAAAAATGGCTCGTCCGTTCTTAGAGGATCCCATGGACATCAAAGCTCGCATTGTCCGAGGAGCACTCCGGCGCGCGAGAGTTTTCAGGGACCGCACCGACCCACTCTCTTTTTGGGATGACCACCTTTATGAAAGGTATGGGTTTTCCAGGGAGGGGTTGGTAGTACATGACACTTTCTACAGGTAGTTAAAGGGAATGAAGAACTCTCATGCCGTAATAAGATCTTCACTGCAAACACTTCTGTCCCATGACAATATTTTATTGTCTGTCTTAAAATTGTGACAGGAATTCATGTAGGGCTCATGTGGGCTACATATCACACAAAAATGTAAACACGATAGTAATGAACAAATGAATAAATTCATCTAAGAAATAAATCAGGTATGGTGCATGTTACAGTAAAAGTGCATGGTGAACAGTGCTATTTCAGGATGATAATGGCACAAAAGATTTTTTTTGTACTACACTTACGCATTTAGACTGTCAGCAATTTTCTGTCAGCACTCCTTCCGTGCTTAAGCAGTGGCGACGGTGTTGCTTTTAACGTTAATTACATGTTTCACCTCGTCATACTTCCTCATGATCACCTCCTGCTCCTCCTGTGTGAAGTATGCGGTCCTTCTCTCTCCGGCCTGCTCTGACACTCCAGACTGCTCCATGTTTGTGATTGGTCAGATGCAGCGGGCTCCGCCTTATACGCGTGCACGCGCTCATTGCCTAGCTGGATCCTCTTATGAGGCTGATAACCAGCGTTGTAAAACCGTGTAGCGAGACCGCCGGCTACCGCTCTCAGTCCAGCGAGGTAGCTCCAAGGCTATCTCGCTAGGCTGAACTTGCTTCGTAGAATAGGGCCCTGGTCTGGCCCTGCTCATATCAACGGTTTGTTGTTTACACTGTTAATTTTGTTCTGAAAATACCAACTTTATAGATGTTTCAGTGCCAGAATTTCTTTACTGCTCGATTTGTTTGGTGAAAATCAATGCAGCTTTGCTCCAGCGTTTGACGTCTTGCATATCTGATCTGGACAACTCTGATCTGCTGGATCCAAGACACAAGTAACCCCAGAGAATTAGTGCTTTAATGGATCTGGTGTGACACTTTCCCAACTGCACCAAAACATCTTGTTCATCTTGCAAAAACTCTACAAAAGGCAAAAACTAGTTGACTTCCTCATCAATCTCTATCAGATATCTGATTTGGCGCCTCCCATATGGTCAACAACTCCGCCACTGACTGTGACTTTTCAGGCGTTAAGCTGCCCTGACACTACCCTGTTGTACAGTTTTCAACTTCTGCGCTATGCTGGTCAGAATAAAGCGTTAGTGATATTTGTTCCCATACTATGAGTTTTTCCGAACACGCTGCAAGCATTAGCTCAGAAAAACTCTATAACTGGGTTTTTATTTTCACGATCTCCATGTTCATGAGTCATAGAACCCACCCTGAACGAGCCATGTGATACCAGTTTAACGTCTTGCTCAAGGACACTCTGGCAGGCCTAAAAAGGTTGAATGTTGTTTGTCCAGTTAAAGGGTGACGTTATTACTCTGACCGCTCTGTGGGGAATTCAGATCATTGAGGTGTAATAACCCTGCTGGCTAAGCAAGGGTAAGGCCGCAGAGTTTCTGACCTTCATTCAAAGTCTGTGGGCGTGCAGACGAACAGGAGGGCGCAGACGCTCACAGACAGCACACAGATGTAAAGTCAGGAAGGGAGGGCTCCAGGAGCAGCCCCAATCTGTTTAAGATTAACACTCGGCAGTATCAGCACCTTGTCTGGCGTGTACTGGTAATCTCCTTCTCTCTTCTGTCTGTCTCTGTGTTAAGGACTGCAGACTGAAAAGAGGATTCCCCGTCCACCCCTCCCTCCTCTTTTCTTCTCCTCTAAAATCCTCCTGATAGCAGACGCAAAAGAAGTCAGGGCGAGGTGTGAAGAATCATAAGCCTGCTAAATTTGAAAAAAAAAAAACCCAACCTTTTTCTTTTTCTTCTAATCACACTAAGTCGGCTTTTTGTAAAACAGCTCTTTGGAAAACGTGTGAATGAAAGCGCCACTCTTGTTTTTCTGGTGCTGACAGAGCAAACAAAGCTTTAAGCACACACTTCTCTAACTCTGTCATATCCTTTCTCTTTCCACCATCGCTCACTTTGCTGCCAATAAACTCAGAGACACAGAGAGGTACATCGCTGATCTGTGTTTATGTTGATGCTGTCAGGATGAGACGGCAGATACAGGAGTGATTTGATGGACGTTTTCCGAGGAGGGAAGCAGTTATTTCTCAACAAGTAGCATCATTTCATCCTGACGTTGCTGTCTGATCACTCCTCTTTGTAAAGAAGAGATCTGAGTCCCGACACTGAAGCCAGAAAATCAAATCTGCAAATCTTCAGAGTGGAAGTTTGGTTGCAGCCTCGTGTGACCTTTCCCCAAAAAGAAGGAATGATCCGAAACAGTGAGAGACAGATTTTAAATTGAAAAAGAAAGAGGGGGGCATCAAATCAAGAAAGAAGAAGGGATGAGAAGAGGAAGAAAGGGGAAAGGAGGGACACTAAGACAAAGTGTCACCCGAAGTTTGTCTATTAATAGAGCAGCTCTTCTTCCATAGATTTAATTCTCCCCCTGAGCTCTTGAGGAAGAGCAGCTTCTCCTCTTTTATGCGACTCTGTTTCTCTTAGTCATACAGAAAGAGAGGGAGAGAGCACAACTCCAGCCGGGATGTTTTCACGCAGGGATTCGGCAAATCTTGTCAAGTGAATAGGATTGAAGTCTCTTCGTGTTCTCAGCACAAACGCCTGGAGGGGGGAGGGGGCTGTCTGTGGGTCTGTGTCAGGCAGAGGGAGTGACACCGACAGAAACAGGCAGGCAGACGCACACGCACACAGGTAGAGGAGGGAAAACAAGCGGTTGAACTCAGCCAAAGGCTCTGCAGAGATCACACGGCTAAAAATAACCAGGCATCAGAACCAGGACGGGAACAGAAGCACTGAATGTTCCCAAACACACAAACACAGACAAAGACGGTTTAAATACACACATACCAACATCACTTAATGCGCTAAACGAGCATGCAGTGCTCCTGCTGTAGTGTACAGTTCTGCTGTAGAAAAGAGGACAGTCAGGGTTTCCTGAAGAAGCAGGCCGGGAGTTTCCCCTCACAGATGAAACCTCAGTGTGCTCATTATTTCACTTCTTCAAGCGCAGACGCTCCACTCTACAGGGTCCCAACACCATCTTGTTAGGCAACATGCAGTTATTCAGCATGTGTAACTTAGTGTATGTTTTCAGCTCTCCTGCTTAAGATTACCTGCTTTTCACAAACCCTGCTTTTCAACCTGGCCCTGAGCTCCATGCAAAAGACTTCTCCATAGAATTCAATGGGTTATGAAAGCGTCCTTCAACAAAGGTAAAGACCTTCACGAATCATATGAGCTTTAAAAGAAATCAGTCTCACATACTCAGAGGAAAATGTGTCAGAGGGATGAAAACATGACAATTACCTGAGCAGAGTTTGATTTGGGGGAATGCTTCAAATGGTGAATGAGTGAGAAAAGAAGCAACTGGCTGTCCTAGAAGCCCTCCTGCCAAAGTGTCCTTGAGCAAGTCACTAGACCCCAAATTGCTCGGAGTGGTGGTCAGTCATGTGTGAATGGGTATGGAAGTGATAGATAAAGTGTTGGTTCCTATCGTAGGATCAGTCTCTGCAGTCAGTGAGTGATTGTGGTGAGGATGGGCGAATGAGACCAGAAAGAAGAGAGAAAGATTTTTTTAAAAATTGCTATAAGTACTGGTCAAATTACCCTTTACCATTAGCTGCTAGAGCAGTCACTGCTGAGAGGAGGCAACACTGCTTCAGAAGAGATGTTTCAGCTAGAGGAGTGGCAGCTAGAGGAGTGGCAGCTAGAGGAGTGGCAGCTAGTGGAGTCACAGCTAGAGGAGTCACAGCTAGAGGAGTGGCAGCTAGAGGAGTGGCAGCTAGAGGAGTGGCAGCTAGTGGAGTCACAGCTAGAGGAGTCACAGCTAGAGGAGTGGCAGCTAGAGCAGTCGCAGCTAGAGGAGTCGCAGCTAGAGGAGTGGCAGCTAGAGGAGTCACAGCTAGAGGAGTGGCAGCTAGTGGAGTCGCAGCTAGAGGAGTCGCAGCTAGAGGAGTGGCAGCTAGAGGAGTGGCAGCTAGAGGAGTGGCAGCTAGTGGAGTCGCAGCTAGAGGAGTGGCAGCTAGAGGAGTCACAGCTAGAGGAGTGGCAGCTAGTGGAGTCGCAGCTAGAGGAGTCGCAGCTAGAGGAGTGGCAGCTAGAGGAGTGGCAGCTAGAGGAGTGGCAGCTAGAGGAGTCGCAGCTAGAGGAGTGGCAGCTAGAGGAGTCGCAGCTAGTGGAGTCACAGCTAGAGGAGTGGCAGCTAGAGGAGTCGCAGCTAGAGGAGTGGCAGCTAGAGGAGTCGCTGCTAGAGGAGTCGCAGCTAGAGGAGTGGCAGCTAGAGGAGTCTCTGCTAGAGGAGTGGCAGCTAGAGGAGTGGCAGCTAGAGGAGTGGCAGCTAGAGGAGTCGCAGCTAGAGGAGCGGCAGCTAGTGGAGCCGCAGCTAGAGGAGTGGCAGCTAGTGGAGTCGCAGCTAGAGGAGTGGCAGCTAGAGGAGTGGCAGCTAGTGGAGTCGCAGCTAGAGGAGTGGCAGCTAGAGGAGTGGCAGCTAGAGGAGTGGCAGCTAGTGGAGTCGCAGCTAGAGGAGTGGCAGCTAGAGGAGTGGCAGCTAGAGGAGTGGCAGCTAGTGGAGTCGCAGCTAGAGGAGTGGCAGCTAGAGGAGTGGCAGCTAGAGGAGCGGCAGCTAGTGGAGTCGCAGCTAGAGGAGTGGCAGCTAGAGGAGTGGCAGCTAGAGGAGTGGCAGCTAGAGGAGTCGCAGCTAGAGGAGTGGCAGCTAGAGGAGTGGCAGCTAGAGGAGTGGCAGCTAGAGGAGTGGCAGCTAGTGGAGTCGCAGCTAGAGGAGTCGCAGCTAGAGGAGTGGCAGCTAGAGGAGTGGCAGCTAGAGGAGTGGCAGCTAGAGGTAAATGGTAAATGGACCAGTACTTATATAGCACTTTTCTCGTCTTACTGACCACTCAAAGCGCTTTACACTGCCAGCCACATTCACTCATCCACACTACATTCACACACTGATGGTAGGGGATTTCTACTGAAGAGCTATCAGTTTTAACTAACACATTCACACCCAATCATACACCACTGAGCAACAGCAGGAGCAGTTGGGTTCAGTGTCTTGCTCAAGGACACTTCATCTTGTGACTGCAGGAGCTGGAATCCAACCCCTGACCTTCAGATTGAGAGGCGACAATTCTACCACTGAGCCACAGCGGCTGAGGCAATAGCAGCTAAAGGAGTCGCAGACGAAGGAGTTGCAGCTAGAGGCATCACTGCAAGAGGAGTCGAAGTTAAGAGTAGTTACAGCCAGAGAAGTTCCAGTTAGAGTAGTTGCAGCCAGAGAAGTTCCAGTTAGAGTAGTTACAGCCAGAGAAGTTCCAATTAGAGTAGTTACAGCCAGAGAAGTTCCAGTTAGAGTAGTTGCAGCCAGAGAAGTTCCAGTTAGAGTAGTTACAGCCAGAGAAGTTCCAATTAGAGTAGTTACAGCCAGAGAAGTTCCAGTTAGAGTAGTTGCAGCTAGAGAAGTTCCAGTTAGAGTAGTTACAGCCAGAGAAGTTCCAATTAGAGTAGTTACAGCCAGAGAAGTTCCAGTTAGAGTAGATGCAGCTAGAGAAGTTCCAGTTAGAGTAGTTGCAGCTAGAGAAGTTTAAGCTGAAGGAGTTAAAGCTTAAGATGGCGCAGTAAGAGAAACTGCAGCTTGAGGAGTTGTGGCAAGAGAAGTTCCAGTCAAAGGAGTTGCAGCTAGAGGGGTCACAGCTAGAGGATCTGCAGTTATGGAAGTTGCAGCTAGAGAGTAGCTGCTGGTACTCATGTTAAGAACTACAGATTCACTTTCTTCTGTCAGAAGATCAACCCATGAGTCCCAGACCAGCAAAACTGACTCAAAAGAGACCCTCAGAATTATTTACATGCAACAACCTGCTCTGGCTGCAGCTGGGAGGGACTGCTGCCCACGAGTGTGAAAAGGACTTGTTCTCCTGCAAGTGGTAGGGTGGAGCCCCTGCTCTTTGAGAAGAGTCAATTTGATATGTGCATCCCCTAACTCCAGAAAAAGTCATTAGATTTGTGTTTTTCTATACAAAAAAAAAAAAAAGAAAAAGAAAAAAAGACGCTACATATAGTTGTCAATAACACGTTTGCATACACTGGGTAGGATTGAGATACCAGGGTTTCTCAGAATCAATTGGCTGTTGGATCAATCTCAGATGGGGGACAGCTATACCTGAATCACAGGGCTCGTAGCCTGCATTATTTTGGTGTGCAGTGACACTATACAAAGCTAGAAATCTACAGTGTTTTCATGCTTCAAAAGGCCCTCCAGCAATGACGGAAACAGCTCTGTTTGGTCACGACTGACTCCTTAAGACATTTAAAATTCAAGTTAATATGAAGCTGTCACCGCTGGTGGTGGTTCATCTGATGTGTTAAATGCTGTGCCTGAAGGGGCTTGGTTTAGTCTTCATTCTGTCCATCTGAAATGTTTCATTCTAGCTGCTGTCTCTTTAAGGCACAAACCCCCTTCACTCTGATTGGATAGCCGTCCGGAAGGCCGTCGGGGGGCTGTCAGGAGGCGGAGCAAACATTTTGTCTTGTGTATTGTGGCTCAAAGTCTTCACACATAGATTATGAACACCCTTATATCTTACTTTATATCCATGTTTGAGCCACGGTAAAGCAGAATACCCCCTCTTTAGAGATCTTTCTTTCTCTATTATGACATGTTTGAATATAAAATAGTTTGTAAAATGTAATCTATATGACATGGACTCTGTAGCAGCAGCGTGATAGCTAAATTATGTATCAAGAGTGGTGAAAGAAGCAGGTGGGTACAGCTCCTATGTGCTGTTTCATCACATGATGTGTTCCCAATGTGAGCCTGGCAGCGATATTTGAACAATCAATCACGACTTGAGAGCGCTGAGGGTATTAAATATTCACCACCTATGTACCGTATAGCATGTTTGAGATTGAAGCACTATTAAAAGAGGCAGAGAAGCCACTGCAGTCTCTCCTTCTTCCCACACACACACTCAGTGCCTCACACACTCGACGTGTCCTCCCTCGGGCTTCACTTAAAACAGACGTACCCAGACAGTCAGCAGTCAGCCCTTTTTCCTGCCTGCTAGTCTAAACTGAGCCTATCTGAGCTCTGCAGCCAGGGAGGGGCTGTCCCGCTCTGTTTAGATAGCGCTACACTCATCTACAATCACTTAAGACACCGGCGGCGTCCCCACCATGCTGCTGCACAGCTACACCCTGCAGCAGGTCTATCAGGACGGCAATCAATGGAACACAAATAGAAGGAAGTGAGCTGCACTGTGTGTATCCTGTAACCTTTTCAATAGGCTCCATTCTTTCTTCAGAGGTATTCAGACTGAAACACTCCCAAAGTGTGTGTGTGTGTGTGTGTGTGTGTGTGTGTGTGTGTGTGTGTGTGTGTGTGTGTGTGTGTGTGTGTGTGTGTGTGTGTGTGTGTGTGTGTCATGACTGAATTAAGAGAGAGTGGCAGAAAAATGAAACACTGAACACGGGGGAATCAGGACCAGTAGATCTAGCCTCAAAGTGGATTTTCAGATTTAAAGTCTCTTCATTTCTGCGCGGTGAATAATAAACTGGAAACACCTGCAACATTTCAACTTTTCACCTTTTAAAAAATCTTTTTAGGCTCTTTTCAAAAAGGCATTTCCAACACAGCTGTAATTCTTTAAAAGAAGGTTTCTTGGGTTATCAACATGTTAACTGGAAGCTGATCCAAATACTCGTTCAGTCAAACCAACATAGCATCAGCTTTAACACTTCGGGAAACCAAGTCCTTCTATATTTGTACCATAAACGTATTATAAAGTCAGGCTAGCTTGTAGTAAAGGACCATAGGACAACTACAGCAGGTTTCCCAAACATAAAACAAACAGAAGAAAAGCATTTCTGTTTCCAAAGCCTAAGGAAGCTCTTATTTTGAAAATCCTTTAAGGACATCTTTAATTGCTATGTGAGACACGGCCCAGCAATATGAAACGATGCGCTGCATTATGTACTAATGCATAACAGCGCGTTCCAATGCCTTATGACGTGTTGTGTTGCACTACGGTGCATCATGTTAGTTAAGGTGCATTGCATAGCGTCACAATGTGTTGAATTGAGTTATAATGCAAAAAATCTGGCTATAACACTTACAATGTGTTGTGCTACAGTGCACAATGCATTATGCTACAGAGCCTAAAGGCTGGGTTATGGTTTCTGCAAGAAAGTAACACACAAATGAGACGCACAGAATCAACACATGTGGCTTTTAGACTTTTTATCACTACGCACAACCTCTGTTAGCGTTCATTGCTAAACTGCAGGGGGCGGCATATTCCAAACACATGTATACAAACTTTCTAAACCTGGGTAGAAGAACTTGTTTGCTCTGTTTGTGATTCTCACCCCTGAAATTCTTCTTTACGTGGTCATTACGGTAATCTCTGTGTGATGAATCACATAAATGCCAGGATAGTTTGTACTTTAGACACTAGGAGCTCTTGTTAGTTCATGCATGTCCCTGCAGAAGTTAGAAACTTTAGGATGATTTAGGGGCTCTCAGAGGAAATTGGGTTTTCTATATCATTATTTGTTTTCAATCAATCAATCAATCAATCAATAAACCAGACTTTATTTGTGTTGCGCCAAATCTTAACAAATGTTATCTCAAGACACCAAAATAACGTGTGTTAGTTTCTCATTTACATTGAAGTTATAGATAGATTAGCTCCTTTGTTGTTGTTGATGAAGCCGGCTGGACGGTAGTTGCATGGGCACGGATGGACAGCTACATTTCATTCAAAGGAGCTGAAGGAGTGACTCACAAGGATGACCAGATGACAACCAAAAAAAACTGTCAGGTTCTTTCAGGTAGGGGTGGGTATCAAATTAGATACTTATACAGGTACCAACTGAATCCCATGTGTGGTATCAAGTACTGACTCAAGGAAAAATCAAAAGGCACCATGTTAAGGTACCTAAACGCATCCTTGTGACTGTGAGGGAATGGGGGAGTAGGAGATTTTCCATGATGGACATGAACACAGTATTGCAATTTTATACACTGACGAATATATATGTTAAATTTAAACTAAACTAGCTAGCTAACGAGCTAAACTTCAAGATTTTATTAATAAACAAATTATTATTATTACCACATGAACACACACAAAAAGTACTGAAAACTGGAACCGATCGAGAACTGATTGCACCGGAATTGTATGATTTCAAATGTGAAAGGTACCCATCCCTAAAATACACCACAAGTTTTGCAACTCAACGAGAAACATGACATATTTAGAAGGAAATGGACATAACTTGTTGAGCACTTTTGAATACAGCATACCTGTCTAGGCTTTCTTGACAGAGAAGCTACTCCACATATACAACCCCCGGGTCAGTATGACAGAATAGAATAGAATAGAACTTTATTTGTCATTGCAACAAGTACAACAAAATTGCAATTGGACACATTAAATAATAAAATCATATCATTCAACCGGCACCATCATAATAAAACCAGCTTGTGGCCTGTAGTTCAACTTCCCTTTATTTGATCTATATTAACAAACTGGATGTTGAAAAACAAACAAGTTTTCATAATTTCATCAGATCTGTCCTCTGCTGATCATGTGAAGAAGTTAGACAACAACTGTTGGAGTGGATATTTGTGTTTGAATACATTAAGTCTGATAAGCTTAAAAAAAGTTATGAACCTCTTTAATCTCAGAAGTCTTGAGAAGCTTATTAAGCCTTCACACTTTGATATAATGCATGAATTTTTAATATTTCAAGCCAAAATTTCCAGAGGCTTAAAAAACAGTCAGGGATTAAAGTTACATAATTTGCTCTGTCAGGTAGCAGTGAGTCATTGTTTACAGTATTCAGAAGTGACTTCAGCTCAGCCGCAGAGCGAGGTATGGTCCTGTTTGACACAGAGTCCCACAGTGAGTTAATGAGGAAGTTTAGTTTGAGGTCAATGTCTCAGTGTCATTAGTCAGGTTCGGACCACACACACAGAAATACTCAGCTCTAAAAGTGAGTTTCAGAGACCTAGGTTTGGCACTGAGAGCACCACATCCTTACACACCCTGCCTTTCAGTCCAACACAAACAAGTGGACACAATGAGCAGGTGTGTAAAGGTGACCTGGAAGCTCTGTCTGAAACAGAGCTGTAAAGTTTGCCAGGGCACCAGCAGAAACCACAGAGCTCAATAACCTACTGTACACAGAGCCTCTAACCCACAGACACACAGACACTGTAGCCCAGACAGGCACAGGCCGTGTAGAGGACTACTCCAGCCCCACATCAATTTGTCATGCAAGTGTAACCTAGATTTAAGGTTTGGCTAAAAATGGCTCAACCTGGTGTTACAGGGACGTGTGGGCCTGCGGCTCAGCCAGCTGGTAAAAACGATGTGGCGTGTCGTGTTAAACCAGCAGAAGCTCGGCTACTGAGGAGGAAAGACTGAAAGTGACCTCAATAACAGCACAGCCTGCCAAGAGCTCAGACCTCTGTTAAGAATGGCACCTAGGTGGGATAAATCTGTTTTTCCTGGGTGGTGAAACAACACAGGCGCTGGGAACAAGTATGACAGGCCACGAGCAGGTTCTGAAAGTCAACCCAGGAACCAACCAGCTAAAAGCTCTTTCTGGAGGCCAGGAGGAACAGATGGTTTGGAGGAGGCGTGAAGGAGGCCATCAGCAGCACATCAAGCTTCATCCACTGTCTCTGAACAAAGCCAAAGAGGGACCGCAGAACGACTTCACCGTCTGACACTTACAACAGCTCATTCACACCTCGGATTATGCGACTGCAATGACTCTCTCTCATGTGACAGAGAGGTGCTAATTGCTGGATGAGCTTTAGTGCTGGAGAGATCCCAACAACGTCTTTGGTTAATCTGTGAACTGGGAAGTGAACAAAGTTAATCTGAGGGGAATCTGTCTGTCAGGGTAGAACGTACAAGGAGGCGGGTGGATTTAGTGGAAGGGTGCCCAGAGACCTACACACACTTGTAGAGGACTTTGACATGAAAGACATTTTGATTGTGAAATGGCAACACAACACCCTCATGGTCCAGTCTCACCAGCTGCCACGCACAAGTTTGATGGAGCAGTTCAACCCTTTGGCTTTTTGGAGCGTTTGGCTTCAGGCTTCCTAAAGTTGAGCCTGGATGCTTTTCAAGCAGTTGATTCTAAAACAGGCTTCAACCTGCGAAACATGCATTAATCTCTGCGGTCTAAGTATGAAAACACCAGAGAACTTTCTGTTTCAACTGAGGACTTTGAGTGGGATGCATCCTTCTCAATTCTAGATCATCAAATCCTTATCAGTTGAGGATGACTGATGTCAATCTAACTAGGATGAATTCCTGATGAAAAACTGGATATCCACTTGCATGTTCAGCTGAAGGTCTCCAGTTTACAGGGTCACTCTTTAAACTGGGACACAAGGAGCTGACAGAGACACATTCACACTATCAGGCTCAAAAAAGACCATTGGTTAGGAGGAACTAAACCAAGTCCATCTGTGTCCAAAGTTCCTGGAAATTAAGGCAGTTTAAGCAGTAGATGAATTACCCCAGAACTAAATTTAGACCCTAGTTCCTGTAGTGAAAAAATGCACTAAGTTCCTCAAGAAGTCCCTAGATCCACAGGAAAGTTCTGGCTGTTGAAAAGCCCCTTCACTCACTCAGGATCTGAAACTTTTTGAGTCCTGTTATTGTTTTTTTTTTCTTTTCTTTTTTTTTTGAAGGATATAAAAATCAGTTAGGATGATAATTTATGGAGTGATGAAGCCAGGATGGTGGAGTTTTTTAAGCCTTGTCGTCCAGTTAAAGTGAAAGGACAGAGTGATTTCTATGGGTCATAAGTAAGGTTTCCAGCCTCGACGTCCTCTATTTGTTTTCTGTTCTATCCCTGAGCTTTTAATAAAAGTTTCAAGTCAAGCTTTGGGCCTTTTACTGTCTTATTCAAAGACGACATGATGTTTGATGGAGCAGGAAGAGGATCACAGGTTGGATTTGAATTTGAGTGAGCCTCATTCAGGGGCCCTCACCCATTACCCTGTTTCTTCCTTATTTTTATATTATTTTTTAGCTGATCTTTCAGTTTGTCATTTTGACTGTTGTAGACTTCAGATTGTTTGTCTTTGCCTGGGGTTAAAGGTTAGGGGTTAGAGTTGTTTCCATGGTGATTTGTTCTATAGTTGATCTTCCACTTTGTTGTCTTACTGTTGTGAACTTCAGATTTTATTTGTCTTTAAACTTTATTTCCCCTTGTTTCCTCTGTTGTGGTACTTTTCCCGCCCCAGCAGCTACATCTTCAGTGTCCTTAACGTGTGGTCTTCTGTCCGTTAGTTAATGGAAAACTGCAAACCTTGGCGTGCTGTAATTGACCAGTTAGAATCAAGTATTCAGCACTATTAGTTCTCCCATTACCTGGATCCTTCATTACACTTTTATTCACCACTTCAGCTGCATAAACATCACAAAGCATGCAGCTGATTTCACCATCAAACTTCCCCCCATCAAAGAGAGACCATTTAACACAAGCCAATTGGCTGCTTCGCTGCCATGACAACAGAGTGCCGGTGAATGAGGGGAACTAGATTTGAGATTGAATGTCACAACTTCTCTATGAAAAAGCTGGAAGATGGCGAAACAATGAGCGTTTCAATGACGGCGAAGAGGAAAGAAGTGGCCTCCAGAGCGCGCAGGGTCTGTTTGCAATCAGTTAGCTGCTCTAAAAGGCTGGATTAAACACCAGATAACTCTCACCTTGACAACCTGCAGGCTGCAAGCACACACAGGCAACACATTTCCACCATCCCTCATTGATTTTTATGATGCTAATTTCCATAAATAGAGAAGCTTTTCAGAGCTGAAGGGAAGGACTCGTCACATTTGCCGCCGACTCTGAAAGCCAGGGTTAATTGAGGTGGACAGTCCCAGTCGTGACACTAAATGGCTTTAAACGTCTCTTATTTTCGCCAGCGGTGCGTGAATGTCACGGCTGCTCGAGTTAACAGCAGACCCCCGAACCCTTGCACACTCACTGCTGGCTGAAACGCCTCTCTCAGGGTTATTCGGTTATTGGGTTTGGATGCAAATATGCTGTGAGATCATTCATAGCTTGGTTTCAGACAGTCACAGCTGTTTGTGGGGAAATCGTGCCAAAGGGAGAGAAACAATGCAAAGACTTGGGGGGGAGGGGATCACTGTGGAAACAAAACTCACCTTTTAACGTCAGGTAACTTTAAGTTTTTCCTTTAATACTGACAAACAGCTCCACGGGACTACACTCCTCTCCACAGTGGGCTTATTAACTGACTCACACATCAGATATCTGCCTCTCAGCTGCTGCCAAATGCCCGCTCACCATCCCAGATTCTGTTCAAACCTGTAGCATCTTGTCTCCAGATGTATCCCCAATGTGCCAACACGGACCGTTTCTTGGCCTTGTGTTTAAAATAATGTGTCTTGTTGGCAACTTTCACTTCCCTTCATCATTTTTGCCCAAATACACACTTTAACACTCAAAACAAAGTGCTGTAAGCTTCGGCAGTTATTAGGAAACTCAGCATGCGGGCTGATTTCAAAACCTTGCAAGGTCTCAAAGGGGAACTTTGGACTTCTGCAGACTTTCTAAGTCGGGAAAATTCTTTTATACCTGAAGCTTTTCTTCCAGATGTTGTTCAAGGTAACTTTGTGGTCTCCTCCTGCCTACTTTGCACCAGTTTTATCAATTATAACCTACTCTGTGAAAACTTTGTTTGCAGTGACACCTGTGGCCAGAATCTGTAGTGTTTCTAATGGGATTACGACTCCGTTCCTCACAAGCACCATCACCCACTGTTATTTGGATGTATTCCATTTGTTTTGGAGAGCAGATCTGTTTTTTAACACTCATTTTCTTTGTTCAAGACAACTTTTCCCAGGATTCAAAGTGAAAAGATGATACATTTATACCCATTTCCACCAAGCAGTTCAGTTCAGTTCGGCATGGTATGTCACTCATTTTATGGCCTTTCCTTTGTCTAAAACCAGAAAAGGTCTCAAACTTACCGACCCGTACCATCCCACTTCTTGGTACCCTTCTGTTTTGGGTGCCAGACATATCAGACCCCAGAAGCTGGTGCTTGAAACATTGCAGTCTGTTGACTGATGGAAAGACTCATCACTTCCCGTGTGACAGCGGATGCTGTATTTCTCCTGGTGGTAACCTTCTCTGAAACAAGGCTTGATTGTTCTTTGGCGATCACAAAGAAGAAGAGTTGCTGGATGTCTTCCATCACTGATCTTTGATTATTGTGTTGCGTTTTTCTTCTTCGTTAGATTTATTAGCAGTGTACTCTGTGTCACACTGCTTTGCTGGTACACACAACTGACGTGGCTATCAGCATCTGGCTTACATGTCATTTATTTAAGAAGGGCATGGTTGCCTGTGGAAACACAAACAGGATCAGGCTTTACCGATCCAACCCATACCTAACTGTGCCGATCCAAACCGGACCACTTGGTGGGAACAGGACTTAAGAGGCTTTCTGTCTACGTGTTGTTGGTTGTTAGACCCAACCACAGATCCTGACAAATTACATTTAGAACTGACATGATGGCGCTGATTATCTTGTTTTGAATTGTGGACTATGAACAGGCAAAAAAATAAAAGTGAGACTAATTCAGATCCCTGATCAAGTCCTCATGAGGCTGACTTTTAAGCTCCTCTGGGCTTTGCTCAGAAGCCTAGCGGGTGATGTTTGGGCTTGTTCTCCATCTACATCAGAAATATTGATTGAATGGTGGTTTCAGCTGACAGAGGTGTTTGAGCTGCACAGATAGAACAAAGAGGGGAGGGAATCCAGTATCACTTTCACTCTAGTTTTGGTTGTCTCATTAGATATGGGATGTAAATGTATCCCCCTTAGACTTTCCCAACACACTCTCTGTTCATTCACTCCTCAGTTTGAATAAAGCAGACCGGCAGACTTTCTCACCCTGCCGCCTGTGTTCATTATCCCACTGGGAAACTTGGATGAGGCGTGTGGCTAGTTGACTGAGAAATGATCAGCTAACCGACTCACAAATTGACTACCTGCCTCAGTGAATCACAACCTCACCTATAACCCTCTGCTCCTTTCTGTCGGACAGCTTTATGACAATGCAGACCACACAAAGAGCCTGTCAGCCTGCCGAGGCCGGATGTTACCTTCATCAAAAGGAACAAATAAGGAGGACAGTGTGCCACCAGCTGACCGCTCCCTCTGTGGTACCAAGGAGGTTGCCCCCTCACAGGAATCAATATCCAACAATGATTAACCTCGACATGCTGTACTGGCTGAAAGGTCTGTCCAAGTTCAGAGACAATACATGACTTTAGCCGAGCGTCAGCAGCTGAGTCTTGAGGGTGAGGGGGAGGTGATAGGTAAACCAGAGGCTTTCACAAGCTTTCTACGCACAGCGTCTTAATTGATTAATCGACTCATATTTTTAATGAACACATTTACTCATTCTGTCTGTATGTCGTCCTCCTCGCGTCACAAACACCTTCAACGTGACTCGATTTAACGTCAGCGGGCTGAGCTGGCAGTGTGGAGGATCTTAATCTGTGTTTTATTACAAACAGGATTCAGCTGTCAGAGGAAATATCATCCTCTGTGTGAATTTGTTGGATTCGACAAAATAAAACCCAAGGGGATGTTGGTGTTTGGGGGTGTCTTTACTGTGTGAGCACACCGTGTCCTGGCTGTGCTGCAGTTTGATGAAATACCTGTTCCTGCCGTTTCTGTCACTAGTTTTGTTATCTGTATGTGTGAAGTGTGCACAACAGAAACCTGCCAAACTAAATGCTTTCAATGGAAGTCACGACTTGTCTGAAAACGTTGGTGGTTTTACCTCGAGAGAAGTAAACAAGTGATGAAAACAGGCATGTTATAGATCTTGCACTCAGAAGACAAAACACAGCCCTACATTATCAAGTTGAATGTTAAGGGATGAAAACTAAGTTCCAGTTTCACCCTGATTTACAAAGAAACTAAGACCCTGACCCTGAAGCTAAACTGAATTAAAGGTTTTGGAATAAATATGTGAAAAAAGTTAGTCAAAAACAGTTTTATCATTTGTTTAATGAACAATCAAAGCAAAAGAAAAAGTGAAAAGAAAAAGCGTTGTTTCTTTTCTAAATGATGAAATATATGTCCTGCTTTTAGACGTTTCATAAGATTAATAATGTTGACCTTTAAATCAGGCCACAATAAACCCCAAGTTAAGACATATTAAGTCAACTGTCCCTTCAAACTCCACTGATAAGTCCAGCCGGACAAAATTTGATGAATCCACTGCTTTCGCTCTAATATGTGCTTCATAGCCCTCCCTAGACAACCCCCAAATTTTTAAAATCCAGCCCCTTCAGCTACTTTGACCTTCATGATGAAAATTTTTGGAGCATAACTATCACGCCAAGAGCTACAAAAAAAAGTGTCTTATGACTGTAGTGAAATCCTATCAATAAGTTCATAGGTTTAAGGAGAAATTGGCAGTTTTTGGCAATTTCTAGGGCACGTACTTTAAAGAGCCCCTCTTTGGTTTTTCATCAGATCAACTCTGAATTTAGTCTGAATATTGTAGACACAATGAAGACCAAAGTTTATCAAGGGATTTCTTGTAACTCATTGGGTACAACCAAAGCAGACAGTTTTTCAAAGTTGACGATAACCTTGTCAACATGCAAACCTTAATAATCCTCATAAACAATGTAGGACCTGGACCAAAACACACACATGAAATATCGCAGCCAGAGCATATACATGCTTTCATGTTCACCTTCACAGCAGTTCAAATGTGCTAAGAACACTTCATTATGCCGTCACACCTTTTTCGGGTCATGTCTTGTAGGTAAAGGGTGTGTCACTGCGCACGCTTCAAACCCTGATGTCTCGCTGTGAGCCAGGAAGTCAGTGTAACTCCACCATACAAGGTGTAATCTGCTTCAAAATTCACATCCACCACCAAGGTACACCTCTAAACACATCTATGAGCTTGTTTTTCTGCCACTGCAGTGGTCAAACGCAGTATTGCAATGTACTCTATGGTTTAAATATCCTATGTATGCTCGCTGTTGGGCCTAACCTCATCTACATGGGTGCAAAGGAAGATCTTGCTTTACTTGCAGCTGCAACATCCCCTGACAAGCACAAGGATGTGAGGGACTGTTCATTGACGCTTGTGGCTTTAATGTACCCATTTAGACCTGATGCAACATTCACACTTATATACCTTTAAGGACAGATGACAGCAGTTGTCATTTCTTAACTGTCAAAAATTAACTGAAACTTTCTACTCCACGTGTATTGCAGCAAATCTCATGAGTTATATATCTTGAAAGTGAAGACACCATCTAAAATTACCAACAGGTCCCATCCGACCTGAGAGGTAAAAACAGGTAAGTGGTGCATCTGGTCTAAATGGTTTCATTACAGCATCACTGTTTGAAGAGGTATGTCTTTCTGAACAGCTCCATTCTGCCTACGAATGATCCACAGAAAAGACCATCAGTTTAAAGATCGACTGAAGACTTATTTCTTCAACTGATTTACTGCATGCTATTAAAATGGCTTCTGTTAACATTTTTGAATTGCAAGTTTTTCTGCTGGGTGACACATTAATATATTTAAAAAAAAAAAAAAATGTTGCCACTCCTCCTACCACTAATATTATATTATATTATATTTATTATATTTTATTATATTATATTATATTATATTATATTATATTATATTATATTATATTATATTATATGACATAAAATTATATTATATTATATTATATTATATGACATAAAATTATATTATATTATATATTAATATTATAGTTGTTCATGGTTATTATTATAATCATTCTTATTATTACTTTAATAATTATTATTATTCATATTTTTCTCGCCCAATGATTGCTGGGATAGGCTCCAGCCACCCGCGACCCTGTAACAGGATAAGCGGTATAGAAAATGGATGGATGGATATTCATATTTTTATTCATTTATTAATTTATTTTTTCTTTATTCTTATTTATTTAGTTTTTTTTTCTTCTCTCTCTTCTTCTTAACTATTGTTATTATCATCCATGTCACAGTAACAATGCAACATTTTCTTATCATTCAATTAATATTGTCCTCTGTAATAACAAATATCATCAATCACATTTTTAGCACACACAACCACAAAGTTTTTTTGTTTACACCTGGTATGTCCCTGTATTGTCTAATTGCACAAATTAAAAAAATAAAAATAAAAATAGCTTCTGTTAACATGTTTGCATTGCAAGTTTTTCTACTGGGTGACACATTTCTATATTTAAATGCCGTTAAGAAAAAAGACTAGAAGTAGTAATTTTTGAGAAGGAAACTGAGGAAGTTTTGAGTTAATTATGTTGTAAACCTGAGAAATTAAACTTAAAATTTTTGAGTTTTTGAATGTTTTGACTTTGGGGGGAAAATCCCAAATTTCACAGATTTGATAAAAATGTAGATTAATATTTTAAGTGTAAAGTAAAACTTTCACAGGAAAACTTTGAACTTATAGATTGCTAACAAGCTGCCTTTTGTCCATTTCTTGGCCACATGGACCCACTTGGCAGTCTTGTCAAACTGGGCTTCCTACGTGGACTCCGCAATAAGGAGATATGTCCGATTTTGTCCCAGAATCATCACATTATGATAAGCATTCAGACTTGGAAAAGACAATGCTGAAGTATTGGGGCTTGCGGTGGAAAGCAGCGCGCTTCATTTGAAGGAGAAGTTAATAAATTTGTACATTTTCAAGTTTCTTAAGTTGAAAAATGAGTTTTCTTACTTAATTTTTTAATCTTTAAGTAGCCCTTATATGTTGTCATACATAAGTGTAAGAATGTATATGTTATTTTATAAGTACACAACAAATTAAGCAGATAAGAGGAGAAAAATCAGCATAGAGCTAAAAGTTCCTTACAGGTGCTTTAATTTGTAGGCAGCAAAGCAGTGGACTTGAAGGTCCAAACCCTGAGTGGGATGTTTTAGTTTTATATGCTGATGCAGATGAAAGAATTCATGAGGTTTAAGAAGAAAAGTGATGATATAACGATCAGGAGCTGGTCTCCCTGCCTGTCAGCTGAAGGAATGTGAATCAAACCGGTCTGTCTGCTGCCTGAAGCCCTGCAGCTGCCTGTCTGACAACAACACCGCTTTAGAAACACGGGAGGAGGAGGATGAGGAAGAGGAGTGGGAACACTCACAGTCGAGGTGTTTCTTCTTGGGTCCGCTCACTTCGTGTGTGGTGGCTTTGCACACAGCCTTGCTGATCGCAGACCCGGTCATGCTGTGCTGAGCTGCTGCGATCCTGTCCGTGATGGATTGGCCCGACATCTCTGCGTTTTTCCCTTATTCAGCTCAAAGACGGATCCGATCAGTGGATCAGATCAGCGTGACTGCTCTGTGGAGAGGCGCTCCCTAATCCCCCGGCGTGTAAAAATCAACAGATAGTTTATTTTATATGTTGGGAACACTTTATTCTCACTGTGCAGTAAACAAACACTCTAATCTGAGCTAGTCTGTGTTAGCTAATGTTCCCGTTGCAGCACTCAAACCAGGAAAGAGTCCCACTGTGGAAGTTGTAAACACTGGAAATGACTTTCTGTCCACTAATAAACATCGCTAACTGTCTGCTCCGTGTGTCCGGGGTGATTCTGTGATCCTACTTCCTCCTCAGGACAGGTCAAAAATAAAATAATAATCCGTGTGAAATCACAACCTCTCTCCTCCTCCACGTCAACTTGTTAGCTCGTGTGGCTATCAGTGGAATTCGCGTGAAAAAGTGAGTTTTGAAGCCCCGCGCGGGTGGAAAAAGTCCCTCAGGAAGCAGCAGCACATTGTTCGGAGGTATTCAGATGATGCGGAGGAGATGACAGCCCGAACAGGTGACAGGTGACAGGTGAGAGAAGGCGCAGAGCAGCTGGGTGTTAGCCGAGGAGCTACCAGGGTGAAGTCTGAGAGGGAAACCGGCGGAGCCGTGAAGTTCACAGCTCCCAGAGCTCCGTGGGGTCTCTCCGCGGGGTCTCTCCGCGGTCCTGTAGCTCAGTTTGTGCTCCCCTCCTCCGCTCTGCGGGTTTTAGGAGTCCAGACAGTCCCGTGCGGAGCGGTGCTGCTGTCTAAAGTCTCTCCGGTGGTTTCTCTTCACGGACTGACTGCCTGCTTGCTCTCTGCCGGACAAAATGGAAGCGTAAAAAATCAGCTGATCTCACAACTGTGCCGCCTTCAGGGACCATGGGAAGCTCGGAATTTTTATCACTTAAAGCCAAACTCTTCACCTCATTTAACAATTCCACTTTGACTCAATCCTTTCTCTTTTCTCTGAAACTAATTTGATTTACTAATATCTTAGACAAGCTTTCTGTGAGCGTTTAGTCACTGTTAGATTTCATGTTGATTTATAGGTTAACTTAAGTTTACATTTCACATCTTTTTTCCTTTTTGCTTTCTGTCAGGTACAGGTTTGATTCTAAACTTTTCAAATTACTTCCAGTTCACTGTTTTATTGTTAATGGGAACAGCATTTCATTTAATTTTAGTTTCCTACCTTTCAGACCTCATTTTATCTCAAATAATTTACAGCTCAGGTAATACTCCATATTTATTCAATGTTTTTAACTTTATTTTATTTAATTTTTAATTTCTTTGGTTTGAAACTAATTTTTTTCACACACGTTCATTGTATAAATAAATTTAATTTATTATTATTATTATTTTTCTATTTTTTTATTATTAAAAATAATATTAATATTTTTAAGTTCTCAATTTTTATACATATATATGTATTTTTTTCAGTTTATTTGGTTCATTTGGCTGGCATGTGGTGAGTCAAAAAGAGGCTAAAAAATAATTTCCAATTAAAATGAATGAATCCAAAATAAAAACAGAGTCGTTTGTGAAAAATATATTTTTAGAAAAATATTCGTAACATAAAAAGTTGTTCATGTTTGTGCATTTGTACATTACAAACACAAGAGGAGTGTCCGTTTTCATTTTTGTTCTTTTATTCATTTATTTTTTGTTTGTTTCTTTGTTTTGTTCTGTTCTTGTGTTATGATCTGAGGATCACCCTTGTCAACTTTTTTTCGTTCAGTTATAAGTCATTTGTTTTTTTTTACTCCGATAGCCTCTGAACGCCTCTCCAGCGGATTGGCTGAAACCTGGGGAGTGCATGTAGTTTTTAAGGTGTCACGGGTGTAATTGTAGCGGAATTTGTGAAACAAAAGTGTAAAGTTTTCTGTATTTTTCCCACCTCAGGTACGCTTCTGATGAATTAAAACATGAAACCCCTTGAAACCTTCCGTCTGTGCCTGTGTACAGGCCCGTGCCGCGCTGCTGTAACAGACATTTAAGGTGGTATTAAGTGATTCCTCAGACGCCGTGTCCTTGTTTGACTCCAGACTATGTGGAACACGGTGTGCTGAAGAAGCAGCGGGGAAACGCTGGAGCAGCAGCGTGCGCGCTCTGAGGGCTGAAGAAATCAGACGCAGGGCAGAGGAGGGCTGGATTTCACACTCCGGATGAGATGTGATATTACACACAAGCTGCTGCTGGTCTCACACACTGATTACAGCTGGAGTCTGTCAGGATGCAAAAAAAAGCTTAATGAAAAACCCGATTTTACCAAGACATGACCTTACAGTGAGAGCACATGAGGACGTGAAGCTGTGAGCTGTGACAGGATGAGTGGGTGATACCGTTAACCACATGTGCAGGCTGATGTATTTCTGCAGGGGCGTGTGTCAGACTGTCAGACAGATACTTTCAGTTTCAAAGGGGGGGCTGCAAAGTGCAGTATTTCCTGCCTGGGTGAGAAATTCTGCACACTGACTCCAGAAACAAAACCAGGAGCAGGTAAATTACCAGTGTTTGCAATGCTTTGACCTACAGTGACCTCTCTCCTCCTCAGACAGGAAGGAGAGACCGTGAGATGAGATGATTGATACGATGGAAAGAGAAACCGTTCACATGAGACACACTGGGCAGTCAGCCTGTCTGCTTTAATATTCAAAGCAGGGGTACACTTCTTTTTTGTCTTTGTTCTGTCTCTCTCTGAAACAGGGGTCAGATTTTGGTGTAAATGAAAAGAATGCTAAGCAACCGCCTTTTGCTTAAGCTAAAGTCCAAAAACGTCTCTAGGTTGGCTATTTATTGTAAAATCTGGTATGTAAATCAAACTGATAAATCAAAAGAAGTCTGTATTTTGGCACATTCAGAAATGTGCTGTTTCCTTGCAGATGTGTAGCTCTTTGTTACAAACCGCTGAGAAAGATAAGAATCATTTTGTCTTGTTTTTTTTCTCTCAGAACTTCTCTGACGCTCAGGCTGTTCAATGTTTTCCCCTAAAAATAACCAAAGAGATTCTCTGACATGAGCTCCACGTCAGACAAGATGAAACCGTAGTTTTATTCACTCAACTGAAGCTGCATTTGACATCAATATGAGACGCACAGAGGACGTGCCACAGCATGCAGCCGGGAGTCAGGAGCAGGGATGAGACACAGCGGGGTGAAAATGTGTGAATCCAATCCACACAGAGACAACCACTCTTTCTTCTTCTTCTCCTATTCCTGTGAAATCTGCAGACAGAGCAAAGAGCAGCAGAGAGAAAAGGGAGGAAGAGGAGCAGCCACAGAGGATGGAAGTGGTTAGTGCTTCACAGACCACCAAAGACGGAGAGTGTCCTCGCCAACATGCACTGAGAACAAAAAAATAGCTTTCATGTGCCGTAACAGCTGCAGCATGACTGAATCCAGGGCTTTTCAAAATAAAATTCACAATGATGATGAGGTTTGATATTTCTGCTTGAGTGTTGTGAGATAAAGACAGCGCTCCAAAAATGTCTTTATTGCATCATGAGAAGAGGAGCAGGAATTCATGAGGCATGAGTAATGCTTCAGGGACTTCACCACCTCCACCTGACGTGAATATAAGAGATGGAGACCCACGTGAACTCGTGCAATCCCACCTGCACCCTGCAGACACTGATTCCACCACTCGTGTACTCATTTAACCTCTCCCTCCATTCTGGCTGACGCGGAGTGCAGTGTTGCCATCTGCAGGCAGAAAGCCCAAACTCCCTATTACCATGGCAACAGTTAGAATGCGGGGAGAACCCTTACCGTAGCCCCTGGCAACAGCCTCCCGGTCCCGTTGGTGGGCTGTCAGTCACAGGGATGAGCTGCTGCTCTGCACATGTGCTCTGAGAGATAGGGGTACATCCATTAGCGTGCAGCAGACAGAGACGAGGTCAGGTGACAAAGAGACAAAGATGGAGGGCGGACGATGGGAAGGTGGTCACAGGTCAGACATGATGTAGAAATGTGCTGGAGGATGTCGGGGAGGAGGATTTAAAGGATGAGGAGGTTCAACAGGGGCTGAGATATATGGGAAAAACAGCTGCCAAGAGTCTGAAGCTTCATGTTTCTGAATTCACATTAAGAAGTTTGTCTTCATTCAATTCACAACACAGTAAATAAAGATGAACAACACACCTCATCTTCTAGAAACTGAAAATGCTCCAGAGATTCCCACCAGATTTCCACGAGATATTCACAAGACTCGCTGATAGGATGATGACACCACACAGAAATCTGAAATCTATTCATAACATATTACGGGCCTCAAACATCAAGGTCTGCCAAAGGCTTCATCACAGACTGACCTCCAGAGGGCTGGCCAATCAGAGAGAAGGTGGTTTGTGGGGCAGGGAGCCACAAAGAGACAGCAGCTAAAAAAAAAAAGGTGGAAATAAGGGTTTTCTATTCACCATTGAGAGGAAAATAGGGATTTCATTGAGCTGTAAATCATGAAAGATACTACAGGAGAAAAACTAAAACTGGCACAATACCCCCTCTGTAAAAGAAAGGATGATCCTTTGCAACCATTCTGTCCAGTCCACTTGAGCATAGAGTCCTGTGTTGCTTTGAGGCTGACCCTTTGAGTTTTTGGAAGGTCAGATGATGTTTGCAGGACCTGTTAGGCAGAAAATCTTCAAGCGTGTTAGTCAGAAAATCAGAAGGCTTGTTAGTCAAGCAATCAGAAGGCATGTTAAATCAGAAGACCTGTTTGGCAGGAAATCTTCTAGCTTATTAGTCAGGAAATCAGAGGGCCAATCAGTCAGAAAAAACATCAGATGGTTTGGCAAACAGAAAATCAAAAGGCCTGTTAGTCAGAAAACCACCAAGCTTAATAAGCAGATAATCATAGGCCTGTTTGTCAGAAAATTAGAGAGCGTATTAGTCATAAAATCAGAAGGTCTGTCAGTCAGAAAATAAGAAGGCTTGTTAGTCAGAAAATCAAAAGGTTCGTAAGTCAGAATAATCAGAGGACCTGTTGGTCAGACACTGATGGCCTGATGACAGACAGCTCTGGTACAGATAACATGAATGACCAATGAATTATGTCATCTTATTATAGAAGAACAATTTCAGAGCAGGCCTTCTTACAGGAAGGTGGACTCAGTTTCTGCTTCTTAAAATTAAACTGAATTTGTGATTTCTGATTTCTGATCTTTGGTTCATTTTTGTAAACACCCAGCACTGATCATCTCCTGTATTTTCACAGTTTCAATGAGCACACTGTCTTACTTCAATAAAAGATTCACCACAAGGTGTTATACTTCTCCATTTTGTCTCTAGCTGAATGAAGACAAACAGGCAGGTAGTGAAGAGGAGGTCGAACGGGTGGAAAATGGGACATCTGACACCATCTGGTGGATGGATGGAGAATGGTAGAAGGGTAGACTCATAGTGCCCCATACAAGAGGATTCTGGATCAGGTTCATGTCCCAGGTTGCCATCCCAATGATCGAAAGGTGTGGCCTAATTCAGAGCTGACACAAATAATCTTCAAGTTTGTGGTAAAAATACGACTTGATCGGCATTGTTCAGATTGAGATTTAGGATCTGTCTGAGCTTTGAATGTTGGAACCAGTAGCTGGCCAATCAGAGGGAGGGTGGTTTGTGGAGCCACGCATGCTTGTAAAGGCAGAAGTGGAAAGATTAATAAAAATTTGTACTCAGATACAAGAGCTGGTACATTGCTTCAACTGTGCTTAATTACAAGTAAAAGTATTGGTGTTAAATAATACTTCAGTAAAAAGTACAAAGTCTACTCAAAGTATTAATTACTTTTTAACAAGAGATGTTTTATTGTGTTGTCAGTAGCAGACAATCAGTTGTTGCTGTCAGAGTGATGTCATGGTACTGATCAATCTGTGATGATGTCTCCTTTTCTCTCTCTGTGCATAAAATTTCCTCCGGCCACAGGCACTTGTCAGGTATCAAGCCTGTTGCGTTGGTATTTTACCTCCAAACACCTGAGCATGCAGTGGTGAAGTTTTCCTTTCTTTACATCACTGGCGTGGTGGTGATCGAATAGCCTTTTTGGCTCCAGTATGGAGCTGGAAGGCTTGGATATTGATTCAGATGGTGGCGTACTCAGAGGAGACTTGGGATTTAAAAAGTTATGAAGTGGATTACATGGTGTAAATTGTACTTCAGTATGAGTAAGAAAACACACTTGGAAAAAAATAATTGTGAAAGTACAAGTACCAAAAAATATCTACATAATTACAGTAACTTGAGTTTTTGTCATTCATTACTTCCACCCCTGTGTAAAGATTATTTCTCTCTGCACAGTGAGCAGAAAACATCCCTCCATCACGATGCCCCTCAATGTTAGTTTGAGCAAACCTGATCCCTCCAGATCTGCAGGACACTTTGTTTGTCAAGAGACACCGAGGTGACTCATCTCTGCTGAAATGTTTCACAATCAGCCAAAGAGACGCAGACACTGAAGAGTCACTGAGAGCACTTCACAGAGGATTTATATAACATGAAAATAAAGAGACTGTGCAGCAGACCCAGTTCTCATGGTGCCAACACAAGGTTATAGAAGCAGAGCATTTTAGGTCCTTCATATCAGAACCACATCAGAAAAAGAATTATACAGCATAAACTGACGCTGAATGACATCAGCCTTTACCTAAGATCTTTTAACACCACTCATTATAAGATCTCAGCCTCTCCAGGTGGGAAAGGTTGGCTGTTTCACTCACCACCACTTTTAAGTGCAAAGTCCATTTTTCACACCTTTAGGATGACTTTGAGGGACTGGTTGCTCCAAGAATGGCCAACATTTACCTGCAGCCTCAGAGAGACATGAAAAAATACTTCTCTCAAAGTAGGCCAGCATTAATGTGCTTTGTACCGATGATGACGCCACCATGAAGCACAGAGAAGGTCAAGTACATACTGAAAGAGGTTGATGGAGAAACTGGAAGAGGAAGAGCAGATTGGTTGAGAATGTCAAGGAGCTGTGAAGCTTCTGAGAGCTGAAAAAACAGGTGTGAAGATGGGGAAATAATGACGGGAAATGATGGAGACGGGTTAATGGGGGCTCTCAGAAAACCCTGAGACTCAACCAGCCAAGAAAGAAGAAGAATGACTGAATGGATAAGTTTTGTCTGCTGTGTTACTGTGCGTGGTGTAGGAAAAGGAAATGAAAATCATTTCAATATGAAGAAATATCCAACAACAGCTGCTAAAACCAAGATTTAGTGGGATTTATTGGGGTCTATCTTTTCCAACAGTGCAACACCTTTACAGAATATGTCTTCTACAAAGTATTTCAAAAGTTTTTCATAGACTCTGTAGCCCGACATGTCACACACCCAGGTGTGTCATTTTCTTCTTCCAACTCCATTCCCCTCAAGAATCGAGTCAGAGAGAGAAAAGTCAGCTCGTCATGTCAGAAAAGAAAACAAGTGACAGCGACGTCACACCACCCCAGAAAGGGTTTCTGTCTCTGACCCCAAGGTGACGGGTTGGCAGCAGCCGATGCAGATGTACCTGAGGATCCACAGGTAGATGCTGCCAGACAAGACAACGGTGAGACCAAGCAGCAGGAGGCTGATATGGGACTGAGGACTCAGATTGAACAACATCAGGAAGGTATGGAAGGAGTCATCGCTGGATTTCTGAGCTGGAAAGAGACAGAAAAGGCAGGGAAAGAGAAGGGGACAAAGTCACAGAAATGAGAATCAAGGTGGAGGCATATGTTTTTTAAATCTGGAAGTGCAGGGTTTACCACCTGGGGGCATGAATGGTATGACTTTAAGCAACCAATTTGATAAAGTTTTCTTGAAATATGAAAATCTTGGAGGGAAAGCAGTGGTTCAACAAAAGTAAGGGTGGTTCATCCTACGGGGACCATGAATTTCTAAAGCAGGTGGGAAAAGTCTCTAGATCCTTAAAGGTTTCACAGTTCATCCCTTGAGACCCATGAATACACCCAGATCCAAAACTTTGACCAGTTGGAAGAAATGATCAGCTTCACAGTTTGTGGGGTGTTTCATCAGGGAACCATTAATGGATCTTAAAAAAAAAAAAAGAAAGACCAGCTCACCTTGAAAGTAGCTTGATAAGTTTGTGCATATTATTTTTTTCTTTTTGCCCTGAGTGAGAAAGACAAGAAACTATATCATAGGAGTTAGTAGAGTTCATCCTATGGGGACATAAACACTGGGCACTATCCAAACCTAAAAACTGATGCTGTAAACATGGAACAATTTTGCTGTGAAACTTCCAACATTAATATTCTAGTGGAAGCGGTATGACAGAGAATCAAAATCACTTGCATGTATCGTCTGCGGAGCATAAGTTTGAAGATTTTCTACATGAGGACGGTGAAAGTCATAACAAGTCACTATGCCCAACTATCTGGTAGCTATTCTGAAATTTCATGCACATTTTTAATTTTGATTTGCAGATCCTACAAGAGGCAAAGCCATAGAATTACCCAACATTTTTCAGTTCATGCCAAGGGGACAATGAATGTCTATCAAGCTGAAATTCTGGTATTAATCTTTACGTTTTGAAATATAAACCAGAAAATGAGAAGAAAGAAGAAGAGAGAATAGGGAGATAAAACAGAAGCTTTATGATAAAGTCATTTAGATGTATCACTAGTTTTGACTGTTTGATCCTGTCAGAGGAAAAGCCATGTTGGCAGTACCCAGAGTTTTTCAGTCCATCATGAGGGGACCATGAATGTCCAGCACTTTGAAATGCAAACGATAGTTAATGTGTTTTCCAGAGTTAATAAAAATGCTTGGCTGGCCACAGGGTAGTTTAAGACAAAAATTGTGTCATTTTTTAAAAGTTATCAAAGTTCATCCCATAGGGACAATGAATTACCATCCATATCTGTGCTGTAAATGAGGAACAGCTGCACTTGAAGTCTTCCATCATAGACATTTGAGTGGAATGACTGGGAATCAAGTTGACTTGCATGTATCTCCTGAGGAGCAGGAGTGTGAGGATTTATCACCTGAGGACAATCAATGTTTGTGCCAGTTTATCTCACGGCTATTTTGATTTTACTGACTTTAAGATCCAGTTTAAGGAAAAGCCATGGATTGTCCATCAAGTTTCCATTCATCACAAAGAGACCATGAATTTTTTTAACAACATGAACTCCACACAATATTTGTTTCTCATGTGCTTCCCAAGTTACACAAAAGTATCCACCACATAAAGCCACTGGAAGAAAAGGAGAATTTATGTGATAAAGTTGTTACCAACATGTCTTTGAAAGTAGCATGATAAGTTTATGTACATCTGAATTTTTGACCATAGATTAATTACAGTCAAGAAATGTTGGCATCACGTGAGTTGTCCATGAATTTAAATGGGCTGTGAGGAGTTTCTAAGTGATCTTGAAAAAGTCTCCCTTCTAGATACATGCCTGATCCTAATCCTCACTTTAAATGAGATTATTAGCGTACATATAGGTTATTCCTAAATGCTACTTCTCAGATTCCTGATTGAGTTGAAGACCAAAATTGATTTACAGCACTTCTAAGTCTCTATGACAACACCACGCCAGCTGATGACGTTTTTTTTTTGAGAGAAGAGAGATCTGTGTCTTTCTCTGCTGAAAATGATTTCTGTGATTCATTTTGTTGTGGACACTGGAGCCTAACTGTCAGACAGAAAAAAAGACAAAAGAGCAGAAGAAATTCAAACAGGAGAGAGATAGAGCACGAGCCAAAGGCTAAAACATGAGCTAATGGCTAAAATATAAGCTAAAAGCTAAAAGGGCTAAACTGTCTGTGCTAATGTTGATTCCAACCCACAGTCAGCAGTTATTCTGCAGTGGTCTGTTCAAACTTGAGAGTCTATCAATAAAATGAAGAGTGAGGTTACGTTAGCTCTGATTGGTAGATGACTGGCAGGACATAACCAGGATTCACTAACATTACACACAATGAACTCATCTCAAAGCATCTGGCTGTCAGGGCTTCATCAACTACGATACAAACTCACAGTGTTCTTGTTGTCACGTTTAGAACAGAGCTATGTAACTGTACTGATAAATACCTTACCTCATTGCATTGTATCCAGTAAAAAGTTGACTTGAACAAAGAAAATTTGTTCCAAAACAAACACACGCCTGGTTAAAAGTCACAACTTTGCCACAGTGTGCGTGTGCGTGAGACTGAGGCCAGAGGGTGGCGAGGCAGTCCAACGAAAACTTAAGTGAGTCATCCTCTTCACTCTACCTGTCGGGTTAGATAACTGAAAACAGGCTTTAATGAGGATCTTCTGCTCTCTGACACAGCCTAAAGTGAACATTCATGGTACTGCAACTTCCCGAATTAGCTTTATCTCCTAACCTGACTGAACCGACTGATGATAACAAAGAGATGATGTTCTGTTGTAACTGTACTCAGAGAGGAAGTTCTCCAGAGTCAGTCACAGCTGAGGTCACTCACCTCTGCTGGAGTGAAACAGCAGAAACGCGCTGAAGAGGATCCTAACAGCAGCCACCATCTTCATGGAGGATGGGGTTAGCAGACCATTTCCTGTATGGTTTTAAAAATCAGAATGAACTCAATCTGTTCCATTTCCAAGAATTAACATGTGCAAGAACGTCAGTGATTGTTTTGAGTTAAATATCCTGAAACAAAATGAAGTGTGATTATTGTTGAGGAATGCTGTAATATGTCCAATAAGAGGAGCAAGTCAAGCAAGAAGTGGGAGCGAACAATTCAAAGAGGATTATCTCAAAACATTAAAGAAAAATTCAAAATTTGCGCATAATCCTGTTTTAAAATACAGAAAACATGCAGACTTTACCTCAAAGAACCAAAAGCTGAGCACAATCCTCTCTGCCCTGCTGTCGCTCCTCTCAGGCTCGACACTCTTCCTCACAGAGTCTGACCGATGATCTGTTTTCCTCTCAAAAGCACACAAGAAAAACAAATCCATTCAGCAGCCAGCTTTTGCAGCCGGCACCTGCTCCTGACTGGAGAGTCTGCCAGTGTGGCGGACTTTGCAGCATCCTCTTTTACCAACACAGACAACTGCCCATCCCCCCCTCCCCTCCTCCTCTGTCATTCAGCCAGCTGAGATCTTTGTCTCCTTCCTGAGCGTACCTGAACAGATTCAAAACACAAAGAATCCATGATGCGAAGTAAACACACAGATTTTAACTTGATATTCTCTAATTCTTCACATAACAATAAAACATAGCTTTTGGCGCCCTCTCGTGGTTCAATCTTTGCACTGAAATAAAGACTACAAGCTGTGGCAGATATGTGCATTAACGTATGTTTGTAGCTGGTTTTGGAGTGTTTTTCTCACCTGTGATGATGCACAAAGATCTGATTACCATCGATGCGTCTCTCAAGAGTGAGAGATTTGACACCTTGCTATATTTGACCAAGCACATCACACATTTTTATGACCAGATTTAAAAAACAGCTCTCCTCTCCTCACTACGCCACAGCTTCAGCTCCAGCGAGTCACTAACCGTTTCTTTCCGAAGTTCAGTTTAATGTAGCTTGATGACATGCTTTTGGACCTTTTTGGGGCTTATACTGCTAACTTTTTGCATACGATGCTCTTCTTTAGCTTCCAGCTTTGTAAGATGATGGGACTCATCTTACAAGCAATGAGTTAGCGTAGTGTCTTGTGTAGCTTGTGAAAAGGCTAACATATTAGCAAAAAAGGCTAGCCACACAGGAGCAAGATGATACTTCACTTCAAGCAAAGTGTTAGCAGACAGATAGTGACAGCTAGCTTAGCATGAGCAACATAGTTTGATTAAAATGTATATCAAAATCAGAAATACATTATTGATTCCTGAAGGGAAATTAAACTTCACATAAGTTAAATAAATGAGCAAATAAGCTTGTGTGGGCAGTGGGGATGCTATCAAAAATCTAGAGCACTTGTTAAAATGGATGTAAACAAAAATTAAAAAGGGATTGCTTTTGGCTAAATGCTTAGTCAAGCATGCTAACAGTGACGATAACAATTTTTTTTTTAGCACAAGTAACATTTTGCTTAGCATCCTAACTTAGCTTGTTAGGGCTGAACATATAACCTAAGCTAACTGTTATCTGATCATTTCTTTAGCCACGTTTCATTTTAGCCAATTTTAGAGCTGCACAGCTAACCTAGCTAAATTCAGCACATTAACAGTCATGAAGAAAATTGTGAAAACTGACACCCCTGGATTTCCATCCACGGACTCACAACCAGTGACGACAGGACAGTAAAAACATACCTTGGTGAAGACTCTCTGAATAACATTGTTTCTTTATCTACCATAATTTCTCAGAAAACCTTCACACACACAAACACACTCACACAAACCCTCAAGAGCATTTTTAACGACCAAGAATCAATCCCTCTCATGTGAACACTTCAGAAACGGCAAATAGAAACACATCAGCAACAGAGAGTTATGATGTGTTTCTGAGGATCAGTGAATGGAAATATTCACATAGGTGGGCGAAAAATTATAGAGCATCATTCAGCAGGCAGAGCGAAGGGGGGGGTCGTACACATTTGCTGCTTTTGACGATGTGCCGCGTAATTAGAGTTTGATTCTGAGCGTTCAGCTGATGAGAAACACAGCTGTGAGAGCGGGCTGGCAGAAATAAAACAGACAGCAGTGGGGCATGAAGATAAGATAAGAGTAGGTTAAAGGGTAGTGGAAGAAAGTAAGTGCAATCTTACATGGACACATTCAGGAACAGAGGTGAGTATGTCCACATGAGGTCTAGCTCATGTCTACTTTCCTGGTACTTGTTTGTAAAAGAGACCCTACGAACGCACCAAATCTACCTGTTAAGATGGAGCATATCAGTGTTTCTGACGGATATCTTTAAAGAATATGTATGGTTTTTTTTTTTTACTATTTTGTACATCTTTATACCTGTATTTACTGTGAAAACACTCAAAAGGAAGGTTTTTTTTTGTCTTGTTTTGTTGCAAAAAATAAAAATAAAATAAATCCCTTGGAGCATTCCCCATAAATGGGTGGCTTAGACTGAATCCAACCTCTGGTACCTTTCCTGCATTTCTTTTCCCAGTCTTACTCTATTCATTCTTAGACAATAGTCAGAAGTACTCTACTTTAACATAATTAGTCAGGATGATTGGGTTATTACCAGATGTAATGAGGTAGAATGAGACCTGAATTTATCCTAGTGAGTCAAAGCTTCATTGGAGTGAGTACATTTGACTTTCTTGGATGAAGAAATCAATCTCATGTCAGGAAATGTTTTGTAGATAAAATTTGCTTGCCATAATCACGGATACTTTCACCAATTACAGGAAATTCTGGTCATGTATTTTGCTTGAAATTTTTTGAGATGTGATTTATGTCATGTCTGAAGTTTTTTATTATTACTTATTTAATTTTCTTCATTTTTACCAGGAGCACAGAGAAGTGCTTAGGAATGTCATGTTTACATGGTGTCTGAAACTAGCTGAACTCTGATGGAGGAAATGTTAAAGTCCTCAAACTGTTCTTTGACGCCTTAACATGGTTTGCATTTTTTATTTTTGTCTTCAAAGAGTACTATGATATGCTTTGGAAGTTTTTTATTACAAAAACACAAAACAAGGCATTCAAAATGTTGACAGAGAAAAACTGTGTTACAGGTAAAAGTATTCTTTAAATATATTGTTTACTATTCAAAACTACAATCAACACCTGTAAAACCTTAAACATAAGTCCCACCTGTAGTCTCTCTCTGGAGAAAAGGATTTAAACTGGTTCTGCATAAAGGCTTCTACCACACTCAGCACTGTGCAGTTTCTGTGCAGATGTGTAGCTCTTTAAAACACCACCTGTTATCACTCATATCTATTTAGTATTGGAGCTCAGCCTCTGGTAGCTCTGACAGACCCACTGCCTGTGACTAATTCCACCTTATTGGTGCCAGCTCCCTCTACTGGTCCCATGTGGTCTTACATTTAGAAGTCCTATGATGACACCATGCATCTTTTTTATCTCCTGTGCTGCAGATTAAATATTTCTTCTTTATCTTCCATGAAACTGGTTTTTGCTTTTAAACATATGATAACTATTTAAAGCTCATAAAGAAAAGTTGAAACTTGTGCATATCTCTAACTTCAACAAAGTCTGGACCAAGGTGGGATTTAAGTCGCAACAAGACAATCACATAATAGAGTTACTTCCCACCCCTGATCTGTTTCAGTCTCTCTGATCAGAGCAATCCATCCTTCTGTTTTTCACACGTTGTCTCCGTCTCTGGGTTTGTGTGATGAACATCCTGAGCACCCGCTGAGTCCCTTCTCCTTCGTGTTGTATTCAAACCGAGGCAGAACCAGAACGCTACCTTCGGGTTCAGTTCTGGTGGCACCAGACGCGTCCCCTGACTCTCTCTCCTCCTCCACAGACATGATGTTCCTCACCAGGCAGGTGATGGCGGCGTCGATGTTGGTGTTGTCCTAGAGAAAGAGGGGCATTGTGTCAAAAAGAGACACGACTCTGTAGTGGAAGTCACCTCATGGGCTCAAAACCTCTTCAGAGAAGAGGACACCACAGACAAACACGTTCCAGTTTATTCTGTCTCTGCTAAAACCAAAAAAACGAACTGAAAGATGCCAAATCATGTTTAACTCAGGCTCATCTTTTCTACTTCTACATCAAGATTGAGCCTCACATTCATAAAAAGAGAATTAAAAAGTGATCAGAGGTTAAAGAGGGAAGTGAAATCAAGGGGCAAGAGGTTAAAGATACAGGACAAAGGCTCCCCATTGTTCAGCTAAATGGAAGAAAGGCTTCTGTGTTCTAACGCCAGATAAAGATCTGTTCAATAAGAAGATAGAGAAAATCAAATCAGCTGGAGAGAGCAGAGGAGCAAGAACACAGAATGTTACCAACACTCCCTGTGATCCAGCCGCTCTCAGTGCGTAAAGTGTGATGGATTCAAAGGCGTTTATTTATTTATTTATCTATTTTTTGACTGGGAAAACAAGAGTAGCTTTAAAATCAGGAAGACAAACTGAGGCTGAGAGAGGCTGGAGGAAGGCGCAATGGAAAGAGACAAAACCATGAAACGTGTGAACTAAAGCTGAAAAAGGTAAGATAGAAGGTAAACAGGATACATGAGATACGTCTAGAGACGTTTAAGCATGACTTGCCTTTGCTGACGTTTCATACCAGCCCACAAACCCGTACTCTCTGGAGAAGTTCTCCAGTTTGGGGAGCTTTGGACACAGACCGTGACGCCGCTGATCACACTTGTTGGCCAGAAGAACAGCAGGCACAGACCTCCCATTGCTCAGAGCAACCTAACAGAACCAGAACCAATCTATGAGCAGTATTTAGAGGATATTCTTATATCCAAAGTGGTTCTTGGACTAACAAGCCTTCTGGTTTTCTGAATAATGGGCTTTCTGGTTTAGAAGCCCTCTGAATAACAGGCCCTGTGATTAATGGGGGTCCTATGACTAAAGGGCCTTCAACAAGCCCTCTGGTTAACAAACTTTCTAAATGACTGGCCCTCCAGCTAACGGACCTTCTGACCAGCAGGCCTCACAGTTTTCTGACTAATGAGCCGTATGATCAACAGGCCCTCTGATTAATTGAGGGAATATGACCAACCGGCCTTCTGGCTAACAGACCTCTAAGAACAAAGGGCCTTCTGGCCAACAGGCCTTCTATTTTCCAGACGACTGAGTCTTCTGATTTTCTGACTAAAGGGCCTTCTAATTTTCTGGCTAAAGGGCCCTTTGACTAATGGGCCCTCTGACTAATGGGTCTTCCGGCTAAAGGGCCTTCTGATTGTCTGATTAAAGGGCCTTCTGATTTTCTGACCAATGGGCACTCTGGCTAACGGGCCCTCTGGCTGAAAGACCTTTAAGAATAAAGGGCCCTCTGGCTAACAGGCCCTCTGACTTTCTGACTAAAGAGCCTTCTGATTTTCTGACTAACAGGCCTTATGACTTATGGGTCTTGGAGGAATAAGGTGGGCTCCCATCGTGTCTACCTTTGAGTCCAGGTCTCCTTTCCATTTGAGAATCGCCTGAAAGGTGGACAGCCTGGTCATGTCGAAAACAACTAGGGCGCCCACGGCTTCTCGGTAGTAGACTCGGGTCATGTTCCCATAGCGTTCCTGCCCTTTTAACAGAAAAGATGACAGAAAGATCAGAGTCACATGTCACCAGCTGATCCCAGACTTTGTTAAATACCTGAAAATCCCAGAACTCAATTAGAGACTGAGGAAACTTCTTTTTATATTCGCTGGACAACCTGACCTTAGAAAGAGCTACACAAAATCTACTTTAAAGCTAAATGATCCTGTGTGTGTGTGTGTGTGTGTGTGTGTGTGTGTGTGTGTGTGTGTGTGTGTGTGTGTGTGTGTGTGTGTGTGTGTGTGTGTGTGTGTTTGTGCGTGCGTGCGTGCAAACTGCTGCAGCACAGTACGTGACTGTGTGTGTCACTGAGTGTATGAATAAGTCTCTATCCTGAACGCTAACTTCCTCCACATGATCCTGATGTGGTGGTGAATCAGCGAATGAGGATGTGATACACACACACACACACACACACACACACACACACACACACAGCAGGACAATAGCTGATCACAGAACACACAAAAACATGGGTTGACTCTGAATGTAGCATGTTGTTGTTCATGGAAGACTCAACCTGTGACCTGGCGTAACGTCTTCCTGCGAGGAGAGGAGTACTACTTTGAAGTTATCCAGATTAGCACTCAAAACAGTGATGGGATTATCATTATGCTGATGATCATCTGCTGAGGGTTTTTCATTAGAAAAGACCCTCAGACACACTTTAAAGAAGGGACTCCAGCGTGAGACCATCACACTGGCTGGTCTAAAGTCCCACTCCCTGATCGCTTCATGTAAATGACAGCTGCTATCAGCTCTCATGCTGTTAAACAGGAAACAGAAAGCTGTTTTTTGTTAAACCAGTGAGCAGCAAGTGCTGCAGCGTTAACTCAACCATTTTTCTGCAGAGAAAAAGTTTAACCACATGTTCAGGGCGGTCAACAGTTGAACTGTGCATCGTCATAGTTGATTGTGTCAGCAAGATGCAGCCAAAGATTTAACAAAGGGACAGTTCACTAATTCGCATGTTAATTTCTGCAATGCAACCATGACTTCACAAAATGTTATCTTTATCATTAATTTAAAAACATTTGTATTCAAGTCTAAGGTACCCAGAATTAACTATGAATCTCAAAAGTCCACTCATCCAAAGTTTACTCCCTAAGCCATCACAAAATTGGTGTCTACAAACAACATTTTGCAGCACTTGCAGTAGCCTCAACCTTAATTCTGACACTCTTTTTAGCAGTTATTACTGCAAGGTTTTAAAGTTAATCTGTCTGAACATTTGTCAAGCTTTTCCTTTACAAAAAAGGAAGCCATTGTTGTAGACAACTGCCAAAGTCCTGCCCCCAGTGCCGAAAAATACATCATCAAGTTTGTAAGCGTTTCAAAAGTTCAACTTTTTTTCAACTACATTTGCTGTGATGACTCCTTGAGCACTCTGGCATCTAGGATGCTAAGCTTAGAAACTAAATAAAATCAATTTTGAAAAGAAAACAGGTGCTTCCAGTACCAAAAAAAACTGCAGTCAGTGGAAACAGGCCCTTATTCTCGCATGTTTCACTAGTGCAGTGAAATTAACAAGCTGACTCCCTAAACATATTTGCACCCAAGATGCTAAGAGGTTGGAAAACAAAAATAAATCAGGTCTAAAGAGAAAACAGGCGCTGCAAGTGCAAAAATTGCATTTAGTGGACACAGGCCCTCAATGATGCAGGTTTAACTTGTGCAGCAACAGAAACCAGCTGACCCCTTGAGTGTCTCTGCATCCAGCATGTTGTGAGCTTAGAAAGCTTGACTAAATCCATCCTGCATGGGAAAAGGAACAAAATCTGTGCAAGCTAGTGGACACAGGCCCTTATTTGTATAAATTTCTCTTGTGCAGCAACAACAAAAAAGAAAAGCTGACTCTTTGTATTCTTTTGCACCCAGAACACTCAGAGCTTAAAAACCAAAATATATCAGTTTTAAATGAAAAATAGTCAAAACTGTTAAAAGTCCAGGGCGAAAAATTACATTTGGTGGACTAAGGCCCTCGTCCATACAGATTTTGCTCCTGCAGCAAAGTTAACCAGCTTACTCCGTAAACACTTTATCTCCCAAGATACTAAGAGGTTAGAAAACTAGACCAAAACTGTCAATGTGAAGAAAACAGGTGCTGCAAGTGCAAACACTGCAGTTCATGGACACAGGCCCTTGTTCATAAAGACACTCTATGTAAAAACAAACAACACATTCCTAATATGAAAGAACTTTATCAGAATTAATTAGTTGTTGAAAGAAATGAAACGTGAGCTATTTTGACACTTGATACTTGGCCAACCTTGTCAGGTTTTACGTTATCCATGCCAAGCCTCCAAAAGATGGGGGTGTAATTCTATTTTTTGTTTTATCTGCTTCCAGCAAAAATATTACATTATTTGGTCCTAGTCGAACAACAAACAACTGTTGTGGTGAGGTGGTGATGAAACAGTTTGGTTAAGATCTACTTAAACTATTGTTTGCACAATGTTAGTGCAACTTTTTAGCATTTTGCACCATGAGAATCAAATTTTGCAACCCAAACCTGAATTTGAATAATCTCATAAGCACAAAAAAGCCTGTTTTCAGCTTTGTGACTGTGCATTTTCAGCTAATCCAGCTAAACTGTTCATTTAGTTAAGCAGAAAGAGATTTTCCTCGATGCATAAAGGAGCATTTTATTCTTGTGTTCACTAGAGGCAGACTCTTAACTTACCCGTCTGCAGATGACCTAACCCTGCATTTAAAAACTACTTTTCATATTTAAATAACCAGTCAAACAAACTGAGCGTCAGTGTCATCCTGTTTCTTATTTGCCTATGTAAATCCAGTGCCTCTGAGTCCCGTCAGGGTGCTTTTCTGCCTCGTTTTAACACAATCTAAGGGGGACAGTTTGACATACCTGCGATGTCCCACAGCTGCAGGCGCACCACCGTCTTCTGGTCCCAGTTCAGCACTTTGAGGGCGAAGTCGACCCCGATGGTGGCTCTGTAGTGCTGGGAGAAGATCTGGTGTACGTATCGCTTGATGATGGAGGTTTTACCGACTCCCAGGTCGCCGATGACCAGAACTTTGAGCAGGCGCTCGTTCTGCATCATTCCTGCTCCGGTGGAGAGCGCGCAGAGGAGTGAGGTCTCCAATTATGGGTTCCGCATGAGGAAGAGTTGCGAAATACGGAGGGTTTGGCCAACGGTGGAGTCATGTACAGAGGCAGAAAGCTAAGACCTGGCACTGAAATCACCCATAAAGTCTCTTTAAGTAATCTCCTCCTCTGACAAATACCGTTACCTGTTAAAAAGAGAAAGCTACTCTGACCTGAGGTTAATTCCAACGTGCCAAACATAAAATATCTGGGTCCCTTATTTAAAAAGGGTTAAAATCGCTTCAAGAGGCGACAGCAGGAAGACAGAGCCGAACGCAGCTGTCTAAAGTTCAAAGCAGAAGAAATGTGTGAGGGGAAAAAAAACGCACAGTTATCTGTTGTGCCTGCGGTTTGTGTGCACATCTCCTCTGCTGGTCCGCTGCCAACGGCTCTCACTTACTGCTGCGCGTGAGACGCGCCTGTCAGCAGTCCATGCACGAGCTGTGAGAATGGCCACGCCCTCAACTTTATGTGTCAAGTGTTGTCTCAGAGATGCTTTAAGGGAGGCTAAATTTGGACTAATTTGGGTCTGGATGGAAAAAAAAAGAGTCAAAATGATTCAGAATGACAATCATATTTATACAAGAACACAAGGAATTTATATCTTTAGGGTACACTCTCTCTGTACATACATAAATAATCCAAAAAGATTTTAAAATAATTAAAATAATTATGAATATATATATATATATATATATATATATATATATATATATATATATATATATATATATATATATATATATATATATATATATATGTGTGTGTGTGTGTGTGTGTGTGTGTGTGTGTGTGTGTGTGTGTGTGTGTGTGTGTGTGTGTTTTCTGTATTGTTCAGACGCACTGACAGCAGATGCTGCCAATGCAAACCACATTCCATGGACACAGGCCCCAAATTTATAATACAGATGTGAGCAAACTTAGAACACTAAAAACAAAGGTTATGAATATTGTGTTTTCACTTTTTTTGTTACATGTAACATGTTATTGTTTTGTTTCAATCAGTTTTCTAGATGTTTTAAGAATGTGTATGTAGACTAATTGACTAGAAAGGAAAGTACAACGATGTCAGAATTACTTGACAAAGAACCTCCATCTGAAGTTTGTAGACGTTCAGATATATTTTCATCAGGTTTAATCATTTAAGGAAGTGATTTTTAGTGTGAAATAGTCCAGAATGTAAGCATATCTTTAATGACCATAAGAAAATGTAAATATGTATGTTAAAAATAGTGATTGAAATTATATATATATATATATATATATATATATATATATATATATATATATATATATATATATATATATATATATATATATATATATATATATATATTGTGTGTGTGTGTGTGTGTGTGTGTGTGTGTGTGTGTGTGTGTAGATTTTTTTCTTAATGACCACAAGGCTTTTGTTTTGTTTTGTTACCTAAGCAACCACCTCATTTAAACACTCCGTAGTTCTATCAAAAGAGGAAAAACTACATATCCCACCTTGCAGCACATGTAGTTCCGCTCCTGCGCAGTGAGAGTGCAGCTTCCGCCGTGTTGCTCTTAAAATAACCCACTGAGACGTTAAAACACCGAGCACAGTGAGAATTAAAGCCACAGAAATGTGTTGTTTTCCTGAATCAGTGTGTTTGTGTCTGCGTTCATTATAAGATCCCTGAAAAATATGTGGGTTTCTGTCCCCTGGTGTCACATCTCATGTTTTTCAACATCCTGTGGGACAAATTTAAACTTCTATAATCTCCAATCGTGACGGTTTCATGCCAGTAATCCGGACAGTCCCTCCCCCTGGTCACCTTTTGGTCATTTTTCCCACCAGCTCACTCTGAGGTTGGATTTCCTGGTACGTTGCGCCTCTCCACGGTCCTTTACGGTACTGGTACTGATGCGGGATGAGTCAGGCTATATGATGCTGCTGCTACTGCTGCCATTTCATCAGCAGCGAAAGCCTACAAACACACAGCAAACACAGACATGATACCGCGGGATTCCCCTCTGACAGCGCTCATCCTGCCTTTATAGACACTCTGCAGCTCGGTACCGAAACCGAGAGAGGAGCCTCGCAACCGCTTTATTCTGTGCTCCGGTTTCAGGCGCAGGATCCGCTTTTTTCGGTTACATCGCACCTGCTCTGGATGCGTTTTTCACTGCGCTCCCCATCAGGCCTGACATCAACAAGGAAACCAGCCCTTAACTCCAGGGGCCTGCGCTGTACACAGCAGCCTGTGTTTTCAAGACAAACATCGTGTCCCGGAGGCGGTGTCAGAGTTTGGGCTGTTCTGCTGCGTCCTGAAGATCGATCCACACAGACTCGACGGTGCCATGGAGCCCACAGCAGCCTGGTCCTGAGCGGTACGAGGGGACGAGCAAGCTGCCTGGCCTGAGCCATACTCCTGCCCCAAGTGAGGTACGGACTTTAAATCCTTCAGTTTGTGCGTTTTTCGCCTTTAACCAGCCTCAAAGGCTTCTGATAGGGAAGCATCGGGCTTATTTTACAGCCATGGTGTACTTTGATCTAATAATAGCCTCCAGTTCCCGTTAAAGACCTGATTTTAATAGCCATCAGCTGGAAAAGCAGCATTTTGCGCGTACTGAAGTCCAGGCTCTAATGTCCCCTGGTGCCAGATCAGGTTAAAGATCTCTCTTTGTAAATTGTTAAATCCCCACAAACAACAAGAATCGGACAAGCATTGTGTCAGTGCCTCTATGGGACGTGCTTGGAAACAAACGGATATGTTAATGTTGGACATGTGATATGTGTGCGTCGTGCCGGACCTCCATACTGCCATAAAACGCATCCGGTGTGAGAGCCCATAAGGCGGCTATTCACCGGGGATTCAGCCACTAATGTTTGCATACCGAGCCAGCTACGCAACCTGACTCTATAGACACACGGAGGGGCTGATGGGAGGCTCTCTGCCCGCCCCGTGGCCTGCTCAGACTCAGCTGTGGGACAGGAACACCTACTGCAATGGAGAGCAGCTCAGGGTTGGAAACAAGGAAGAACAAGTGTGAGGGGAAAACATGAAAAAGAAAAGCTTTGCATTTTTAAGTACAGTGGTTTAAAGGTGCAAAAGTATGACAGTCAAAATAAAGTTTCCAAATGTTCAGTTTCTTGGATAATGTGACCTATACCCACTCCAAGCAGGGTGATGAGTGTGATGCTTATTTTTCCATTTGCACTGCCATTTAAACAGGGGGGGGGGGGGGGGGTTGCTTTTAGATGCTCATTCTGTCCCTCTGGTGTCCCAATAGCATCTTTGCATGATTTCCTGCTAAAAGAGTATTTTTCCTCTCTTGTGTTTTACAAAACTCCTGTTTCAGCCTCTGTCTTAAACACTTAGTTTTAGGCTCCCTGCTCCACAAACCTTCTGACCTATGATTGGCCAGCACCTTGGTGTTTGAGGCCCTATGCCTCCAATGTGTTGTGAAGCAGTTAGGAGATCCTTGTGTTATGACCTCATCATTTCAGGAAGTCTTGTGAAGATCTCACAAAGATCTCATCCAGATTTCCAGCCACTGAAGTTACTTTAATGCAACACTTAAGAAAATGTAATGTTAATCACACAATTCAAGACCCTTTTTCCTCACAGCAGAGATTAACACTATAACACTGGTGTTATGTAAGAATTGGTTTCACTTCCTCATTGCTTCAAGTCCAGTAAACTCCTCTTTATTGTAAAAAAAAAAAATGATGGCTGCAGATAAACAACCTTTTCTTTATGCTTTCAGTTTAAAAAGTTTGGTCTGACTTTCTTAGAGAGCAGAAATTAACAACTGGATTTTTAAACACAAACCCCTCAGTAGTGTGTCTGAGTGAAGCTGCTGTGAAACGGGGTCACTCAGACATCTTGTCATAAAAAAATCAGGTGCAGAAAAACGCTGCTACGATCCAAATTTATCAACAAGCCAAAGAGGTCACACACATTCAAATACCAAAGCCAGCAATCAAAAAGAGCCAATAATCCAGAAAGCTGGCTTATTAAAACATCAATTGACGCCATCAAGTGACGAGGAAAGCATAAGAGGCTTTTCTCATATATCTCGTGGTTTTAATTAAATCACGCACTGGGTACAATGAAGCTCAGTTATGGGGGTTACAGGGGGCTGGACGGGGGCAAAGCTGGGGCCAAATATCTGAGTTGTTCCAGGAATATTCCTATAATGTAAATACAGTATGTCTCCCATGACTTCTTAATGTTTGCATTCATGTGAGTCATAAAGGGAGACTTGTCACAGAGGACAACTTTATTTCTACACCGAAAGTCAAAACACAGTTAAAAAATGTGCTTTACAACATAAAAATATGAACAATATGAAAGAAATGAAAGAGAAATAAAAGGAGGATGAGATTAAAGCGACAAAAATAACTTGGTGTAAAGAGGGTAAACACCACCACCAGATAAAAGAAAGAAAAACAGAAACAGAAATGCAACAAAAAATAAAAGATTAAAACAATTGAAATAACAAAAATTAAAGATCCTGTCTGTAATTCTGCCTGGGATGAATAAAAGCAGCATTTTGAGGATAAAAGCATGCTCAGATAACATTTTTTTTAAAGATGCTTTGAGGGGGATCTCTTATAATTGTGCTCCCTCGCCACCTTCTGGCGCGGAGTCTCTGCACACTATGGTAAATTACTTTAGCAAGAGTGTGCTTTGTTTTGGAATTAAATGGAAATCGGATCAAAACCAATTTTCTTTGTTCAAGACAACTTTTTACTGGATACAACACCCCGAGGTAAGGTATTTATCAGATAGTTATATAATAGTTATGTAGCGCCACAGTTTGAAACGTGACATCAAGCAAATGTTGTAGTAGCTGTGTTTATTGAGCAACTGGCAGCCCGGTGCTCTGAGACATGTCTGTAATGTGTAACGTCAGTGAATCCTGGTTATGTCCTGCCAGTCATCTACCAAGCAGAGCTAACGTAACCTCACTCTTCATTTTATTGATAGACTCTCAAGTTTGAACAGACCACTGCAGAATAACTGCTGACTGTGGGTTGGAATGGACATTAGCACAAACAGTTAGCCCTTTTAGCTTTTAGCTCTTATTTTAGCCTATAGCCTGCATTTTATTCTTTAGCTTATGTTTTAGCCTTTAGCTCATGCTCCATCTCTCTCCTGTTAGTTTTTCTTCTTCTCTTCTGTTCTTTTTCTGTCTGACAGTTAGGCTCCAGTGTCCACCATCACTACAAAATTAATCACAGAAATCATTTTCAGCAGAGAAAAGCACAGATCTCTCTTCTCTCTACAAAATTGCATCTGTGTCTGAAATCACTCCCTATTCACTTTATAGTGCACTATATAGCAAATACACTATTTTGTAATCTGAGTGAGCATGGTCATTCACTATATAGTCCACTCATTGTATCCTGCAATGCATTTTGAAAAGTAGTGTATTAGAGATGCTCACTATATTAGCAATATATACCATAATGCATTGCGGTTCAAACAGAAGGAATGGCTGATTACATGTCCACTACATCTCATTCACTATACAGTGAGTAGTGAGTAGGGAATGAGTGAATGATTTCAGACACAACCTTCATCAGCCGGCGTGGTGTTGTCATAGAGACCTAAACATGCTGTAAATCAGCCCGGTCCTCCACCTGATCAGGAAGCTAAGAGGTAATATTTTGAAATTAGCTGTAACCTGTAATATTGGTGCTAATAATCTCATTTTAAAGTGTGGATTATGATCAGAATATATCGAGAAGAGAGACTTTTTCAAGATCACTTAGAAACTTCTGACAACCCCTTTAAAAACAAACAAAAAAAAAGAGTTGATTGTTTATTGCAGGCCTGGAGAACTTTCCTTGTTATGTGTTAGGCTGTAGATTGATTTAAGGGAAGATAAATGACACTATTTTGAGCCCTAGTGAGCAAATTGATCATCACAGCTTACAAAATGAGCATATGTAAAAAAGAAAAACAAACAAAATAAAATAGTAAAATAAAATAGAACAGAACTAACTAAAATGTAACAAAAGAATTGGAGTAAAAAAAACAGAATTAACAAAAAAATGGCACATGAAAAATTTTACAAAATCAATAATTAAGAATAGAATAAAATTTACACAACAAAAAGACAACATGAGGCCAAAGCTACAGCTATGGATAAAGAGGATTGAGAGAAAATCTGATTTTAAAGTTTTGGTCCTCAGCATGAGTGTCCCCCCAGCCATTGTAATGTTTGCAGCTTGAGGCCACCGTACAGTCTGTTGCATAGGCTGTCTTAAGTAAGACATGGATGAAACTTGTTTAAAGACTCTGCGGGTGTTTTGAGACAGAATGATTGTCCTTATTCCTGATATGTTCCCGGTAAGAGTGCGTTAGTAGCAGGAAACTAACGTTATTCGACGGCTCTCTCCCTTTCTGTTTCTCTTTAACGCGCTTGCGCACAGACACAGACAGACCCGCAGACGGACCCAGCGCCGAGAGCTGCAGACAGACTCAGCCCGAGTCATGGAGGCGATCTGGCTCTATCAGTTCCGGCTGATCGTCATCGGGGACTCCACGGTGGGGAAGTCGTGTCTGATCCGGCGGTTCACGGAGGGTCGCTTCGCCCAGGTGTCGGATCCCACCGTCGGCGTGGACTTCTTCTCCCGGCTGGTGGAGATCGAGCCCGGGAAGAGGATCAAGCTGCAGATCTGGGACACGGCGGGTCAGGAGCGCTTCAGGTGAGAACAGCTGGGTGGGTGTCAGGTGTGTGCGCGGAAGTATAAAGATGGAGCAAAGGTGGAAGTGTACTAACGCCTCACTCATAAAAAGAAGTCTTATGAGAGACTAATTCAGAAAAACTCCTCAATCAAACTCTAATGTAGGCTATGGAAAGGAAACCTCATTCTGCAGATTAAATATAAGCAAATATTAAAGCAGATGAAGTGACTGTATGGATGCAGCAGGAATTAAAAAATAGGTACTAAACACAGAGGTCTTCGTTTGATATTTAGCTTTTTTCAGTACAACTGTAATATGAGTTTATTGTTAATTTTTCATTTTGTTGAATTTAATATCAACACTAGACAACTTAAACTTTACCCAAAGTCAATATATTTTGCTAACTTTGTTATCACTTTTGTGATAACAAACAGTTTTTCCCTCTAAACTCAGATGGAGCTTGTGTGTTAGGGAACTTTTGCGGTCTGGAAAGTTTGGAAACTCCTATTCAGTGTTAAAGAGTCAAAGAAAAGCAGTGCAACCTTTAGCAGAATAAGACATTTTGGAGGCATTTTTACAATCAAAAGTTCACAATGAGAAATGCAACATAGGTCAAATTTAAAATATAATGTAAATAACAATAATATGATATGAATTCTAAGTGCCAGCAAATCTGAGTTTCAGCATCTGGATCCAGTCATCCTGAGAAGAGATAAGTTACTGTATGTGTCTAAAACAACTGGATGACCAACAATATGTGTGTTAACGGGTCAAATATTCAGAATTTACTGTTAACTGACAGGGAAAATCCATCACAACTGTTCACAATATGGAAACCTGTAGAGCTGCTTTTCCAGATTTACACAACACTGGACTTCCCTGCATGGGAAAAAAAAAAAACCTCCTGGTGCTGACCTTCGAACTCCTGAAAGTGAAACCAAACACAGTTCCTGAAACAGAGCGATTAAAAGATCACATTATTGGAAAAAGAGAAAGAAAACCAGACAAGCGTTGCTTTTACAAAGTGCATACGTATCATTCTGTATCAACACCCCTGTGGCCCGTGAGGGACAGTGTATAGTGAACTAATGGTTATGTAAATTAGAATCCTGTTCAGGTGAAAGGATCTCGATGTTTCTGCCACAAGGTCAAGATGTCTTCTCAGTTTGAGGAGCCCTGAGCGTGAAGTGACACAGCCTGCAGCTTTCTAAACCCGTAAAACGACTTAAACATGAACTTGTTTGTGATCACCTTAAAAAAACAGTTACACATATGAGTCTGGAGGTGGTGTGAGATCAGTAAACGACTGCAGGGTTTGTTTTTACAGAGTAAGCAGGTGGAAGTCACATGAAGTGGGGTCAGGGCTCTGTACTGTCAGAGAAATGGCTCCACATTTTACTTTGTACGACACAAACATGGTGAAACTAAGATCAGCTGTGCTTTGTAAACAACTGGACGTTAACACCAGTGACTTTTGGTTTCGCACTGGACTCAAACACCATCCATCCACCGCAACCTCTGACCTGTGGGGACTTAACACCCAACATGTAAGAAACACAGCCTCTGGTTTTACATGCTGTCACAGTCCTGGACCAGGTGTACTGGACTCACCTGTGTTTGCCTATAAAAATCATGACTTTACGATCTTTCAGAGATAGCTCAGCATGCTAACACAGTGTTCCAGATACATATAACCTCTTTATGGCTCTGTTTTCACTGAAGGGTTCCGTAACTATCTCAATAATAAAATATATAACTTTGAAACATGTTTTCAAGCCTCACTTGAGTTTTTTTTTTTTTTTAGATTAAGTTCAGATTCTTTTTTTGAATGAAGGGAATACAGCATCTGTTAGCATCAGTTAGCATCATTAAATATGACCAGGTAATGACACTGCTGATGAAATTGGAGTGGGCACAACAAATGAAACAAACAAAACTACATGATCTGCATCTTATTTATAACATTGTGACTGGCTTTAATCCTGCTCTGAGTGACAAGCTTACTTTGAACTGGATGATTTTGTTAGTCAGGATTATTTTAAAAAACAGAATTAAGTATCATCTGATGAGCTAGACTTGTTTTGCATCCAAATGCTGCTAAATAACAGATTGGTGTAACATTAACTTGTTATTGTCTCTCCGTCTTGGCCAGGACTCCCTTGTAAAAGAGATTTAGCATCTTGAAGAGAATATTCAGAACCAGAATCAAAATCAGAATCCCATTGTTGTCATTGTATCTTGAATACATGCGCAATAGAGACTGTGAGGGATTCTGGGAGAATCTGAGTGGAGCCAGGTCACAAAAATAATATATATATATTTTTTTCTTTCTAGAGTCTAATCACTTCTTGACTCTACCTCCTGGTACTAGCCTGAAAAATATACACAAGACTAGGGATGGGTACCTTTCACATTTGAAACGATACGGTACCAATGCCCGGTTCCTGGCAATCGATACCGGTACTCTATGGTACCAAGTTTCTGTACTTTTTTGTGTCTATGTGGTAAAAAATATCGTATTGTTTAATAATGAAATGTAAAAAAAATTCAATTGAACAAATTTATTCTTCAATATATAACCTTGCAATGCTGTGTTCATGTCCAGCATGGCAAATCACCTACTCCTCCACTCCCTCACAGTCACAAGGATGCATTTAGGTACCTAAACATGGTACCTTTTAGTTTCACATGAATCGATACCCGGTACTTTTGACAGAATTCGGTCGATACCTACAAAAGTACCTAATTCGGTACCCATCCCTACACAAGACCAGCAGCTTTCAATCATTGTTGGACATAACCTAAAACCTAATTTTTAACCTCATATAACTAATGAAAACGAAACTTTTCAGAAAAAAAGAGGAGATTAAGACAAGGCAGCCAAATGTAATCTTCAAATCCCCACAACAACCTGACTTGAGAAACATTTCTACAAGGTGTATTGATTGAACGTTTGACCACAGCCCATCTGCAATGACTGGAGAGCTAGATTTTTTGACCTATACTGCAGCCAGTCACCAGGGGGAGCAGTTTTTGTGGCAAGATGACGTCCATTTTTATTACAATGTATGGTTACAACCCACTCCACCCCTGTCAGCCAGTATTTATCTAGTTGTGTTAGCATAGTGGACTGAAATTAGCATGGGAAAAAAATGTATTACATTATGCCTTAGAAACTACAACTGTTTCTGATATAAGTCAAATGTTTTTTCCTGGAATAGTATGAGTACTGGACAAATTAAAGTCTTAGTCCAAAAATTTACTTTCTTACCTCAAAATCTTTTTTTTTCTCTGTAATATCTGCATGCACCTGTTTCCAGCCCTGACAATCACCATGTGTGACCAGGGTGGTTGATCAACCATCATTCATAGATAGATAGATAGATAGATAGATAGATAGATAGATAGATAGATAGATAGATAGATAGATAGATAGATAGATAGATAGATAGATGGAAATGCCTCTCCAGTGACATTTAAAGATGGCAAAGTCTGGAATAACTGAAACTCTGCCATTTACTGAAAGCTTCATAAATTATTCATAGGGGGTGCCAAATCCACACAAAATGAAATTTTCTTACTGTTTCTTTCAGTTGAACTTGGGTAGTTGGACCCTCAAACCACTCGCTCTCCAAACATTTGGTGTTAAATAATGGATTCTGATTGGTCAAAACCCTATGACAGTGGTGATTATATCACTACATTAAAAGTGATGCACATGTGATATCAAACCAATGGATGTAAAGGAGTTTGTCTCTGCCTGTTGACACTGCGGCAAAAATAACGGTCTATTGGTCATGGTCTCATTAGATATTGCATGATTCCTGTAATCTTTAAAACACTGGCTAAAGGCTAAATCACACTGGCTAAAGGCTAAAGCACATGCTGAAGCCTAAAACACATGCTAAAGCCTAAAACAAAGGCTAAAGGCTAAAACAGAGGCTAAAGGCTAAAACATAAGCTGAAACATAAAAACAAAGGCTGAAGCCTTAAACACGAGCCAAAGGCTAAAAAAGGGGCTGAGCTGTTTGTGCTAATGTCCATACCAACCCACAGTCAGCAGTTATTCTGCAGTGGTCTGTTCAAACTTGAGAGTTTGTTACGTGAGTGAGGTTACGTTAGCTCTGATTGGTAGATGACTGACAGGACATAACCAGGATTCACCAACGTTAAAAACATTACAGACACGTCTAGGAGAGCTAAAGATAGCTTGCTACTAAACTACGGTACAAACTGACAAAGTTAGCTTGTTGTCACGTTTCAATGTGTAGCCCTCCTGTTGATTAATACCTTACCTCATGGAGTTGGATCTGGTAAAAAGTTGTCTTGAACAAAGAAAAGTAGAGTTTAAAAGAAGATCTGATCTTCATTCATTTCCAAAACAAACACACGTCTTGGTAAGAGTCACGTCGTCACCACAGTGTGTGTGAGAATCCAGGCCAGAAGGTGGCACTGCAGTCCACTTCAAACAGATCCTCCTCACAGACTCTTTGAGGTTACATGAAACTGACACCATTTACACAGATGTACTGTCCCCATTCTGAAAAGTCTTTCAGAACTGTTTGTTCAAATTGGACATCTTTTAGGATTATAAGAACAGTGTGTACTGTTTTGTTTAATCCAGCATATCTTGCTAATGGAAAGTGTGCTACCTGACTTTAATCCCCTTAAAGTCACAACTCATCATCGTCACTTTCCTCTTGGTGTGTTGTCCTTCCTTAGACATAAAAACGAACACAGGAGTGTGTGAATCAGAATCTAAGTTTTTCCTCCTTCTGTCTTGCTCTGTCAAGACACGTCTATCTCCATCTCTACCTCCACTCTGTTATTTTCCCTCTCATTATATTTTCGCTGACGTTCTCTCAGGGAGGATGATGTGGGAAGTTAGACGCATCACCAGGGGGTTGGTGTTGGTGTGTATGTGTGTGTGTGTGTGTGTGTGTGTGTGTGTGTGTGTGTGTGTGTGTGTGTGTGTGTGTGTGTAAGTTGTCACAGCTTGTCAAAATCTAGAAGCTCTCGTCTCAGTGAGGCTGCAGTGAAGAATAAATCTCCTGATCTCCAGCATTAAAGGGTGATGCTGGTGTTTTTGTATGAAAGCTACGCCTGCTTTGAAAGGTAGTGCAGATACAATGTGTGTAGTTTTATATCCAGTAAAACTCATTTAAACCTCAAAGTTTTGGGGAAATTAAGCAATGAAGAACTGATTTACAGTCACCTGGGTCAAATGTCTTACCAAAAGAGACTTTGGCATGAGGGCAGCTAGACCTGAGAATGAAGGGATAACCAATCGCCCCATAGCTCTATCACCTTACTTTCCTCTACAAGTTCCCGGCTTCTCTTCTGGGTGACACCTCTGTGTCTGTTTCCTTCACTCCTCCTGTCGTCTGTTCTTTCATCTGATAAGCTTCTCCCTGGTTTTTACGTGTCTTATCACCCCTGCCACTGAAAAAAGCTCATCCACAAACTTGGACTGAGATAAAAAGTCTTTTTGAAAGTCCAAACCCAGGAGCAAATGTGTCAGAGATGGAGTTATCCGTGTGATCGTCTGGGGTAGGGGTGGAAAAGGTTTCACCTCTTGTTCCTCATCCTCTGCCCTGTCTCCTCTGCAGGTCCATCACCCGGGCTTACTACCGCAACTCTGTGGGCGGCCTCCTCCTCTTCGACATCACCAACCGCCGCTCCTTCCAGAACGTCCACGACTGGCTGGAAGAGGCTCGCAGCCACGTCCAGCCGCACAGCATCGTCTTCCTATTGGTGGGCCACAAGTGTGACCTGGAAGCACAACGCCAGGTGTGTACGGAGGTGGACATGAATGGAGAAGCGCGGAGAGTTATGTAACAGCTTTAGAAATAAACTTGTCTTCACATTTAGATCACAGGCGAGTTGTCTTTCTGTCTCTTACTCTCTCAACACTGCTGGCAGAAAGCAAAAATATCCTCAGTGGTACTCAGACGTTTGTAGGATGACTCTGCAAAACGTTTCGTCTACAACACAGAGATACAGGGAGAGGATTACAGTCCTCCCTCTGAGCTCATTTATCACCCAGAAAGTCTCTGCTAAAGCCTTACACTTTCTTACAGCTTAGACACCAATAGGCCTGAGTTTTTCTCTCCAGGTCACTGGATTCGCTCTTAAACGAGCCTCGGTTTTATGGTAACAAACTTGAATTGGAGTCAGAAGCAGAAAGAGGACCCTCTGTAGTATTTTAACCCTTAGCTTATCATCCACTTCTGGGGGCAGATGCACTCCATTAAAGTATTTTAGTTGCAAGGACTGCCGAACAAGGTTAGAGGTCTTCAAGTGCCATAGTTCCTGCATTTGGCATCTGAGGCTTGGCACTGTCTGTGCAGGTTTTCAATCATCTGGGTCATGGTAGGTCTGGCCCTGATCCATTACAGACAACTGGACTTAGAAGAGTTCTTGAAGATGTTCCACCTCTACTCTGAAAGGCGTCTTCCGTTCAAAACAAACTGTGGATAGAGCTAGAAGACTCAAGTCTCTAAGGGTTGTCAGTCTGCCAGAGGAGGACCTACAGCTTTTAGGACAAGGTTAATGGTAGGTCACTCTCAGATTGATAATCCTTTGGGCTTATATGTTCTAGTTCTATCCACTGGTCTGGATAAAACTGAAGGACATTGGAAGAGAGGTGGAATGTCTTCAGGAGGTCTTCAAAGTCCATTTGCCTTTGTTGGATCAAACTTCTTAACACCGTTTGCCTAAAGTGTGCAGTTCACGGTCAGTTCTTGTTAGATCGGTCAAATCATGACTCCTATGTTTGATCTTCCAGGTAACTCGCCAGGAAGCAGAGAAACTAGCAGGAGCGTACGGGATGCGCTACGTTGAGACATCGGCCCGTGATGCCATCAACGTTGAGCATGCCTTCACCGAGCTGACCAGAGACATCTTCGCACTGGTGCGGTCCGGAGACATCACGATCCAGGAGGGCTGGGAGGGCGTGAAGAGCGGGTTCGTCCCCAATGTGGTCCATTCTTCGGAGGAAGTGACTAAGAGTGACCGCCGCTGTCTATGTTGATCTGGGACGCGTTTTTGGACTGAGTGTGAAAAGAGAAGGGATCCTGGGAGGATTCAGAGGATGTGGCTGACGGACACTCTGACTCTGATGTTCCTTCACAGACTGGACTCCTGAGGGAGGGATTCAGGGAAATGGATGGGGGAAGTCGGGCAGAACATCTTGAATGTTGGAGGATCACTGACAGATTGTGCCCATTTCTGTATTCCTTTGGTTTCTTGGAGAGGAACAATCACAGATGTGATGGCTCTGATCGTTCAATTTTGTTTTGGTTTGAGAGTTTTGCTGGAGACTTCCTTCCCTGGAAGTCTTGGAAAGGCCTTAGAGAGAGGATCCACCTTGGGTTCTTCACCAACATATGAGGAAATTCTTTTATTTCCTCCATCAGCTCTTTTCTTAACCCTTTCCTCTCATCCAATATGCAATCACATGTTCATGAAAATGTTTGTTGCTTTCCAACATCCTCCTTTGGGTTCAACCTCCCTCATCAACTCGAGTTTGTTTCTCTTAAGGCTGACTTTTTTCTCCACATTCCACCATCACAGCTCAATGGAGGAGTCCTGGAGGTTCTGGCTTGAGGGGAGACCGGGTCCCTTCCCAGAACTTTGGTTTTGTCCCCAGAGGCCGTATTATTCCTCTCTGGGACATCGGGGCCTCCAGTGAGCTCAATGACATTAGCTGGATGTTTATATCTGCTCTCATTCTGCTAAATATTGCGCTTTAACAAACACAACTACCCAACTAACTCCTGGTGAAGCAGGAAGAAGCAATGTGTACAGCTGAACTGACAGAGGTGGACTTGTTGAGGCTTGTTGGAGCCAGAATGCACCTTACTAGCCAGGTCCACCTTAACCCTGGAGCTCCTAAAGGGTACTAAACAAGCTGGAGGTTATTTATTTCATGTAAGCAAAGCAGAGAGGTACAAGACTCCACAAGAGAACCACACTACCCTCCATTCATGCCTGTGGACAACATGATCATGCATAGATATTCCAGGTGGCAGGTGTTGGATTGAGCAGGTATGAGGGAAACTATCAGGTTACTTAGACTTCTGGACAGGTTAATTGTTTCATTTTCACTTCATCACTACAGATCCGCAGCAAAGGGCAGACTTTCAAGTGTGTTGCGAAGGTTAAAGATCTCTCTTTCATGTTCAAACTCTGAAACCATGCTTCAGGAGTGGGCTTTAGACGCAGACAACCCTGGAAAGAAGTCAGTTGACCTTTGATTAGACACATTCATTCAGGTGTTGGTTGATCAGGATGGTTTTGGGAATAGATTCCATCTCAATGGTTCAGTTTTTCATCAAAATTGAAGTTTTCAGCAGTTTCTGTTGCAAAATTACAAAAATGTATAACTGAGAGGAATTAACACCGCCTTGATGTGGCTTTCTCTTTGAGCTCAGAGTAATTGATTGGATATTTGTTGGATATAACCAAAAAAGTGGATTCTGAAGGGCAAGTGGGCTTCATTCTGCCTGGGACCACTGGTAAATGCAACACCAACAAAGTCCTTACCCCATCAGAACCCCCACCCTCGGAAATGCAACATGGCCAGTCTCCCAACGCCAAAGACAAGACAATGAATCCCTGAGAATTTGGCAGTAAAATATGTAAGGGATGGGCTTCAGTTGGGCTTTTTGACCTTGTCCCACTGGTAATTTCTTCTTTAAGGCAAGGTGAAATAAACTGAATATGACATGTGGGGTTAGATGTTTATCGGGGTGTGACCAATCAGAAACAGGTATTTAACAAAAACACCAAAGATTGGCTTTACAATTTCAAAACTGGGACCCTCAAGAAATGTGTGACTGAAGGGTTGAAGCCTGTCTGGACATTTAATTGACCGTTTGAGAAGGCCATGGCATGCTGGGATGTTTGCCCATTTTTGGTGTTTTTGGTATTTTGCCGGTGTTTTAAAAGGGCAGCAGAAATCTTTGAATAAGGTGCAGACAAACTTCTTAGGCGGTGATTTAACACATTGGTCTGTACACACTTTTGAGCTCAATGTATTCCAACAATTACTCATGATTTTCCACTTTTTTGTGACCCTAGTCCGTCCATGCCTTTCACCGTGCAGTTAACGACCATATTATGTCAGGAAACTGTAAGTGCTTCATGTCTCACACTGCTTGCCTTCTTCCAACGTGTTTCCAAAGATTTCTGCTCATATCGTGATTTTCTTTTCTAACATGAATGTAACAGCTGAGATTTCACACTGCGTTGTCCCTTTGACCAACAAAAAGGGAGGTGTTTTGGGACTTGATTGAAGATTTTTGAAATGACAGTCCATTCCCATAAGAGCATAGAAACCTGATGCCCCTGTGATTTTTAAATCATCAATACAAGCTGCTTTACCGTTTGCTTTCTCTCCATGCTTGCCAAGTCATCACCAGTGCTTTCTACCTTAGCGGACGTCTTAGAGTTTACCGCTCAGGAAGGGTTCAGAAGGTCTGTGTGGGTGTGTGTGGATACAAAGTCTCCTGTGTGTGTGCAGCGCCACCTAAAGGACTGCCAGGACTCTTAAAGCAGATGTCAGCTGGTCGATGTGCTCTGCTGTACAGCACGCAGTTGGATATCACTACACTCTGTAATATCTTGCTTCTACTCTGAAATATTGTCTTAAAATACTACCACTGGTCCACGTTTTGGGACCAAACTCACGTTTTCTTTCCTGTTCGGAGCCGGATGAGAGGATCGGCTACTGTAATTAAACAATGTTGGATAAAGTTCAACCTGTTCTGGTCTGAGCAGACAGTGAGCGTTTCACTACTCCCCACTTCAGTACAAGTCAAACCAGCTAAATGCTATCACTGGACAACAGCTAATGTCAATGGTCCCCTTGTTTCCAGCTAATGCTAAGCTATCCAGCTGCTCCACTAGCTTCATTTTCAGCAGACGGAGAAGAGAGCAGCATCACATCCTACTCTGGACAGGAAAAAAACACAGATAACATCCCAAAATGTGGAACTATGAATTTAAGTAAATACAATAAAATTCAAAGTCTCTGAAATCTCATGCTGTCAGTCGACTTTTTCACTTCCTTTGCACTAACATCTTTCCTTTATCACTTGTTTCCTCACTGTTTCCTGCCATTTATAATCTGATTTACTGTTCATACCCTTCTGGTTTCTTTAGGTGCTGTTGAAAACTGTGGTTTGTTGAAGATGAGGATTTTTGTTTTCAGAGCTTCTAGCTTGAAGAAATATCAGTCAAGAGAAGTGCTGGCTCTGACTACCCACCTGTCCCATCAATCTCACACTTTTGAGGAGCCTCCTGGACTTAACAGTAAAGGGCGCAGTATGGTGGGTTTTTCTTCTATGAGCATGGGTACTTTGTGTTGTACTTGGATTTTTGAGCAATAAGAAGCTGTCAGCCTGTAAACAGTGGTTGGTTCAGGAATGCCACTTACTGGTTTATGAGGAGGCTTTGCAGAGCTGGAAACTTACAAGGCCCAGCTAGAAACTGACAAAGAGATGGAAATGAGGAGCGTAAGTCTTTATATTGTATTGACAGATCATTTATTTTAAATAAATCACCTGGTGAAATTTTGTGTATACAATACAATAAAGAAATAAGACCCAAACTATTTTTTTATCAGGCTGCAAACATATGAAAGAACTACCTACAGGGACTGGATCTAGAGGTGCAGGATCTATTGTTTTGGAGCCTCAGAAGTTCTGCTCATCTTTTTGCAGATGATGTGCACTGTAAAATGTGATTTTACACATTTGTTATTCTAGCATATGTCAGTATGACAAAAGTTTACTAGAAGTGTTGTGATAAAGCTCAATAAATTGGTATCATCTCAACTAAAAATATATATCTCAGCTTGAAAATATAAAGGTGTGTATGTTGTGGTTGAGGATGCTTAAAAGAGCCATGTCCATATAGATCTGACTTTTAGGGAACAAAAAGTCCAGAGGTAGACCCAAACCATTTCACCAGAGTTGAGCCGGAAGATCTGATTGGCTGTCTGTAAAGACACAGGACGATCCTGGACCCAAATGAAGGTGGTTACTGAAGCCGACTGCAGCTCAATAACCATCAGACGCCATCTGAGAGAGAAGAGCTTTAAGAAGAAAACACGTCTTCAAAGACCTCGTCTCCTTCAACGCCACAAACTCTCCATTTGGACTTTTTCAGAGAGCAGCAAACATGGGACACTGAAAGGTGAAGAAAGTTTGATTCTCTGAGGAGAAAAAACTGAACCTTGACGTCCTGATGGCTTCAACGTTACTGACATGACCAGGAGATCCCACTGGAGATGTTTTCACGGCGGCTCAGTGGAGGGGGTCCATCATGATCTGGGCTTTTTCCTTCAACGGACCAATGGAGCTTCAGGTTGGTCAGGGGCGTCAAACAGCGGCTGGCTCTGTGGAGATGTTGCAGGGGGCCTCCTTCATGACTGAGGGCCCTGGTCTGTGTGGGAATGACTGGGTTTTTCAACAGGACAACGCTGCAGGTCACAATGGGCGCCTGACAAAGGACTTCTTCAGAGGAATCAGCTCAGTCTTTGGACCATCCTGATGTTCCCCTGATCTAAATCACTCTGACAACATTTGGGGATGGATGGAGAGGGACGTTTACAGAAATGGACATCAGGTCCAGATAAATTGCTTACTCAACTCTTTTTTTTTTGTCTCACTCCCATTTCTTCATTTTTCATTTTGAAACTCTACAAATAACCTTTTTGAGGTCTGACAAGGCAAAATATAAATTCTTGCAATTTTTCAACTGGTCATAGTTTTTGATCAGGTGTGTTTCCCGCCTGGGTGGATGGACCTCTTCAGGGTTCCTTTGCTTTTGTAGTCCCCCTCAAGTGGACTCTGTAGGAACTGCAGTTTTTGTACTAATGCATCCGTTTTTTGGTCTGTGTCTTATCGGCTTTATCAGTGCTGCAAAGTGTCAAAAAAGTGTTGTGATGCTGAGAGCCGACTTCTCTCTCAGCTTCACTGTGAGTGAAATGAACTCATTTCCCCCTCCTCCTCCTCCTCCAGACTGTCGAGTCACATGATATCACTAAACCTGAAAGCAGCATTTTTGGCCGACTTGGCATTCCACTTTCCCCCCTGACACACACACAAACACAAACACAAACACACACACACACACACACACACACACACACACACACAAACACACATACACACACACACACACACACACACACACACACACACACACACACACACACACACACACACACACACACACACACACACACACACACACACACACACACACACACACAAGCCTCTTTCACTGATCTGAGGCTCGGCTCGGCTCAGTGACATGGTTGCAGGGAAAAGTCACCTCAGGACTTGAGGAGGACGACAGGTGGAAGGAAGTGCTCTCATGATAGAGAGGACTTTTGTTATTTGACAGCAAAGCAATCAGGTTTTGGGCCGGTTTGCGCTGACACAGAGAGGCTGATTTACTGGCTCTGTGGAGTTTTCTGTGCCTGGATCCTTGGCAGGGTTTGGTTTCATTAAGGCAGCCTGCACACAGAATACCAAACCTGCTGGATCAGGAGAGAGCCAGGAGCAAAACTGCATCCCCACACAAGTTGGAAATAGGTTTGGGTTATCATCTGTTGTTCTCTTATAATACCCCACAAAGTCTTCTGGTTTAAACAAACAGTTCCTCTTTATAACTGCCCCAAAAACTGACATGTTATCGGTAGTGAAACCAACCTGCAGATGGTAGAACAAACCATTTTGAGGTTTTTCAGTCTGCCTGTAGGTTTGGTGCATTAAAGCACAATCATGCTGCTGATTTGTTGACTTGTCCTTGAAAACCTCTGAAATATTTTGGCTGTTTTAGTTACTAAAATCACCACAAGGTGGAGTTGCTGAGACACAAGACAACCTACCTGATGGAGAGAGGAGCAGAAAAAAAGCTTGTATCCTTTTGATTTTCACTCTAAGCCCATCATGATGTATCTAAAGAGAGGGTATTAAGCTATTTTAGTCTCTATTCTGTCCCTCTGGTGCCCCCGTAGTATCTTTATGTGAACTATAGCTCAGATATTTTTAGTTGTTTTTGTTTTTGTGCTTTAGAAAACTCTTTTTTTCAGCCTCTGTCTGAAACGATTTGTTTTAGCTGCAGTCTCTTTAAGACAAACCCTCCCTGCCTGTGACTGGCCAGTCCTGTGGAGGCCTGTAAGGGGCAGAGCTATGGGGAAGACCTTGGTGATTTAAGGCCCTGTCTCTCCAACATGTCATTAAGAGGTTAGAAGATCCTTGAGCAATGGCATCATCAAGTGCAAATCTTGGGAGTCAGTTTTAGAAAGTAGGTAAATAAATATGATCGATAAGGTTGGAAAAAACTTGTAATGTCATTACTTTACCCTGTACAAATAAAAATGAATTTCTAAACTTTGATTTTAAGCACTTAAAGATGCTTAAAATATAAACCAGGTAATGTTCTTGATGCTTGCTGTGTAGGTCTGGATCAGGGCTCTGCAACTTTTCTTTCATTTCTTTCTTTTATTCATTCCTTTTTATATATATATATATATATATATATATATATATATATATATATATATATATATATATATATATATATATATATATATATATATATATATATATATATATATATGGTCTGAATTCTTTAGAGACTTGAAGTGTTTTTTAATTCAACTCAGTGACCTGTAAACATGCTTCATCTAAGTTTTAATTAAGAAAAGAAGAAACAAAGAAGAGCCAATCCAGGTTTCTCTTTGCCCAAATGTTCTTCTTTTACTTCATTCATGTTTATAATGAATACAGTGAGAGTCAAATAAATAAAGACAGAACAGCTGGAGGAAGAGGAGGGGGAAAAGGAGAGGAAGAGCTGAAATGATGGAGGAGGACTAGATTGATCCCTCTGAACTCCAGCAAAAACTGGTCTGTAGTCATCTCCTGTGGGTTTCTGATTCTACCACAGCAACTAGGTGAGTTAACCCAAAGTTAAAAGTCCAATGTGAGAACAAAAGGAAGAAAACACAGGAAGAGAAGGCGACCCTCACTCTCATTCTGCCAAACATAACAGGAACAAACTCAAACCATCAAAAAGAATACAAAAATTGTCTCGTTGCCTTTTGTTTTTTGTTCGTTTTTACTTGAAAAAATACTTTAAAAAGTAACAAATCAACAGAAAACAGTGAAGGGAGCTGTGGGCGAACACAGACATGACTTCAGGGGTTGTTTGTTATTGACTAAGAATACAGTTAGCTGAAGGGGTGTGCATGGCGTTAGCTCCACATTAAGATTTGTCTGCGGACTTCAGGAGGTTTTCTTTGCTCCTTCTCTTCACGTCCCAGTTGTAGACTCGTGCCATGTCTGAGGAGAACGGGAGTTATGGGAAACTGGAAGCAGCGCTGATGTCATTGCTCTGTTAAACTTTCAGATTATCAACACATAACAAATGGGTACAGGAGATCTTAGGTTGCCTTAAACTGGAGAAGATGAGATATTCTCTTAAAGGGTCCCTTGCAACTTTCTATGATACTTGGAAGCCTTTTTTAATGTACGTGGATAGCCTTGATCTAACACCTGAAAGTGATAGTGCGTGTACCTGAGATACTTCCTCTACTCTTTCACTTTTTACCTATTTTTTGATTGTGTTTTTCTATTTACTTATTGATTTATTTGTTTTTATTTATTTATTTTTTGTTTGCCATTTATCATGTTTGTTTCTGATATGTCTAACTCTTCAATATTTGTCTACTTTTTATTTTTCTGTTTTTGGTTTCTATGTTTGTAAGACTGTGAGTGACCATTGTGTGATGAGGGCAAGGGAGGGGAGGGTAGGGGTGGGCAAGGAGGGATGTGTGTGTGTATGTGTTTGACAGTTGTGGGTATTTGTGGGATGGGTGGGATTTGGGATGTGGGGTTTTGCTATTGGTGCCTTTTCAATTTTTAAGATGTATTCGCCTATTTATTTGTTTTGCTCCTGAACTACCTCTTGCAAAATTGTACATCTACTGATTTTTTTTTGTGATTTACTTTGTTGGCCAAGGAAAATCAATAAAAAGATTAAAAAAAACAAAAAACTTTCAGATTATGAATAGAAAAGATGACAACAACAGAAACTTGCAGGACCTGTCTCTCTACAAACCCGCAACCATTCAGTGGAAGGATACTGACTTCAGTGGTAGTGAACTGGTCTCGCAGGAAGTCCAGGTCCTCCTCAAGCGTCTCCAGGTTGCGAGATGCTGTGGAAAGATTCTTCTCTAAGAGAGCCTGGGCTTCATCAATGTCGTACTCCAACATGACGTTAGCCTGTAGAAAGGGAGGGGTTAGAGGCCAGAGAGCACTTGGAGGGTTTCCTGCAAAGCTTTTACTACGAGATAGAAATACTTTACTCACCCCTAACCATAGGCAGACTTTGTCGGTGGGAGGCACTGAGGCCTTGGAGTAAACGTTGTTAGCCAAGAGGAAGAACGTCTCCATGGGGTCTGTGGTTCCCTGGGAGAAAGTAGAGACAGTTCAATAAAAAAGATCCTGCACAAAGTCTGTTAAATTTCTACATTTGTTCCTGAAACCGTCACGCACCCTCTTCTTCTGCATGTGTCGTAGGATTTCTAGTGTCTGTGTGATTTGTGGAATCTGATTTTTCAACCTGCAAAGACAGAAAGAGAAGACAGTAGAGTTGGTGATGTATCCACTCCAGAAACTCTGATGAGGAGTGATTTAAAGAGTCTCATTCTAGTGTAACCTGAGCTTCTTTTGCGACAGGTTCAGCTCCATGTATTTATATTTCTGGTACTGTTCGTCCAGCTTCCTCAGCGCTGAGTCGGCTGTCTCATTTCCCGGCTGCTTCATAAACGAGTCAACATCCTCCTGTGAAAATCCAGCAGAGAGAGGAGAGTGACTCACAGACACGGACCAACATATGCATATGAGAATCCAGGATCCAGTTTAAATAAGTCTGATCATTCTTTTTTTAAGATGGCCAATCAAGCACAGTAATATCACTGTAATTTAGTCAGCTTTTAGATTTTAGAATCAGGAAAACGTCTCTAGATTTCTTCACTGAAACTACCTGAGCTTAATTCCATCATGTCAACATGAATAAGAAAAGTATGCAGGCCCTGATTTGTCAGTTTAGTCATAAGACTGAGGATTTTAGGTTCATAATATTTCCTCTCTGTCTTAAAAAATTCAAAAAGCCCATTAAACTTTCCAAGACATATAAAAACATAGTATCAATAACTGAAATAAATCATTTAAACATAGCTAAGTACAGGAATTACACAAATGTCTTACAAGTCATTCAGTAATGAGCATCCTCTGAAGTATTTTTAGGTGCAAAAATTGATTAAATTGTAAAATTTATTTAATTTTTAAGATAAAACATCAAATAAGATAAAACTTCAGACAGCACAATATTATATAGTAAAACAGAGAGAACAAAATTTCTTAAATTGTTACAAAGACGTAACAATAGTTAAAGCATAGGGGCGCCATTAACGTTGCAAAATAACTGAAATTGTCTTTTTTTAAACATCATATGGGCCAGATAAATGTCTTATTTCAAGTTATCTAAGAGAAAAATGAGGTCTGAATTGCTTGTTATAAGTAAATTAAAAAAGAGAGACACATTATTCTAATCTTAACAAGCACATTTCTCTAATCCCATTGGCAGTTTTTTTTTTTAACTTGTTCCAAGCAAGTCAGACCTCACATGTGTCTTTAAATAAATTGAAACAAGACACATTTCTGGAATGGTCAGGTTAATGAGGCTTATACTAAGTCTAAAAAGCTTTAAAAAACAAACAAACAAACAAACAAACAAGATAAGATGAGATTTTCAGTATTTTTCAGTGACCACACCAGTGTGACATTTCTGACTGTGTCTATCCTAACTCAGTCTGACATCAGGGTTTTATATAACGATCACACATTTTAAAGATCTATTATAGGCTTGAAGTTACTGTAAATCAAGGCTTTTCACTCACTGACTTTTAAATATTAAACTTATCCTTGTGTTTGTATTGACGTAGTATCTCTGTTGTAATTCTGTCATTACACCTTTATTTGTCGACAGATATAAAGGTAGAACCCAATGGTTTTTACCTGTTGGATGTAGAAATAAGTCCTAGAGAGCAGGGTGTAGCCTCTGTTAATGTTTAATGTATATTCTCCACACATTAAAGGTAGAGCCTGATGCAGCCTGTTCCCAGAATAATGTTGAGTAATGACTGATGGAGTACGCGCTGCTGGGCTTTGAGGGGACAACATCATAACTATGTTATAGAGAGCAGCTGAATATCAGGTTAAGGTGCCAAAACAGGTATCTAAAGCGTCTTCAGATGGAAACGTGGATTTAGCAGCATGCACACAGTCTCTGTGATGTCCATAAATGGACTCGAGCAGCCGCCCAGTCTGCACACACGGCTTAGCCACCTAGCATGTACCCAGCGTGACGCGCCCACTGGCGGCCTCTGCGTGTCTCTGACGGTCAGACTTCTCCGTGGACATCAGGCAGAGAGGGAAACGTCAGGATTTACTCACCACGAACACAGCTTCAGGGATCCCCAGGTGCTTCTTCTTTGTCGCCTGAACGGCGTTGCTGTTGTCTATGGTCGCCGCCATCTTGGAGAGAGGCTGCTTCTTCCCTCTTTACGTCCTCACGTCTTTACTTGCGCACGAGCGGTGCGTGCCTCAACCGTCTCAGGCTGACGACCTGATGGCTCTACCGCCTCCAGCGGTGACAGCTGGTAAATGCACAAAGCCCAACATGAACACTCCACTCTTTACCTACTGAGGCTTCATTTTAGCCTCAGTTACACAAGTATAATAACAAACACGACTGGACGTGTCTGTTTTTATATCTGTAAAGTGGTCGGAAATGCCTTAAAACAGAGGACTTTGGCTCCTTTTTCAGCAGTATATAAACTCTATTTTTTAACAACATCTGCTAAATGATTATTGCACATGGTATGGAATATTTTTTTTCAAGGGCTAATATATACTCCCACATTAAGCAGAAACCTTTCCTGCGGGTTTTTCGCGGGTCTTCCAGTTTCTCCAATTAATCCCATTAAAGAAATGTTTTTCCGAAAACTCTCTTTAATTCCAAATAATAAGAAGTAATAAACAGGTGAAAAAGTATGTTTCACATATATGACTAATTTAATCTAGGAGACCTCCACTTAATCCAGAGGTATCAGGTGTGTGTGTGTATGTATGTGTGTGTGTGTGTGTGTGTGTGTGTGTGTGTGTGTGTGTGTGTGTGTGTGTGTGTGTGTGTGTGTGTGTGTGTGTGTGTTTAATTGAATGGTTTTTTGTAACTTCGGAGTGGTGGCTTTTTTCTATTTTGAGGTGCAGAATCTCCTCCTGTCCCTCAGAGAAAACCTTGCTGCAGCTCCAGTAACCTACACTGGGATATCACTGGACCCTCAGCTTCTGCAATGGTTTGTAGTAACATGGCAGACCCCTTGTGCCTTTGTGACTGATCTGACTGACTGACTGTTCTTTGTGACTTCATCAGATGCTTTTAGATAATAATAATAATAATGCAGGTACACCTCTGTCAGTCTTTCTTTTACACTGCTTAGGTGTTATGTCACATTAAATCTAGAGAATGTTTAGTTAACTCTTTTTAAAGATGTGACGCAACCCACCCTGAACCTGTCAGCCTGTGTTCAGCTAGCTGTGTTAGCATAGTGGGCTTAAATTGGCATGGGACAAATGCATCACATTTAGCCTGAGAAATAACAATTTATTCCGATATGAGTCAAATGGTTTTATCTAGATTAGTAGTGAAAAAAAATATAATCTTAGTAAAAAAATTACTTTCTTTCCTCAAAATCCCTTTTTTTCTTTAAAGAATCTGCATGCACCTGTTTGCGACCCTGACATTTACCATGTGTGACCAGGGTGGAAGTAGGGATAGATAGATAGATAGATAGATAGATAGATAGATAGATAGATAGATAGATAGATAGATATAGATAGATAGATAGATAGATAGATAGATAGATAGATAGATGAAAATGCCTCTCCAGTGACATTTAAAGATGGCAAAGTCTGGATTAACTGAAAGCTTCATAAATTATTCATAGGGGGTGCCAAATCCACACAAAATGAATTTCTCTTACTGTTTCTTTCAGTTGAACTTGGGTAGTTGGACCCTCAAACTACTCGCTCCCCAAACATCTGGTGTTAAATAATGGGTTCTGATTGGTCAAAACCCTATGACAGTGGTGATTACATCACTACATCAAAAGTGATGCACATACGATATCAAACCAATCGATGTAAAGGAGTCTGTCTCTGCCTGTTGACACTACAGCAAAAATAACAGTCTCATGGTCATGGTCTCATTATATACTGCACTTGTCCTGTATTGTCACTATAGCTAAAGGCTAAATCACACAGGCTCAAGGCTGGAACACCAGTGAAAGGCTAAAACACAGGCTAAAGGCTAAAATACAAGCTTAAAGCTAAAAACAACAAGCTAAAAGCTAAAAAACAAGCTAAAGGCTAAAACATGGGTTTTTCTGTTTGTGCTAATGTTGATTCCAACCCACAGTCAGCAGTTATTCTGCAGTGGTCTGTTCAAACTTGAGAGCCTATCAATAAAATGGAGAGCCAGGTTACGTTAGCTCTGCTTGGTGAGGTTGGAGTTGGTAGATGAGCTCTGGTAGGACAGAACCAGGATACACGTTACAGACACCTTACCTCGCAGAGTTGGATCTGGTAAAAAGTTGTCTTGAACAAAGAAAAGCAGAGTCAAAAAGAAGATCAAAACAAACACATGCCTCGGTAAGAGTCAAGTCTTCACCACAGTGTGCTTGAGAGTCCAGGCCAAAAGGTGGCGCTGCAGTCCAATTAAAACAGATCCTCTTTGCAGCCTCTTTAATGATACAGTAAACAGTAATCAAACATGAAGTTTGGTATTGATGGAAAGCACAGCTCCCAGCTCTCTGTCAGCACTCAATTTTTTTTGGATTGGAAAAAAACTTGAGGAGTTACAGATTGAGAGGCAACTTAACAATTTTGCTTTGCTGGGGTACGTCATATGCTTTTGATTACCTTATTGAAACATTGAACAATCGAAAACACACATTCCTAGGTTTCCATTGCTGTTTGAATTTTTCTCTTTGAACAAACTGTGACAGAGATACAGTAATAACTGTACAGCCAAGGCAAATATAGCATTGGCTCTACTGCAGGACCAAAGAAAGTCAATGTACACATTGTGGGTCTAGAGAGGGCTTGAGGTGGCAATAACACAAAGAACGGTCGCAGTTATGATGAAAAAGTTAATCTGAGAAGTTAAATCCAAAAAGTGAAACTCATATTTAGTACACACTGTGAAATATTTCAAGCATTTCTTTCTATTAATTTTGATGTTTATGGCTTATAGTCATTGAAAAAGTCCTAATCAAGTGTCTCACAAAGGATCTCTAAAACAGAAATGTTGGCCTCAAAAGTCTGTCCCTTTATATGCTGTCAGTACTTGTTTGGAGCCCCCTTTTTGCTTGAATCACTGCATTAATTCAGTCTGCTGAGGTGTTATGGAAGCTCTGGACACTTGGTTAGATTTTTCAAGGTTGCTAAACCAGCTTATGGTTCTTTTGGCGTCGTGGGCAGGAGCCAAATCTGCATCTCCACAAAGCTGGTCAGCAGAAGGAATCCATATATCTGGAGATCGCTTCACAAGCCTTCCATGAAGGGCTTCTTCTTCATCCCCTTCTTCTGGATCTCAGAGGAGTTGCTGTAGGTGGAGTTGAAACTGCTGGCTCTCTTCATCTGGTACATCACTTTAGCGGCTTCATCAGAGAGGGTCTGCAGGGTAACAGGAAGCATAAAGCAGTGTTTAGGAGACAGTCTTTAATTGACTGATTAAAAATTGTCCTGAACAGTGATGCGCATGGCCGAATTGTTGAAAAACACACTAAAGTGCCCTCTCGAGAACCAAACAGCATGCTTAAGTGCCCTCTTGATCAGTGTTTCCCAAACTGTTTTTCAGGTGACCCACTTTATTTTGGGAACAAGCCACGGCAACCCAATCCAAAATATGTCCAATCTGTAAATCAATTGACAAAATAACTGTGCAAAGATAAAGAAGGGTTCTTTAATCATGTTTCTGCATCATCGTACATCTTTTCTACCAGCTGACAGGCCTTACATATTTGACAAATGCATTACAGCTGTGTTAGGCTTACACTCCGAAAATACTTTTGATTCTGACTTCAAATCTTTCTTTTGGAAACAAACAATCAAAGTAATCAATGGCTCAGCTCTTTCATATGTGTGATGGTGACACAGTGACAGCATTTTCCTCTGAGTGCTGTGAAACAGTAGGAAACATACGGTGGTTGTTTGGGTAGTGCCAGCTCATGGCTTCAGACGTTTGAAAAACAGTTAAAGGGATAGTTCAGTTTTTTTGAAGTGGGGTTGTATGAGCTCTATGTGACCACTAAGGACATTAGATACAGTAGAAAGTTGTCTCCTCTCCCTCAGTAAGACACAAACTGTAATCGATAGTGACGAGGAAATAGGCGCTAACAGGGAGAGACCGTACCAAATTCAAAGGCTATTTTCTCTGCCTACAAGAACTCAAATCAAAAAGTGATACCACAGTTTAAGAGCACGCTACATAAAATATTTTTCAGTGCATTAAGTCTTTGGAAATATAAACATTTATCCGGACCTAACTAACTGGTCATGTATCCTTCCGCGCAGCGCTAGTGCACTCCGTCCCCCCTCCTCCTTTCAGCTGTAGGGAATGTAAACAAGCTATGCTTCGGGCGCTGGTTTTAGCCTCGTGTAAGTTTGATCAAGTATTGTAATTCTTTTGTTTGTACTCTAAGGATTGTGAGGCAGCGTAGGAAATTCAAAATGAGTGACTATGACAGCGACGATGAAGTTCCATTCACTTTGGAACCAAAAGGATACCTGTATGAACCGGAGTACACAGAAGAAGAGCTGCTACAGATGGCGACTGAAAGGAATACAGAGGAAACATCCGCGGACACTGGACATCAAGATAGAGTCTGAACTACTCAGTGGTGTAAATGTCTGAGCTCATCTCGAACATCCACACACTTAGGACCTTGAGGTGCATGATCGTCAGGTGCGGTGGGGGAGGTCCTTGGGGACCACTTCTGCTGCACCCTGATAAGACTTGCGCCTCAGTTTTACTTACACTTAGACATCCCTACATGGTACCAATTACTCTACACAACACACACAGAGACCCTTGGGGTGGGCCAAGTGGTATGTGGTAGGTAGGGCTCTTTGAGCTAACCACCTGAAGGGCACTGCCCCCTGAGCTACGCGGCCGTCCACTCCCCAATTTTAACTTTTCTTTTTAACTGCATTAGGATCACAAACATCCACACACTACAGAGCGGGGGAGGTGGGGTAGGGGGCTCTTCTCACACCCCTGTTTCTACGGTGCGCCCTGGGGCATGGGGTAAAGGGGATCCGCTGCCTTGGGTTTTGGGCGAGTGGCACAGCGGGGGTCCTGCGGCGCCCTGGGGGATGCCCATGGATTTATATTTACTTATTTGCTTATTTATTTATTTATTTATTTATTTAATCCTTTTTTTTTCTTTTTTGGAGAGTGAGGAGGAAAAGGAGGGGTATTTCAGCACCTGAGTGGCGGGGGGACTAGGTCCACGGTGGTGGGCTGGTGAGCTGGGGTACAGATGAGAGGGGGATGGGGTGGGTTGGGACTGGGGGTTGTGTACGGGGGACACTGGGTTTTTGGGGAGAGGACTTCTGTGGTCGGACCATCGTCCTGGGTACCTGGCCAAACCCTCCCTCCTCGGGGGTGAGTGGCCCTTGGGCACAGGTGACCCCTAGTCCTACCCCCTGCACTCGATCGGGGGCCCTGCGTCTAGCGGGGCCTGTGGGCCTCAGTTCCTCCCTCCGCAGTGTCGGGGGCCTGCCTCTAGCCTTCCCGGGACGCTCCCCCCTTGCCTCCTCCTGGATTGGCGTGCTGCTGTCTCCGTGGTGGTCTGTCTGGGCCCTGTGCTCTGTTGTGGCTGCGGGACGCCCGGGGATGAGGGCTATCTCAGTGCATGTTTGGCCTCTGGGAGCAGCGGGGCCACATCTGCATGATCACACCTTGGCATGATCACCTGACCTAAATCAAACCCAATTTTCTATACTGCCACCTGTAGCCCTATATGTGTAGGTGAGTATATGCTTCTGTGTATAGATCTATATACGTATATGTACCTTTTTACAATGGTACAATTGATGTGCTCACTGTTACTCATGATTTCTCCAGTTCATCTCTCCACAGGTTCTTCTTGTGATTATGATGTCAAAGACCTCAGGATACTGTCTCTTTTCAGGCTCAGTAGCTGGTTGTTTATTTCTCCTGTCTGTAGTCATTTGTCCAGTTGTTGTGGTTGTTCTCTACTGTTGTTTTGTTGTCTCTCTCTCCCCCTCTGTCTAGTCTCTTCTCTACACTCTTTCCCTTTATCACTGTTTCTTTCCTGATATCACCTTGTTGTGGTTAAGCAGTAATCTTCAAACTTGGCAATATACGGGAGGGAAACTGTATGGATACATGTATGCGTATGTATATATATATGTGCATATATATGTATGTGTGTGTGTATGTATATATATGTATGTGTATTTATGTATAATATATATATCAAAAACACTAATAAAGAATGTAATTTTAACACTCAAGGGGAGCCTTATACACTAACGGCCCCCTTTGGAAAAGCAAATGTGTTCTGCACAATACAGCAGCCAGACCATAATTCTGTTGTCGTGACGCTGAACAGGACAAGGAGAAAAAAATTAATAAATTTAAAAAAATGTCTGAGCTGTGACTCAATGCCCACGGATGCTGAGTGTTACTGCTGTCACGAGTGGAACTTGGTTACAGACAATCTTCAGGCTTTGTCTGAGGACACTGCTGGCTCTAAAGCCGTCTGTATAACTCATCACACAGATTTCCCTGCTCTTCTGAATTCTGGAGTGTCCTGTAACAGCAACAACAACAACTGTCGTGGCAGCAGTAACACTCAGCATCTTGATGTCCAGTGTCCGTGGATGTTTCCTCTGTATTCCTTTCAGTCGCCATCTGTAGCAGCTCTTCTTCTGTGTACTTCGGTTCATACAGGTATCCTTTTGGTTCCAAAGTGAATGGAACTTCATCGTCGCTGTCATAGTCACTCATTTTGAATTTCCTACGCTGCCTCACAATCCTTAGAGTACAAACAAAAGAATTAAAATACTTGATCAAACCTACACGAGGCTACAACCAGCGCCCGAAGCATAGCTTGTTTACATTCCCTACAGCTGAAAGGAGGAGGGGGGACGGAGCGCACTAGTGCTGCGTGTAAGGACACATGAGTTAGTTAGGTCCAGATAAATGTTTATATTTCCGAAGACTTAATGCACTTAAAAAATATTTAATGTAGCGTACTCTTAAACTGTGGTATTACTTTTTGGTTTGAGTTCTTGTAGGCAGAGAAAATAGCCTTTGAATTTGGTACCGTCTGTCCCTGTTAGTGTCTATTTCCTCGTCACCATCGATTACAGTTTGTGTCTTACTGAGGGAGAGGAGACAACTTTCTACTGTAGCTAATGTCCTTAGTGGTCACATAGAGCTCATACAACCCCACTTCAAAAAAACTGAACTATCCCTTTAAATGTTTACAGTTACAGCAAACATTGTGGCGAAGACCCATCACAATGAAAACATAACCAGCTATGACAGTTATCAGTAACCAAATTGGCAAGGGGAGACTTCTTCTGGTTAAGGAAAGCATGAATTTCGTGTAAACATTTTGAAAAATAATTTGATGACCCATAAAAAATCTCTGGCAACCCACCTTTGGGAATGACTGCTTTAGAGATCCCAAACTGCACAGTATAGTGTCTTTTTGAGAACCAAAACACCCTTAAGTGCTTTCATAGGAGCCCAAAATGCATGCTAGACTGCCCTCTTGGGTCAATTGTGCACTACAGCTCTCTTTAGGGAGCCAATACACACAATTAAGTCCCCCTTGTGCAAAAACCACACCAATGTTCCCTGTAGAGTCAAAATGTGCACTTAAGTCCCCTCTTGGAAGCCCAAAAAGTGCATAAAATGTCCTCTGTGGAGGCAAAACACACCCTAAAATGCTGTCTTTGAAGGCAGATACTTGTGCTAAGGTGCTTCCTTCTGAGCCATGCTGCACTAAAATACCCTCTGGAGCAAGGTGCCCTGTTGGGAGCCAAAATACACAGCCTTCCTAAACAGAAAAACACACTAAACTGCCCTCTTTGGCAGCTAAAACATGCTAATTCACCTTGGAAACATGCAGAATTTAGATCATGCTGTATATCTACTGATCTTAAATGAATTGAATGAGAACCTGAGAGTCTGTGGAGATATTATGAAAGACTGAAGTCATGGTGTCCATCCAGTTGCCGTAGATATTGTCTTCATGTTGGACCGGCCTCTGCTGACTACAGAACACAAACAGGAAATTCACGACTACGATCATTCACCACATCTTCACTTTGATGATCACCTCTGCCAAAGCTTGTACCTGATGTGATGGAGCAGGTCTTGCTGTACTTTTAGTTGCTGTTGAGCTTCATGAACTCGACCCTCTATGGTTAGTCTGGCACAGAGTTGAGCGCAGTGGACACCAAGAACCGCCGTGTTGAGGATACCAGCTCGGACCCCACTTTGAAAAGACACACAGTTGATCATAACCAACCTTTGACTGAACAGTATATCACCAATCTCTTTTTTGCTTTGGATAAAAACTTGAAAACACCACGAGACTGTGGTTCGCAGTGTTTTACCTGCAGGTCGTAACAGGACGTTGCTCTGTAACAATGCGCGTGACCTTCTGTTGGTCTCTGGTCTTGAAGCTCAGCTGGACTTGGAAGGGAAGTGTGCTTCTCTGGAGGAAAACTGTCACATGAACGTTGATAGCACACATTTAAATAGTTTTCTTATTCTCTTTAAAAATGGAAGTCGCTGTCCAGAGAAAATGTCAGGTTTAATTTGGTCGGCCTATCGTTTTACCTCCCATAAACTCTGGTTTGACAGCAAACTGGACGGTGAGCTCCATGCCCTTGGTGACATTCCCAATTTCTTTCACCAGTTGGTGGACTTTTTCACCCTCATATGGAAAATAACTGCAAAGGAAAGAGAGGGAAGAGACCTCTAATGGTGATTCTGGTGCCTATCTTCTTATGGGCGAGTAACTGTGCCAACTTCCTGTTGTAACATAACTCACACTCCTTCAGGAGCATGTAATGTGACAGTCACTCCTGTTGCAAGGACGTTATCCATGGAGGCCATCTGGATCTCTTTGGCAACTGTACCAATGCTCACTGTGTTCACCTGTTCAGGAGATGTAACAGACGTTTGGAAATGAGTTATCTGAATCACACCGATGCTTTAAGACTGTTTCAATCCCAGATTATTACAAACTCTCACCCTTCCTCCAGTAGTGTCTGCAAGTCTCCCAATTTCAGCCAAACGACAATCTGTTCCTTCAAAAGTCATCACGGATATGATGACTCTGGGGGGACAGGACAGAAAGAGCATTGTCTCTTTGCAAAAAACCATTGTGTTCATCATATATCTGTTTTCTTACCCGCTCTTCACGGCCTCTAGAGACAGTTTCTTGTAGAAATACGAAGCAAGGGATGACAAGGATGGAGAGGGAGTATTCTCTATCTCACCCAAGCCCATGTTGGCTCTGCCGTCAGAGCACAAAATCACCTGAAAAACAGAGACATCAGGGTGCAGTGTATCTTAAAAAACACATCTAAATGTCCAAAGTTATGGGCAGTTTCTTTAGCTCCATCACTCACCTTTGACCCTGGGTACCTCGATGCAATCGCGACTGAAGCCAAAGCTGCAGAACCAAGACAGGTCGCCCCATGTTCTCTGAGGCTGTGGGTGCAGAAATGTAGAACTTTAACTACTTCTGGTGCTGACAGGAAGACTAAAAAGCACCCTGAGCGGTCACTTACTCCTGGACTCTCTGAATAAGCTGGTTGTAGGTCTCAGCAATACAGTGTGGCACGCTGTAAGCCACGCTCTGCTGCCATATATGGTCATAATCCACCAACGCCCAATCCCTGAGGGTGAGGGGAACACTGGTACCATCGCCGTAAATAACAACCTGTACAAGACAAGAGGGATAGAGAGGAGTTATAAGTGCACACAGACTACAATTTACTTAATACATGAAGGATATGAGTGTTATTCCTCTTACATCATCATTGAACGTGACCAGAGCCACTCTCCTGTGAGGAGACTGCTGCAGCATGGATGTTAGCGCCCCCTTGAGGGCATCTTGCATACCCTGTGGGAGAAAAACAGTCATGTGAACATTATACTTTGATTGCATGACTACATGACAATAAACCTGTAGATGTAGGAATTTATCTCTGTGTACCTGTAGCCTGGATATGTGTGCTTGTGATCCATTGCTTGCTGTCACCTAGCAGGGACAAAAAGACCAACAGGATTGAAGAAGTTAGAAAGTTAGTAGTTGATGAGTTAGAATAGCAGGAGAGTGAGTTTAGAAAAAAAAAACGTGATGAGTTTATACATATTGTTTGGTGATAAAAGCTAATTAACTGGCCATTTTTCTTTTTTTTTTCTTGTGTCCAATCATAAAAATTGCAGTTTCTTGAGTGTCCACTTGAAGCTGTCTGACATCCATTGAACAACAGCATTAAGATGTCCATGACAGCAGAAATAAACATGTTTATAGACTTTAAGTACCCCAAACAGCACATGTCACCCTGCTGTTAATCTCTCTTCACTGGCTTCCAGTAGCAGCTCCAATCAAATTCAAAGCTCTTCTTCTGGCTTACAAAACATTGACAAGATCAGCTCCTGCCTACCTGGGGTCCCTCATCCAGGTCTACACTCCTTCTTGCCCACTACACTCTGCTTGTGAAAGAGGTCTGGTGCTCCCAGCCCAGCACGGCTCTGAATCTGTAGCCAGACTCTTTTCCTCTGCTGTTCCCAAATGGTGAATGAATTACCTAACTCTATATGATCCACAGAGTCCCTTTGTACTTTAAGAGATGACTGATTCTATTTGATATATTCTTACTGAAATACTTGCACTGTACACTTTCTTGTTTGCAACTGTAACTGTCCTAACTCACAGTTGACAGAGCAAGAAGGAGCAAAGAAGCAGAGTTAAGGAAGGCCTTCTCGATCACAGCTCCAGAGTGCCCCCCTGTGAGTCAGCTCAGCAGTTCTTTTTTTCATGCAAAACTCATAACCCTGAGATCTTCAAAAGTACTGAGTAATTAAGTCTGTGCCAGGCTGGAAACGCTTCTGTCTTGACTCAAAGTCCTAGTCCTAGTTTGAGTCTGTTTAGCATTGGTGGCTATTGATGCTAACTTTCATGGAAATGACTTTTTCAAATTTGAGTTAAAACCTGCTGACCTCCCACACACACCTCTGTCGTGACACTCATGCTGCCAGAAATGTCCACGCAGAACACCACCATCGTGTCCTCCAGGTTCTGGTACACGTCGTCGCTCTGACTGGGCAGGTAAATGTCATCGCTGTGCACACCTGCCAGCACACCCACACACACTCTCTCCACGCTGTCGTTCACACCGTTCTCATGTCTGCAGAACTCACACACCCAGACCTGAAGAAGAGGACAGGAGGGGTTTGAAACACGCTTTTCTTCTCACAGCATCAAGAGATGGAAAGAGAGATGACAACGTACATTCCTCTGGATAAAACTCAGACAGGACAAGGCTGCACTACATTTCCCACAAATCACCGGGCTCTGACCGCTCTCCACACATGATGCTGTTCAGACAAAGTGAATCAAGTTAAATAACATTGAAACAGGTGTTTCTTTGTGTGTGTGTGTGTCATTGGGTGAGGGTGCACCTTCACTGATCTCCACCAGTTTTCCAACACTGATCAAGACGACGTTGACGTTTGCGGTCAGCCTGCTCTGTCCATCCTGCTTGTCTGCTGTGAACAAAGAAACAAAGATGGAGAATGCTTCTCTCAAACACTCACCTTCATGTTAAAGGAGTTAAGAAATCTCACCTCGGGGTGGGACAGGAGGAGGGAGGGAGGTGGGAACAGGTGGAGGCAGGAAGGGCAGGAGAGGAGGAAGAGGCAGAGACGTGGGACGAGGTTTTCTGAGACGACGAGGAGGCAAGGGAGGAGGAAGAGGGCCTGAGGAAAGTAGAGAGAAAAGATTGCGTTATGTTTCATATTTTAAATCCTGGATTAGAAAAAAAGGTTCTTTTCGCTGTTTGCTGTTGTGAATTAGGATAATCTACATGTGGATTTCCCCTCTTTTAATCTCTTCTCTCTTTGTGTTTCTGCTTCTCATGCAGATTCGAGCACCGCTCCCCCTCCTGCTCCACCACACACACACACACACACACACACACACACACACACACACACACGTAGACTCATACATGTACATTATCTCACATGTATCTCTGCTGAATACAATTTCCTGTTATTTTTCTGCAATCCTCCCGAGAATCTGATTAACGCTTCAGACAGAAAAACAACTCTTTCTCCATGCTGAGCTTTTTGTGCACATGTGGAGAGAGGACTTATTCACCTTCTAGCTGTGTAACATTCACGATGTTGTCATAATTGTTGTTGAAGGAGGGACCTGCAGACATAGAAGAAAGAACTGGTTTGAAATCAGATGTGAAGATGAAAATACGACATTTAAGCAGTGCTTCAAAATTCAAGCATCAAAGAATCAAAACACATGGCAAAAATTGGGAAAAGAGGCGGAAAAGTGTGGTTTAAAACTTGTAAAATCTTATGCTTAAATTAAAAGATCATTGCACTCACACGCTCCATCTGGCCTCCAGTTACACACCACATGACTGCAGGCGAATTCCATCTAAACCAATCAAAAATGTCAATAAAAAGCCTTTAGTCAGAGAGAACTAGACTTATTCCTCCCATCTTTAAGACTCAAATAAGTCAAAATGACAGAAATACGAGAAAGGATGAAAAATCAGCAAAATGTCGATGAGAGATCAGCTTCCTGGCATCATGTGCTGAGTGTTACTGTTTGTTATTTTTCTGGTTGACAGATGGGTGAGTAACACCACAGAAGAAGTCATTTCCTGTTTGAATAACTGTCAGGGAAAAGACAAAAACATGGGTGACAGTGGCCTAAATGAATTTATCTCAGCCTCAGAGGGTGTTCACTAAGTTCACCAGTTAGCTCAACAAACCTGTGATTTATGTCTTATCATCAACCTATGGCCTAAAAATCACAGAGGGACATCGCAGCTTCCAACTTCATCATCAACCTGCTTAAGATTAGTGCAGCCAAATGCAGAGGTGGGAAAACTTAAAAAGCACGGCAAGCTCTCTAGAAGAACCAGCGCTTAAAGTATGATCCAGAATCTGACCCCGACAGGAAGAGGTTGTGAAAGTGTTTCAGCTGTACAACACCAAGTCTTTGAGCTGTACAATCAAATGTTTAAGTGAAATGGTTGGTTTAGAATGTCTGCCTCCAACCCAACGTTGACTCTGCGACACTGAAGCAAAACCACAGGAGTGTAGGAGGAATGGGTGTGGTTTAGCTTGCACGGCTAAGTACACCAGTCCTGTAGGTACGTCACCACAGGAGCAGAGTGGAAACCCCTTGTAGAAGCAACAATATGAGTGGGTGAGCCGCAGAAACAATGTAGAGGCATGCTAGGCGGGATCATGTCTAAAATATAAATAATATTTTTCAGTTTAAGGGACCCCTAAATAAAACTCAATACCAGCTTTAATCTTAAAACGCAAACCAATTTGGAAACTCTGAATACTCTAGAAACTAAAAATCCTTGAGAAGCTCTAGATGCTAAAAGGGTACTCAAGAGGATTCTCAAACCTTTTAGGAAAATTTGGCACTAAGACCCTTGTTGAAGTCTAGACACCCTGGCCCCTTAGGAAACTCTAGACACAAAGACACCTCAACAAACTTTGGACACTTTAAGTCCTTGAAACTGTGGACCACTTCAGAAACATCAGGTACTTTTACCCCTTTGGAGACTCTGGATGCTCAGACACCTTTGGAAAGCCCAAATACTTTGACCCCTTTTTAAACACTGAACACCAAAACCTTTAGGCACTTTGGAAACTCTGGACACCTAGACCCTTTGTGAAACTCTCAATACTTGGATCTGGTTAAAAACTCAAGATACTTAGATCCTTTTAGAAACACTTGAAACCTAGACTTCTCTGGAACACTAAAGACTCTTTGATCCCTTTGGCAAATCTGAGTGGTCAAACAGCTTGGATAACTCTGGAAACTCAGGACCCCTCGGAAACAAAAGATACTTTGACCCAATTTGGGACTTTGGACCCTCAGACCCTTTTAGTACTTTTAGACACTAAGACCCCTTTTGGAGACTCTGATTGCTTAGAGACCTTTGGAAGGTCCAAACACTGTGACCCCTTTCCAAACAGTGGAAACCCCTTGGTACTTTGGAAAATCTGGATACTTAGACCTCTTGAGAAACTCCAGAAAATGTACATCCCCTCAGCAACTCTGGATTCTCAAGGCCCTTTAAAAAACTACTGACTCTTTGATCCATTTGGAGACTCTGGGCAATTATACATCTTTAGAAACTCTAGGCCCTAAGACCCTTTGGAGACTTTGGATGCTTAGACACATTTGGAAAGTCCAGACAGTTTGACCCCTTTTTAAACACTGGACCACTAAAACCCCTAGGCATTTTGGAAATTCTGGACACCTATACCCATTGAGAAACTTTCATTACTCAGACCCTGATGAAAACTCGAGAAACATGACACTTTGATAGCTTTGGAAACCTGAACGCTTCCAGCCTTTGGGAAATTAAGAACCACAAGATATCCTTTGGAAACTCTGGAAACTAAAACAGCTTGGAAACCTTAGGCATTTTGACCTCTCTGGAGATTCTGGATACTCAGACACCCATAAGAAACTCTGGATACTTAGATCAGTTTGGGAACTCTGGATAACTGTACACCTTGAGAAACTCTGAAGAGTCAGACCCTGATAGAAACTCAAGATACTTGGACCCCTGAGAACTCTGGACACTGGCAACTTTGGAAATCTAAGGAACATAGAGAACCCTTTGAAAACCCGGGACTCTGGGCTCCTACCAAATCTCTGGATACTTAAAGGTGAGCAGCCCAACCCACACAGCCTTAGACCTTGTACTACAGTTCATTCAGAATTCTTTTGAAGGTCTTTGTGAGTGCTCTGAGTCTCAGACTGTCGTCATGATAACAGGACTCTTCCCTGTTCTTTCCGGCCCCACACAGTAAATGGTTCCTGTGGACAACTTTTTATCACCAGTGAACCTCCAGCAACCTTTAGTATCCATTCTACAACTTCATCGACATTTCAAACCATAGATTACAGCCAATAATGTCACACGTCCTGCTCGTACATTCAGCATTACTGACTGTACTCATTGACGCTCAAATGCTTCTTGTGATTTTGTATCCGGAGGCATGGTTACACCTACATAGAATAATAAATAAAGTCAGGTAACTTAACTTTTTACACTCTATCGAAAAGTTTTTACACTTTTTGTTTAACATAGAGCTTTGTCTTCAGGGTTCATTTCTGTGAACACACAAACTCGCACACACACACGTTTAAAGAAGAAAAGAGTTACCTTCACTGCGTGCTGTCTTCAGCTGTGTCTCTAAAACTGAAAGTATGTGAGTGTATTAGCAGGTCTCGTCTGTATGAGTGTGTAGGCTGTGTTCAAAGTCTGAAAACCAGCACAGTGCTCGTGTCAGGAAGTTGATAAGTGAGATGAAGAGAGAAAGAGAAATGAAAGCTATAAGGAAGAGAAGAAAGAGGAAAAGATTTGTATCAAGAATTGTTTTAATCATTAACAAAGGAGGCAAAATCCCAACTCCCAAATAGACCAATGCCAGTGTTCAGACTGTGTATCAACAGCTGTGTAACAACAAAGAGAAACACGGTTATTTCATTGATTAAATTCAAACATTTTTTGTCATAAAAGTGTGCTTTAACTTTGTGTGCAGCTTTATCTCCATAGCACACCACAAAGCCACTTTGAGGTGTTTCTGACTTGTCTAAATTTAAATCATGAGATGACAAAAGCAAACCAGACCACCATAGAGATGATGGGCTTTTTTTAATCTGAACTTTCTTCATCTTTAGAATTTTCATAAATAAACTAAGCAGGAAATACTCTTATAGACACTTAATAACCATCAGAGGAATGTATTTATGTTATCTATCATCTGTATGTACTTTCAAATGTGCAAATATATCTTTAGACGTTTTAATCAAAATATGCCATGAACACAAAAAATGATAAATTTATATGTTTCACCTCACTAGAAGGCTAGGAGTTAATAATATCTTATTCATAATTTAACCTCTGAACAACCCAGGATAACTTTGATATCAATATGTACTATTTTTATTAAAATTTTGCAGCATTTTTACAGTGTAACATTATAGCTGAGCCTAGTTCTCTAGAAAAAAATGTATTGAAAGCAATTTTAGTTAGTTCCTGTGGTTAAGCTGTCTCTACTGAATAAGTTGCATAATTTTTCATGTAAAATGCTAAAATGGACACTGCTGATGTTAATACATTCGTAACTAATTATTGTATTTGGATCTAATTCAGCAACTATCTATCTATCTATCTATCTATCTATCTATCTATCTATCTATCTATCTATCTATCTATCTATCTATCTATCTGTATTTCTATTTCTCTCTCTCTCTCTCTCTCTATATATATATATATATATATATATATATATATATATATATATATATATCTTTAGACTTTTCATAAAGTATATATATATATATATATATATATATATATATATATATATATATATATATATATATATATATATATATATATATATATATATATATATATATATATACATATATATATATATATACAGTGGGGAAAATACGTATTGAATGAGTCAACTTTTTTCCTAAATTTTTAGCAGACATTGATATTAACTCAAATAATCCACACATGAAAAGAAATCACAACGTTCAGGTCCATAAGTAATGATTATGTGGAATTCAATTTGATAACATAGGTAAAAAGAATTGAACACACCATGGAAAGGCTGTATACTTTGGCAAGGAAATGCACCATACCACCTGCAATCTGTCAGTAATTATTATTTGAACTTCCAATTAGTGCAAACCAACTTGAGCTGGGCTAGAGCAAATTGATGGTCCTATAAAAAAGGTTGTTTCTTCACCAAGCAGTTAAATAGCACACACCTCATGATGGGTAAAGGCAAAGAGCTCTCTGAAGACATTCACAACCTGATTGTTGCTCAGCATCAGAATGGAACTGGTTACAGGCTTATATCAAAGCACCTGAATATCCCAGTCAGCACTGTTGGGGCCATTATTCGCAAGTGGAAGAAGCACCACCTTACCATCAACAGGCCACGCACAGGAGCTCCTCGCAAGATTTCTGACCAGGGAGTCAAAAAGATAATCAGAAGAGTACTCAACGAGCCAAGGACCACCCTGAAAGTGCTCCAGAAAGACTTGGAGGCAGCAGGTACAATTGTTACAGAGAAAACAATAGGCAATGCACTACACTGCCATGGCCTGTATAGACTCCATTCCTCAAGAAAAGGCATGTTGAAGCTGGTTTAAAGTTTGCTAAATGGCATCCTGACAAGCCTGTAGAATACTGGGAGAATGTTGTCTGGTCACATGAGACCAAAATTGAACTTTTTGGCTGTCATACTACGTACTATGTTTGGAGGAGAAATGGCACTGCACATCAGCAAAAAACGCTATACCAACAGTGACGTTTGGAGGTGAGAGCATCATGGCATGGGGTTGTTTCTCATCTCATGGTATTGGCAAACTTCATATAACTGACGGAGCAATGAATGGAGCCATGTATGGGGAATTCTTGATATGAATCTGCTGCCATCCACCAGGATGATGAAGATGAGACGTGGCTGGACCTTCCAGCAGGACAACGATCCAAAGCACACAGCAAAGTTGACTCTCAAATGGTTTCAAAAAAAGAAAATCAATCTGTTAGAATGGCCTAGTCAATCACCTGACTTCAATCCAACTGAACATTTGTGGAAAGAAGTAAAGAAAAGGGTTCACCAGAGGGCACCAAAGAATATTCTAGATTTGAAGACAATCTGTGCAGAGGAATGGACCAAAATTACACCTGAGCAGTGTGGGCCATTAGTTCAAACATACAAGAAGCTTCTGGAAGCTGTCATTGCAAACAAAGGCTTCTCCACTAACTATTAGATGAGTCTCAGTTAGTGTGCTCAATACTTTTTTCCTGTGTTATCGTACTTAATTCCACATAATCATTATTTATGGACTTGAATGTTGTGATTTCTTTTCATGTGTGGATTATTGAGTTTATACCAATGTCTGGTAGAAATTTTGTTTGATTGACACTTTCCAAAAATTTTATAAATCTCAAAAACCTTGCAAAACTTTCCAAAATGTTTATTCAACTAATCAGCAAAAATTGTAAAACAATTTTTAAATTTTAAGAATTTGCAAAAAATTTTAAAAAATTAAACCAAATGAATTTGCAAACGTTTTACATGCATTGAAAGAATACTTGATTTCTATGACATGTATTAGTTACATAGCTCAGCTCATCATTATTCATTTTTTTGTTGTTTGCTGATGTCTTGCCACATATCAGGCATGTATATTAAGCTGGCACGCTGTCAATGAATCCATCCAAACAGGATCAAAATCTGTATTTTCTTCCAGATTTGTCTTTTTATAGCTTTAGTTTTCTTACCAGGGCTGTGAAACTTGCCACAGGTGCATGGAAGTTGGTGGGCTGTTGATGTTGTGGGAGGTGAAGTAGAGCAGTGGCAGGCTTTGTTGACAGCACTTTATAAATAAAAGTTATTTATTGTTTTTATTTTCTGATTCTTTTCAATTCAATGCTTGTGTTCATTTGATTGGCTTTAAGTGTTTCTAAAATTGTTCTTTTGAAGGGACATGCCAAAAGCATTCCTAGTATCATGGCTGATCATTTTACAGGCATCCATTGATGTATCTGCTCTTTTATTTTTTTGTTGTCATTTCACATTAAAGGTTTTCATCCTGAAGGCATCCTGTTGATAAAACCCTTTTTAGGCTGACGTCTGTTCTTCTAATGACTGCAGCACTGCTTTGAAGATGGCGGCCACAGCCACAGCACCCGGATCAGGCATGGTGACCCTCTCGGCTGCGATGTAGCTGGCTCGCCCCGCCCTCGCTGTGAGGTCACGAGTTGACTCCGCTCCCGTTACAGCTTTCTAAAAGAAGAAAAGGAAGAATGAGTAAAAATAAAATCCTTCAAAAATTCTAAAAATCTAAGTACAGTACCTGCACAGCATTCTGTAGTACAGTCATCTCTCCACCAGGGGTTGCTGATGTGAGCTTCATGAGCTCGTCCACAGCAGGACACAGAGCGTCCAACTACAGAAGGACAGAACACGGACTGAAGAGGTCTCTCAGTGTAACTTAGATGTTTTTCATAGAAGGGAAAGTGAAAGAGTGTTTTCTCACCATGGTTCTGTCTCCAGGATCAGCTCCACCGTACCTGAAACACGGTTTACATATCAGACCTGATTTACATCAAACCACACGATCAGAGCTGCTTCATGTTGACCTTTAAGTGGTTTCCTGTTTCTGTTACTGTTCTGTTAACATGGCTGGCTCAGCATTACTGTCAGACTTTGAACCTTTCCAGGGGCATCATTTGGTTTCTATCCTAATTTTAACGTTTACATGCTGCTCTGAACAAGAACTCCATCCATCCATTTTCTGAACTGCTAATCCTGTTCAGGGTCGCGCGTGGCTGGAGCCTATCCCAGCAGTCATTGGGCGAGAGGTGGGGTACACCCTGAACTGGTCGCCAGCCAATCACAGGGCTGACAAATAGAGACAGACAACCATTCACGCACACACTCACACCTAGGGACAATTTAGAGTGATCAATTAACCTGTTGAGCATGTTTTTGGACTGTGGGAGGAAGCCGGAGTACCCAGAGATAACCCACACATGCACGGGGGAAAACATGCAAACTCCACACAGAAAGGCCCACAAGCTGTTCTAATTAGTAATTTTGAAAAGAGAAACTCATGTTTTTTGCATGGCAACAGTGAAGGAGGCTTCTAGAATGCTGGGTCCCTGACTGCTGGGTGGGCGCACATATGGGGCTTTGACAGTTAAGACATAGAGGAAGTACACACCTCCTCATGGCCTGTGCCCCAGCATGCATTGCAGTAGCCCAGGCGGCAGCATTGCTCCGCCTCTCAGTCACATGACCTGCTG